>NC_086317.1:339644478-340015311 GCF_036172605.1 Pelobates fuscus | reverse complement strand
ATCCCTGAGGTACCCCACTGGTGACAAGCCCAAGCTTCGAATATACTCCGTTGACTACAACCCTCTGTTGCCTGTCATTGAGCCACTGCCTTACCCATTCAACAATATTGGAATCCAAACTTAAATATTGCAGTTTATTGATAAGCCTTCTATGTGCAACAGTGTCAAAAGCCTTACTGAAATCGAGGTAATTGGGGCCAACTGTCTTCTCTCTGCTAAGACTGCGAACGGGAGGTCTGCATACAGGGCCACTGAGCAGGTTTCGAAGTGCACCAACCACAGGGCTCTAGATTTGGCCATAATAGCAGACCGTGATGTGACATAACTAGTGACTATGATAGTGTCTGTGGGATGCTCCCTCGGGGCAGCAGCCGCCTTGCGGACTATGAACGCGGACATCACCAGCAAGGGATCAGTAAATCCTCTCCACCAACTCTTTCAGGGATTCCTCTCAGGCGGATATTTCGTCTGCTATGCCTGGATTGTAGCACAGCTACTGTTCTGTTCAGCTTTTATATTTGGTGTGTAAGGCTTTCCACTTTGCTGTGTGTTGCTTGTATCTGGCTATCTCTTGCCTTGTCTCTCACTTTAGCTGCATCTAGCCTGTCATGATGGATACCCACTTCGGTCTGCGCTTTCTTCAGGTCTGTTTTCCATACCTTCCTTAATTCCTGCAGCAGCCTTTTATATCCCCTTTAGTGGATGGGGAAGAGTCTAGTGTGGGATGGGGCTAGATCTGTGTGAAGCATTTGAGTCTTAATCCTTGTGGGAGTCTTCAGAGATCTCTGCCTCGCTTTATGCCTCGGGCGCCAACTTAGATGGTAGTCGCTCCGCAGGCCTCTCAATAGAGAGTCTGATGTCAGGCAAACCGGAGTGCTCTGGGCAGCGGGACTTTTTGTGTTTTCGCCCCATTCTGTCCTCTGAGGGGTAGGATAAAATAGTCTCTGTTTGTGACTGATAACCGTGGCAATTTTGGGTTTTTCGTGGGGCTGTATCGGAGCTCCACATTAACACGTATGGTGCTGCAAGCTGTTGGCAACGCCCCCCCCATTTTGTAGAGCTTTGACTATTATTATAAGCATTTGTATTGTGTAAACATATTTTATTACAATTATAGAAATAGGATATTAGAGGTGAAGAAGGTCACAATCTATGATGCTCTAAGGTTGGCAGATACATACCATCACGAATCTTGCCCATGGACACTAACTGGTAAGGTGGTCTAATTAGCCAGACCAACACACACATGGCAGACCCTGCAGGGAGTACTGTTTAAGTGCCATGAATATTGCATAAGTGCGTCTAATGATACGCTCTCACTATGCTGGTTGGGGACCGTTGAAACATTTCTAACCATGAGGAGAATTGGACATGTTATTTAATATTTCCTCTTCTCTGTATGCTCTCTATATGCAGATTGCCAAGTACAAACAACAGAGTTTGTATCAATGACTGACAGGGTGCAAAAATTGAGGTGCACAGCCGCAAGAGGTCAGAATTCCTTCTTTTCCCTCATCATAAATACATATCTGTTAAATGTAGAGATAAGTAAAACACAATATTAAAAATCGTGGGGAGTGACAGTTCCCATTTGAATGGACTGTATAGTATAAACATTATAAAGGCAAAATGAAATACAAAATAAAAGCAAAACGAGAATATGTACTTCTCCAATCAGAATATAGTCAAAACACGCAAGATTATTAAGTACATAATTCGTGCTGTAGGTTTAAGCATACCTTCAACTTGTGTGTCATCCATTGCCTTATATTCTGTGCTTTTAATAGCAAGTTCTACCCCATATCCAGATAACTGTATCTTCCGGGGACTTGGCCGCTGTGATTCAAACAAAATGCAACACGTATATTAGAATGCGATTGGTATGTAAATGTAGTCATGAAAAAAAAAAGTTATGCAAGAAAAAATTAAAAAATAAGGAAAAAAATATTGTACATTAGTTTAAAAACCACAGAAATTTGAATCTTATGGACCACTTAAAGTGGCACTCTGTCTCTCTTCTTGGTACTCATAGACCCTTACGTCTTTAGAACCTGGATAATGTAGAATTTATACACATTGTACGTATCTTTTTCTTAATGAATGGGGGGGCTACTGATTTGCTTACAGCATCAGCTGACCGCTCTAACCAATTATCTGAGAAGGAGGTATGTAGGGAAAAGCAGGAATGCTCAAGTAGGAAGCAGCCCTCCCTGGATGTTTGATTAATAGCTGAAGGTTTTTTTATGTATTAGTTATACATATTCTGATTTGTTGTAGAAATCGGCACTATTATTGTGCTTTAGCCTGAAGCATAGTAAAAACGTATAAAACAAAAAAGGCAGGTTTACAGTTTGTTAAAAATGTCTCTTTGTGAAACAGTACATCTACAGTTTATTAACACATGGTAATTTAAATATTAAACATATTAAACACATGACGGAGTTTTGAGACCGTTTTATTTTTCAGTTTAAACAAGCCACTCTGAAAGAACAGACGGTCAATTAATCTTTGCTCACATTTTAATTTAAAAGAGTAACAAACTCAATACAAATAAAACTTGAGAAACGACAATTTTCTCAGTAAAGCTCTATCACATACCTGCACATAATGCCTAAATACATAAATTATCTCTCCAATCTCTGCTTTTTCAGACAGGGGTTTATGAAATTCAGCAAAATGTTTTGTACCAATTTCAGCATAAAGAATGACCACTGGAACACTCTTGGCAATAGTTGGAAATATGTGATCGACTTTGTATAAATAAGGACTTGGCCTGAAAAAAAAGAAAAATATATATTTTTGCTCTTATGCACTTACAGATCATCTGGTGTGATGTCTCCAAAATTCAGAAATATTTTATTAAAAATATCACATGCTACACCAAAGAAAAAAATGTTAGTGGTGCAGTGGCATCTGAATCCCCAAATTGCATCCAAGTGTCCTAGTGAATATTGGATGAGAGGGACTTGTGGCACTGTATATCAAATGATATAGAGACTAGTGGCAATAAAACATTTTACCTGTTTTACCCTCCCTTGCAGTATGTAAACCAACTTTCTTGACACCAAATTCCCCTGCATAAATCTTGGTGATACACCACACTGTAGCAGATTATCTTGGCTTTTGTAAATTACACTTTTACCATTAGCTGAGCTTGACTTTACTAATCATTAACACAAGTGAGTATAAGGTCCCTGACACCTGAATGAAGGACTGTTCAGTGCTATATACTGATGTATCCAAATTGCTTATTTTCCCTAATACATCTAGTTTCCATCCCTTTATACAGCGTACCCTTTCCTAATAAAGGGTATCTAATAAATAGTGTCCTCAGAAATAAAGGAGAAAAAAGAAAACCAAGTAATGAAAATTAACCATTACACTTCTAGATGTTGGTTTAATACACTTTTCATTCCAAACACCCTAAACAAGCCTAGAAGTGCAAAATGCCCACAATTGTATGTGCGTGATTCATATGAACATGTGCAATGTGTTTATGAGTGTCTGTATATCACGTGTGCATGTGAGCTTGTGCATAATGTATTTAGGAATAGCTTTTTGGGTGGGTAGGTGAATTTGCCTGCGTTGGTACATAGGTATATGCAATTCAGTAGGTGTGGTGAATCTGACTAGGTCGCCTGTGGTACGTTACAGGTTAGGAATATACAACATGGTGCATGTTAGGAGAATGCAACTAAATAGAGGTTGGTGAGAGATGCAACTGTGGGAGACAAGGTGGGTTCAGATTACAGCCACTCATGCTGGTAACATGCTTGTGCAGTGGGCAATTGTTTAGAACATCCAGACAGTTGCAGACAAATCTGCTTTAATAAGAGGGCTGCACCTCTTCTGTGGAACTCCCTTCCCTTCTCTGTAAGAATTTCACCCAATCTCCACTCATTCAAAAAAATCATTGAAAACTCACTTCAAGAAAGCATATCAATTAAACTGTTAGCAGGCTTTCATCCCCCACCCTCCATGACTCCTCTCCTGCAACTGTAAAAATTACCTACTAAGCCCTCAATGAATACTTTTCTAACAACCTACTTCATACCCCTACTTTTACCGTCTGTGTCACCATACCCCACTCCCTCTAGAATGTAAGCTCATTGAGCAGGGCCGTCCCCCTTTCTATTCCTGTACGTCCAGTTGTCTGGTTACAATTACATGTATGTTAGTCCACCTATTGTACTGCGCTACGGAATTTGATGGCGCAATATAAATAAAATAATAAAAATAATAATATTAATGTGCACCTTGTACCCCTTTGTTAACTTCTCTTTCAGCTGTATTGTTTACAGCAAAACGTTACATTACTTTGCCAAAGTTACTTTTAATAGCTCTTATAAAATGACAGTGTAAGCCCATTTTAGAATAGAACACAATTTGACCTATACAATACTATTTTACCTTTCAGAAGCTTCCTTTAGGATTTTTTTAATCTGACTTGTTTTGCAGGTGTGCTTCCCATGGATAGAGACAAATGCTTCACAACCTTCTGGAGGGGACTCATCAGCCGCAATCTAAAACAGTAATTATCATTCTGAATTAAGCTCGAACTTCAATACAGCCATAGTTTTTTTATTCAAATATCCCATCAACTACTATCACAATATATTCTTAATATAGGAATAGCACAACGTAGGAAGAACAAGTTATAATAACATGGTGCTCTTGTCCGTCTCACACAAACGTACAGGGTAGTAATCAAAGCTGACATTTTAAGATTAGAGCCATGTTAAAGAAGAGTCAGACTTGGTTAGGAAAAGTAGTTACTAAAAATGAGCAAGAGATTTGCATGCATTTTAAAGAGTTACTAAGCACAAAAATCACTTCATCCTAATCAACCGGTTTGAAAGCATAGACTGTGCCCCTTTTCTTTGGAAATGAACACCCCCCACACCGTAATATCCCCCCCTTTACACCCCACAAAAAAACTAGGAATAGTGTATTTGACGTTGTTATGGTGCCTGGAGGTAATGGGTATTTGAAAACGGATTCATCCGAAAGTACTGTACATAGGGCCCATCCTCTGGGCTATTCTGCCTTCTCTTCCAACTGCGGGGTTGACAACGTAAATCTTTCATTGAGCGCTTGTGATAGACTGAGAGCATTAATGGCCTTCCATTGAGAAAAATGCATTAGAAGCGGACATTTGTTAACCAAAGTTCACTGCCCAGGACCTTCAGGTACCATAATGAATTGAAAGATGAAGTCGTAAAAAGACACTGTAACCACTCTAACTATTTCATCTAATTGAATTGGTAATAGTGCCTGGCACAATCTCTCCATTCAGTGTTAAACCATTTTCGAGCAGTTTAACATTGAATGAGAGTACTTGGCATCCTACAGCTTTGCCCCCACTGGGGGTATTACTAAGGCAGAGATTACATACTTCCTTGAAACCATACAGATTTATACCTGCAATGGCAATGTGATAGACTGAATGCTGGACCAGAATTCCCATAAGCACTGTAAAGCCTCAGCCTCAAGTGGCAGGCAGAAGAAGGTCAGAAAAGCGAGTGGAGAGATCAAAGATCTCTCTCGTGAGCCAACCCATTCTCCTGTGGCGGTGTGGGTGCCCAACACTGTGCATAAAGAGAGGGGACATGCTCCAGCCAGTGCTCCCTTTAAGTCATGCTGTTGTTGGTGATCAACAAACCTCCTCCTCCATGGTTCCACCAGCAGCTCCCTTGGTCTCAGGCCTGCTCTGCACACCCGCTCTGTCTCTATGTCTAGGCTCCACCAGCAATGTGGCCACCTCTGAGTCCACAGCACTTCTACAACTCCCATGATGCCTTGCAACTTTAAGATACTGTGGTGCTTTTCCAAACCTTAAAGCTGACAAGGCATCCTGGGAGTTGTAGTACCATAGTACTATCTGTGTCAGAATGCATGAGTTAACGTGTGCGTGTGTGTGTGTGTGCGCACGCGCGCGCATGGGTCAGAAAGTTAGAGTCTATAGGTCACAAAGTGTGTGTGTGTGTTTGCACATGAATGGATCTCTTCAAAGAACAAAAAAACAAAAAAAAATACTTTTTAAATTGTGGATGAGTATTATGTATGGGAAGATACGGGTGTATATTAATATATGTGTATATATACATACACACGGGAAAAAGAAAGTGCAGTCTCTTTAAAGTCTATGATTTTACATATCAGGACACAATAACAATCATCTGGTCATTATCAGGTCTTAAAATTAGGTAAATGCAATCTCAGATGAACAATAGCACATGACACATTACACAGTGTCATGAATTATTTAACAAAAATAATGCCAAAGTGGAGAAACAATGTGTTAAAGTACATTCTTACTGTTTCCATAAGAATAAAGAAGCCAAGTAGCAGACTGGTGCTGCTAATCAAATGCCCATGATTAATTGATCATCAGCAAGTGTGACTTGCTAAAAAAGATGCAGCTTCTTTCCAAAAACAAGGACATAACTTAGACCCAAACTTTTGATTACTGGTGTACATGTATAAGTGCAGGGAAGGGTGCATTGAGGAAACTGGTTTTGGGGCAGAAAGGAGGGTAAATGTGTGTCCGGCTGAATACAGTTAACTGCCACTCTCAGACAATCACAGATGCCCATGGCTGCTCAGGGTAATACCCAAACAGCACAGAGGGGATAGGATACTGGAAACTCTTGATTAGCATTAAATGGTTTAATACCAAATGGAAGGATAGCGCCAGGGGGCTCCAGAGACTATAAAGTCACTGAAATTAAGTTGTTATGGTGGCTACACGGTCTTCGTAAATAACACGGTCTTTGAGAAGAAAGGAAATCAATGGCTGGCATACGAAGAATCTAGGCATTAGAGTTCAGTACATGCACTTTACGCATTAAATGGGTACAGTAGCTCTTCCCCAACAGTGGTGTGTTTAAATGCACATTGATATAACAATAGAAAGTAAAGGCATTATAACTGCAAAAAGTGAGAAGGGGATAAATGGAATAAAAAAATAAATAAAAATAAATAAAAAAAATCAACTTGCCCATGACCATTAGTAAACACTGAATGAAGATACTAGGTGCAAAGAGTTTTAAAGCAAATATTTTGTAAGTTGAAAGTATTTTTGACTATGTTTAAATTGCTGAATGGTGTCACTGGCCATAAAATTATTGTAAATTACTGTATGTATGCATGTGCACATATTCCTGCTAAAGCACACAGAACATCTGACAATTGTTTTGCCGAGACAGGAGTATGAGCCAAAATATCAAAAGCCTTATGGGATGTTCTTGAGCCTGGCTGTTCAAGAGGCAAGAGGGCATCCTATGAATGACTAGGTGTTTTATTAATATGGAATATTTCATACGTACACAAGCATACTTTGTAATGCATTCAAATACAGGGTTTTCAAATATTTGAAATATTATACAATGTTAGCAGGCAACATCCAGCTTGGTATTGATCATAACTTTACAACGAACAATAAAAGTTTACGTTTCATAACAGATTAAAATTTTTGTGCTGGAAGGAGTGTGTAGTGCATCCAAAAGTTAATAAATGGTTTACAACAGTTAATCATAATGGCATAGAGAGCTGAAAAAGAAATAGAAAACACAACTGCTCATCTATGCTGCTCAGCTATAAAATAGTTGATTCGAATGAGCAAGAAGGAAGGTTATCATGGCTTAGAAAAAAACAACACATTATATATATATATATATATATATATATATATATATATATATATATAAAAAACTTTATCTCGCAGACTTGACATTTTATAAAGTACAAAAGAAATCAAAAAGAACAACATTTCTCAACACTTGGTATAGTGATAAAATATGAGCACTAATTCATTCACTGTTACAATTAAAATCTTCTACTAAAATGTATTCTATTATAAGAAAGTCGTTAGTTGCATCTACCAACTCCATTTAAAGTAGACTTTTCACAATATCACAAAAAACAAATTAACTCTTTAATAAATTTGTTGGTAATCTTGACGGACTGAAATACACTGCTTATATGAATGCAGGATATGTTGCAACTTGAGCACAGGATATCCTCAAAGGCACCGAGCAAGTGTAAAGTCACACCGAAAGCTCCAGTCCTCCTGAGGCTATACAGTGCTTGGGATGGAACTGCCTGGTAGCAGATAAAGATTGCCTGGCTATAAACTCTAGGAACATTTGTTAAATGGACATTGCAGCCCTCTGAAGCGCCAAAAATATCTCTGTGTGAAGAGTGTGTCCTCTTTTTTTCCATTTTGGAAAAAGTGCAGATTTGTAATAGAAAAGGACACTTTTATAAATTAGACTGTTTACATCCCCTGGCTTTTCAATGAGACGACAGGTAATGCTACTTCCTGGTTTGGTTAGCTAATTCGCGCTAACTCAAGAGACAGCAATTGCCCAGAGCACCTGACTTGCAAATATATCTCATTGAGCTGCATTGGGAAGTCTGTGATTGGACAGTCACAGAAAGTTTGGGCGGGGTTAGTAGAAGGGGAGGGGTTGCAAAGGAAGTAGGTTTTGCAAGGTGTTTTTAGATGTAACTCCAATTAAAAATGCATTATTAACCCCTTAACACCGCAGCCAAATGTACAAGTTGTGAACAGAACAAAACGTAAACAAAACCTGGCATTTGCGCTATATGTCTGTCCAACCGTAATTCACCTCTTTCATATGAAATGCATCCCCCCTTATTATATATCATTTTATTCAGGGGAAACAGGGCTTTCATTTAACATTAAATATTTAGGTATTGAACATAATTTAATATAAAAAAATATATTAAAAAATGGGAGAAAAAAAGATTTTTTTATTTTTTTTTAGTTCTATGTGACATTTTAACTGTGGATGTCAAAATACTGTTTGCTTTTACTGCAATGCAATACACATATTTGTATTCAGCGATGTCTCACGTGTAAAACAGTACCCCCTATATACAGGTTTTATGGTGTTTTGGGAAGTTACAGGGTCAAATATAGCATGTTACATTTGAAATTGAAATTCGCCAGATTGGTTACGTTGCCTTTGAGACTGTATAGTAGCCCAGGAATTAAATTTACACCCATAATGGTATACCATTTGCAATAGTAGACAACCCAAGGTATTGCAAATGGGGTATGTCCAGTCTTTTTTAGTAGCCATTTGGTCACAAACACTGGCCAAAGTTAGCGTTAGTATTTGTTTGTGTGTGAAAAATGCAAAAAACGCCAATTTTGGCCAGTGTTTGTGACTAAGTGGCTACTAAAAAAGTCTGGACAAACCCCATTTGCAATACCTTGGGTTGTCTACTATTGCAAATGGTATGCCATCATAGGGGTAATTTTCATTCTTGGGCTACCATAGGGTCACAAAGGCAACGTAAGCAATCTGGCGAATTTTAATGTGAAAAAACTGAAACACAAGCCTTATATTTGACGCTGTAACTTTTGAAAACACCATAAAACCTGTACATGTAGGGTACTGTTGTACTCGGGAGACTTCGCTCAACACAAATATTTGTATTTCAAAACAGTAAAAAGTATTGCAGCAATAATATCGTCTGTGTAAGTGCTGTTTGTGCGTGAAAAATGCAGAAAACGTCACTTTTACTGGCGATATCATCGTTGTAATACATTATACTGTTTTGAAACACTAATATTTGTGTTCAGCAAAGTCTCCCGAGTAAAACAGTACCCCCCATGTACAGGTTTTATGGTGTCTTGGAAAGTTATAGGGTTAAATATAGTGCTAGCAAATTAAATTCCCTATACTTTCGGCATGGGTTGTCAGGCAGGTCCCGCTAATTGTAATTAATTAGGATACCTAATTATGTAAAATTATTACATAAATATATGTGTAGAATTAATATATGTATATATATACATATGTGTATATATACGTATATATATATATAATTTTTTTTAATATTTTTATTTATATATAGGTATATATAGTGATATATACGTATATATTTATGTATATAGATATATATATTATGATATATATTATTTTGTTCTACGTGTATTTTGATATAAATATATATATATTATTATCACAATACAGTTAGAACGAAATAACACACATCTATATATTTTTTAATTATTTATTTTTAAATATTTTTTTAATTTTATTTTTTTACGTATTTACATATATATTTTTTTTATATTATATATAAATATATATATAACAATAATTATATATATATTTAATCAGTATCAGTCTACGTGTAATTTGATATTAATATATATATATATATATATATATATATTAATATTTAAATACACGTCGTGTATGTGTAAATGTGTGTATGTGTATATATATATATATATATATATACTTAGATCATATATATATAATATATATGATCTAAGTATATTTTATTTGTAACTGTAATTTTTTTTATTTATTTTTTGAACCAATATATTTTTTTTTTACAGGACAGGGGGCAGAGACAGTGTCAGCCAGTGATGTCACATCACTGGCTGACACACAGGATCAGTGATCACAGTGACTGCCTGTCACTGTGATCACCTCCTGCAGATTGGGTAATTGACCACAGGGGGGAGTGCCTGGGTGGTACAAGCACTCCCCCCTTCCAATCTGCAGGGGGATCACTGTGCCAGTTACATGTGTCAGCCAATAGGCTGACACATGTAACACTGATCGCAGTGACAGGCTGTCACTGCGATCAGAGCGCTCTGAGATCGCAGTGACAGCCTGTCACTGCGATCTCAGACCTAGCAGATCGCGGTCACTGACCCCAGGGGGACTGCCTGGGGGGCCAGGTAAGTCCCCCGACCGCGATCTGCAGAAGGGGAAAGCCGCCGGCCGCATGTGTCAGCCGATTTGAAATCGGCTGACACATGCTGAATACTGGTCGCAGTGACAGCCTGTCACTGCGATCAGAGACTGCAGATCGCGGTCACCGGCCACAGGGGGGGTTGCCCGGGGGGCCAGGCATCCCCCCCGACCGCGATCTGCAGCGGGAGAATACCGCCGGCCACGTGGGCGGCAATAAAAGCGAGGACGTACTATTACGCCCGCCGGCGTTTAGAGCCGGTTTCTGCGTGGCGTAATAGTACGTCCTCCGGACTTAAAGGGTTAAATGCATGCAAGTTTTCATTTGGGGTATATTTACTAAACAGTAAATTCTATTTATTTTGTATTTGGGTAGTGGAGGGTCCCTTTAAGCCTATTCAGGTTTTTGAGAATTTTATCAAAGAAATTATAAAACTGTCAAATGCGAAATGAATGTTAAAATTAAACTTTTTGTACAGCAATGTGGTTCCAACTGAAACACTGCACATACAGACAGCAAGCAGCACTGGGACCACTTCAAATGACTGTAGTAGTCATAGTGCTTGGAGTAACCTGTAAGCATTGAAAACAAATCTTGAACTGCATAGAAATGCTATTATTTGTAGTAATAAATAAGACGGTAAAGTATTTTTCATACAACCTTACACTTCTATTGTAACATTATTTTCTCCATTTTTCAATACACTTGACAGAAATTAGACTGTGAATATCAACCGTCAACCACTAAACATTGATTGGTTGTAGAACCTGGCCAAAATGTTATAGAATTCCATTATAATCTTACCTGTTGAAACATTTGAACTGTAGGAGAGTATGCCCTTATTGAGAAGGCAAATTTTAGCAAGGTGAGCTGCAGATCTGTTAGAAACTGACCAGCTTTCTTTAAAATTAAGTTGTAGTATGAAGATTCTGTACCTAAAACATAATGACAGACAAGAAAATTCAATGTGCCTTAATATTTCAGTAATATATATATATTGCAAACTACACTTTACAAGTGCTTAATGCAAAGTACAAATATAAACACAGATGCATGTATTCCATCAGATAAAATACAGAGGCTGAAAGGACATCAATATTACAGTATCTTTTTAGACGTATAATTGGGCTGCAACGTAAACACTGCCTTTTCTCAGGAAAAAGCCTGCAGGCACATGCTATAGACATCAGAAACACTACATTAAAGAACCACTCTAAGCACCCAGACCACTTCAGCTTACTGAAGTGGTCTGGGTGCCAGGTCCAGCTAGGGTTAACCCATTTTTTTTTTATAAACATAGCAGTTTCAGAGAAACTGCTATGTTTATAAATGGGTTAATCCAGCCCTCAAAGCATCTAGTGGCTGTCTCACTGATAGCCGCTAGAGGCGCTTGCGTGATTCTCACTGTGAAAAATCACAGTGAGAGCATGCAAGCGTCCATAGGAAAGCATTGATAATGCTTTCCTATGAGACCGGCTGAATGCGTGCGCAGCTCTTGCCGCGCGTGCACATTCAGCCGGATGGGAGGAGAGGAGGAGGATCGGAAGAGAAGAGCTCCCCGTCCGGCGCTGGAGAAAGGTAAGTTTTAACCCCTTTCCTTTCCGGCGGGAGGGGGTCCCTGAGGGTGGGGGCACCCTCAGGGCACTATAGTGTCAGGAAAACTAGTATGTTTTCCTTGCACTATAGTGGTCCTTTAAGCTGTACTTGTTCTGGAGACTATGGTGTCCATTTAATCAAACCTATCAACTTAACATCCTTAAACCTCATGCGGCATTGATTGCATAATTTGTACTCTTTATATTTTAATACACTTTAAAAAAAGAATCGTTACACATTTTTATAGGAACAATTCAAGCACTATAACCACTACAGCAGCCTAGCTGGGTCGGCACTGGTTACCTCCTCATTTGAGAGGTGGAAGTGCTCTTCACGCAGTAGTGCAGGGTTTAGCTCATTGGCTAAGAACTACCAGATGATGCTCTCAGCCAATGAGCTGGCCCTGCATGGCAAGGACTAGTTCAGGAGAGCTAATGAAAGCTCAGGGCAGGCTCTCAATGGAGGAGGTGAGTCGCTACCTCAAGTTTAATTGTCAAACAGTTAGCTAATGGTTTAACTCCTTACATGGGATAGGGGAGGCGTGATGCCAGGGCACTGTAGTGGTTAGGATGCCTGCAGTGTTCCTTTAATGACTTAAAAAGCTTTAAGTTCTTCTAAAAGCATGTTAGCATTGGAGTAAACGCACACAACAATTTTCACTGGTAAAAGAAAATCACGATAGTCAATTGTTACCTTTGTTTTTGTATAATGTGATCTCTTGAACAGTTCCCAAAAATTGCCAAAATCTTTCATTTCCTTCTTCTGCAATAAACTCACTGCAAAATAAAGAAAACATTCTAATCTTCACAATATTGGCAATATGAAACATTCTGGTTACAATACTCAAACATGATTTATAAACTAAACTAGAGAAATCCATTTCAATTTTTTAGACCAGTGGTGTGTACAGCCCTCTAGCAGGTGTCACGATATAGATATATAGATAAAGATGTTAAAGGGTTTATTTCATGGTAGCCTTGAGTGATTGTCCATATTCTAAGGAATTGTGCCCTATTATTTTGTGAACATAAATAAACTCGATGTGACATGTGAGCATTTACATTTAGCCCGGTATCTAAACAAACATACAGATTTTTTTTTCCCTTTACTTAATTTATGTATTGTTTACATTGCTAGACTGATACCATGTGGTGTCTAGTCAGATGGGTACAATTTTATAAAAGAAATAAAATAAACTGAAAGTCACCGAAAAGTATACTATAACTTGTTAAGCACAAAAGTAATCATCTCTGATGTTTTGTATTTTGTAGTGAGATCAATATTAATTTTCAGTGTGAAAGCAGAAAAACCGTTATGTGTGATGTCAGTAATCTAGCAAGTTACGTAGTTAAAGCATTGTAGAGGTTGATCAGACCAATTCAGTGTGAACACTATAAATATGTAATTTTATTGTTAATCGACAAACAATATTGCTGTTTCAACAAGACTTGCTTTAATATAAAAAGTGCAAAATTACAGGGGAAACTAGAAAAGCTACAATTTCTGGGGAAATTGTGTGAAGTGTTCTTGCCTCCACCAGTAGTCTACAACTGGAGTGGGCGGAGTAACTGGGTAGAGTGGCTTGAGTAACTGTTGTGTGGTTGGAGTAACTGTGGAAAGGTTGGACAGGGCAGAGTAACTGTGTGGAGTGTTTGCAGTAAAGATAGTAAACATTACAATAACCGATTGATCAAATTTAAAAAGTGCACATGGCAAGCTTGATAGAGTGAGAAATGCATTTCAACTTTTATGTATTTATATAGCACATTTAATTGCAACGTTGTTGCCCAAAGTGCTTCACAGTTACATTAAAACATACATTAATAAAAGCATTAACAGGTGTACAAAAGGCCCTGCATATGACATCACTTGCTGCTTCAGCCTGGCACAGGTCAGAGTATTCCGGCGGTTGCCATCTTCAAACGGTCATATTGTAAAAACTATACATCCTATTGAGAAGAGCTTGTGAGAATCACAAGACCCAGACCTACATGATGAATAGTATGTCTCTGAAGTATTAAAAATGAAGGCACAGTCGCAGTTTAGAAATTGCCCTTCAAGTTTGAGCTGGCTACAGTGAAGTTTCAATGAATGTCAATGGACGGTATGAGTTGAAAACAAATGGTCATATTGTGAACACTATCAGGACTATGGCTTAGCCGTGGACATTTCTAGTGGCAGCAGGGATAGCTGAACGTTTTGATATAAGATTTGTGTAGGTGGGCTTGAAAATGAGGGAGTGGTGGCAGTTTAGAAATCATGTCCTGATTTTTCAGCTTTTGACAGCTCCCACTCTAGTTTTGAACATTTTGCCATTCATTCCTATGGGACCAATTTTGCCGCAAGAACGACGATATTCTGTGAACCATTCGGCAAAACGTTCCACAAAGTAATAGCAATCCAATCGGGAACAATCTGCAGGTTTTGGTATATTTCTGTCTATGTAATGTAAAAACTGTGGAAGGAGTTAGGGTGGTAAATTTGGCTAGAATAAGAATAATATATATGTGAGATAACATTAAGTGGTCTTGCTATGCAAGAACACTTAATAAAAACTCTTATTGCAGAAATAATTCACAGGGTATTGTAAATACATGATAAGTGTAATTTTGTTACATCTCTAATGGGAAAACAGTCTAAACATAGATCATTATGTCATACTATACCCATTTATCTGCAGACATGGAATAAACCCTCTGATGTATTAGACATGCCAAGTCTACAGATAAGTAAAACCAGACCCTCAACCTCCATTGCCCATGAAAAACAATGAATTGAACAGGGAATTCCCTTCATTCAGCATTACTTTCAGTCCCACTCACTCCCACCCTCCATGATTACTGTCCATCCCTGTACCACACCTGGCCTCCAGCAATAGTGGGGTCTCTGGCCATTTGGCAGCTAAGCTTGCAGTCACTCCTTTGGCTGCTGCCTGGGTCACAAAGCTGGTGAGAGTCAGGTAAGAGAAGCAGCACACAAGCTGCCAGGGAGGCATTGTATCTACTTAGTGAGAGATTGGAGGGGAACCAGCAGCTCTAGCACTGGTTTCCAGAGGGAATCCCTGTATGACTGCGGGCAGTGGTCGGTCCCGGAGCCTGCACAGCTCTGTGAGTGCCAGCTGCTCCCGCTATCATGTCCCGTTGCAGAGGATGCTCCTGTCCAGGCACTTTCTCCAACCACAGCCACACACGCGCTTCCGGGTACCCCTCCTGCTGTGCCAGACTCTCAGTGCGTGACGTCACCCCGCCGCTCCCCATTGGTGCGATGGAACCGCTATCCCTGCCTTCTGTCCAATGAGAGAGCGGCAGCTGTCAGCCCGCAGAGCCCCGCTATGTGAGCGGCAGGAGCTGGGGGATTGGGACACGTAGAACGCTGCCCCGGGGGATGCTGGAGCTCGCCCTGCACACTCACTATAAGGAGCAGGGGGGCCACAGCAACATGGGGGCAGCACACAGGAAAAAATACATCCCTGGGTAACACAACTCCCAGGAAGCTTAGTCAGTCCGAGCCTATAGAAAGCATCGGGAGAGTTGTATTCCCACCTCTGCTGGAGATCTCTGTGTAATCCTTTATATGAGGGCTGTATCTCTCAGAATGGTTCACAGTGATATTACTAGCGGCTGGTGGGGGTGTAAAGAGTTGCAACTTAAGTCTTACGGTATATATTCCGCTCAGGCTATTTACATACACAGGGACAATCATGCACTAAAGTGAATTTCAAATCTAAGGCTTAAATTGGCAAACTTCTCTAAGTTAGAGGCACTTCAAGCACCAAAACAATTTCATCTAAATTAAGTTATGTTGCCAGACAGTGAGGTACTAATGGGGGAGGGAGGAGTGGGGTGTGGTCGCCCCGGTGCCATTCGTTACAGGTGTGCCATCCACCCTTAAAGCGAGAGCCGCGGCCGGGCAGCAGGGAGAGGAACGTGGGTGTGGTCGCCCCTGTGCCATTCGTTACAGGTGTGCCATCCACCCTTAAAGCGAGAGCCGCGGCCGGGCAGCAGGGAGAGGAACGTGGGGCGTGCAATGCCTCACTGCGTTTTGAGCAGTAGCACAGGGACCTGCTCTGATACTGTGACGGCACCACCGCAGCAAGAGACTCTGGAGTCTGGATAAGCAAGGAGCAGGTGAAGGCACAGGTTAAGTGCTTGCTAATGTTGTTTTTTTTTTATTTTTTTTATTTTTTTAAAATTGATATTATGTGTTTTTGTGACGGCGGGTGCAAGGGACTTGTAGAGGTTTTTGTAAAAGGGGCAAGGGTTTTTGTGAAGGGGTGTGCAGGGTTTTTTGTTGAGGGGGTGGCACCGTTCCTTCATTTCTTTCCGCTAGTCCAGATGTGCTTAACAGTGTGATAGCTCTCCCGATCTGGGTAGAGATTCCCCAATATAATGGACTCAACCAGTCTTATTGGGTACAAGAAGTTTTTTATTCAGCCAAATGGACACATATTTATACCCAGAACCCCAGCATTGGGTCTCCATTTATAAACCTTTAAGCCCACCCCGGCGTCTCTGTGTCTGGGTGATAATTGAATTGATACTCTGTAAATTAATTATCTCCAGGATACAGAGAGAACAACACAAAAACACCCCAAAGACATAATCAAACATTCCAGAACCCCCCATACATTATATCAGGATAGCCCTGATCCAAGCGCCCATGTTGGCAAAATAGCGCCCGAATCCATGAAGAGATGATAAAACGCCACTGGGGTAAAGTTTTGAATGACCACACCTGTGGGCAAAGCCCAAAATAATTCCATGGGAATTGTCTTTGCGGCCAGTCAATTGTCGGGAGCTCCTGTGGACAAATGACTGGGAAGAGAGGTTGCGTGGGGCCGAGCCAGCGTTCTAGAGCAGACCTGGATTACTCCCGCTGATGGCATCTTGATGTCCGGTTCTCGGATAAGGTCTCTGGGAGAGTAAACAAGGAGTGAAGGAAGTATAGAAGAGTCCAGGGGACCAGAATATCCTCAATTAGAAGTCATGGCTCTCGTGACCGTGAACTTGGCAGGGGTTTTGTAGAAGTGGAGCTTTTGTAGAATGGGCAGGGATTCTGTAGCGGGGGATTCAGGGGGGATGTAGAAGGAGGACTGGGCAGGGTTTTGTAGAAGACAAAAAAAAAACATTAGAAAACAGAAAAAAAAATTGTTTACATTGTTTACATTTTAATTGGTGGGGATGCCAAACACCCGCCACGGGTGCAAATGCTCTAGGTATGCCCCTGGTGCCAGGAGGCCCACAGATGCACTTACACCCCAAAGTTGCATTCAGCACCAAGCTCATCTCCCCCCAGGCGGCATCCAGCTTCTGAAATTTCACTTTCAGGAAGCGTGGAATGCCGCCTGGCAGGAGTGCCACTAAGAGCAGTCAGCTGACATGCTCAGCCAATCAGTGATTCTCCATTCACAAAACTGTCTTGGAAAAGGTACGTTTCTTTGCAAGCCTGTTTTCACTGCTCTCAGCCAATCAATGGCATCCATGCCTAGCGGCCGGGTGCCACCTGGTGGGGTAGTGGAGATCGGTGCTGGAGGCAACTTTGGGGTTAAACCTGGCCCCTGAAGATGAGAGTGCACCCAGGCCCTCCTAGCACTATAGCAACTTCATTGTCATGGAGTTGGTATGGTGCCTTAAGCAGCCTAAACTTTCCCTTTAACTATGCTTACAGTTCAGCTACTTTATTTTCAAATTAGAATGTCACGTTGAATACCCAACAATTTTTACTTTAGAGAATAAGTGCTGTGAGAGGTTAGTGCTCTAATCGAAATTTGCTTGGCAAAACCTAACTGAAATTTTTAAGAAGTTTGATAATTTCTCAAAATAAGCTATTTTAGCCTAAATGTTGTAATTCCAATTTTAATGTGCTATCATTTGAAGTTTAGCAAATAACCAGATTATAAGGTTATTCACTAAAGGTATAATTATATTGAGTTAAAATATGAATGACCAGATTAAAGCCGAAAATACACAATCTGTGATAATGCCAGTTTTGGATAATATTTGCAAATCAACTATTTATCCTAAAGTGTACAATTCAGATTTCAACTACAATTTGCTTGTTAGTGAATAAACCAACCTGTGTTATAGCCATTCCCATATATGATAGAACAAAATATCCACTTGTCTGCATCGATTCTCCAAGAAATCAGATGAGATGGTGTGCATTGTTAGAACTATAGCCTGCTGTACAATAGATTATCTACCACTGGAATCAGATCCCCAAGGCTGTCTGTTTGAAAGCCAGGGGGTGTATCAATTTTATTTCCATTGAAATCTGCACTTTATGTAAAATGGAAAAAGAGGACACTTTTTTACATGAAGCATTTCAGCAAGCTAAAGTACATTAGGGGTCCAGAGTGTGCCTTTAACCCCTTAAGGACCAAACTTCTGGAATAAAAGGGAATCATGACATGTCCCACATGTCATGTGTCCTTAAGGGGTTAAAGAAAAACCCTTAGATTATGGTGGAACAAGCAAATCACACATTCTAGGGTTTGTTTTGGTTCGAAATTTGGACAATTGCCTCCATCCTTAAACGGTTACACAAACTCTCTTTCTTTAAAACCACTTCATCTTAATGAAGATTTTTTTTACATGAAGAGTCACATGAAGAGTCACCTTAAGAGGTTAAACTGTTTTTGAATGGATTAACCCCAAAGATGGGTTCCTTATGCCCATGTGCCCTGTCTCCTGTGGTCCACCCGGCAATTCTGCTTCTGCTTGGTTGGCAGTGATTGGCTCAGAGCATGAGTTGATGCCGTCTGCCTATCACTGGCCACCCATTGAGCGTTATCGTACATACTGGGGTGTCCCTATGTATGTTTCCTTCTCCCTGACCTTCTCTTTATATTCCTTCTGACACAAAAGCTTTTTCTTATTCATTTTTCATTTTGTCTTTTTAATGCATCGGTCAACCAGCGCTCACATACCCACTTACAAAGCTACTTACAACTACTAACCTCACACACCCTCTGTCATTCTTAAGCCATTTTCTGTTCACTTTTCACACTTGGTCTATTGGGCTGTTATTTTTGTGCACATTTAAGATGGATTCTCGTGGGTGGTGGTTGTATAATGGTCTCTGTGGCTCCCCTCCATAACGTGCAACTTGTGATCTAAATGAAAACCCATTGCAAGTGCTTTTTATTCTTGTTAAAGTTACAGTACCTGCCTATTGCTTAATCTGCCTAATCTACACCACAAGATTAATGATTAAATCACTTTTAGGCTCGATAATGTTTTCTGACTTTTGGATTGTGATTGCTTTGATAACTGCAAAATAATGGCCAAAGTCAGAAAATGTTATAAATTGTTAACAAACACTGGATTGTGATGTAGGTCTACCTCTATATCTCCAAATTATAACATTGATTCACTTCTGGTCACAAATTTAATGAACTGTGTTACTCTTTTATGATCAATTGAATTTTACTTTACCTAAACAATAATTTTTGAATGAAATGTTCAAACAAAACATTTTAAAATGTCCAGTTTTAATGGAATAAAAAAAAATCAAACAGGCAACAAACCCAAAGTTAATGGGTTAAAATAAATAGTTTTTTTTTTTCATGCATAGAATAAACCTTATCTAGACACCTTTCCATGACCTATAAGTCTGTTTACCAGCCATGAATGACTACATCTGCTTAAAATATCCTTTATAATTCCAAAAATAGTGAGGAAAGGAAAAATGGAAAATTGATGTTTACAACACACTGCTCTACTGGTAAGAAAAAGTCCACACCAAAGGCCCAAAAACAAATCAAACAAACATTATCTAATCAATATGATAGTCCAGGTGTTTTACTTCCAGTATTGGTGTCAGGTCCCTAACCAGTTCTTCACTGCGAGCGGCGGCTTTAGAGTCCCGCGTGGCTGCTCGCGGCGGCTTTAGAGTCCCGCGTGGCTGCTCGCGGCGGCTTTAGAGTCCCGCGTGGCTGCTCGCGGCGGCTTTAGAGTCCCGCGTGGCTGCTCGCGGCGGCTTTAGAGTCCCGCGTGGCTGCTCGCGGCGGCTTTAGAGTCCCGCGTGGCTGCTCGCGGCGGCTTTAGAGTCCCGCGTGGCTGCTCGCGGCGGCTTTAGAGTCCCGCGTGGCTGCTCGCGGCGGCTTTAGAGTCCCGCGTGGCTGCTCGCGGCGGCTTTACTTTACGCCTCACCACTCGCTGCGGCTTCCGTGTCCCATGCGCCTCTCACGGCGGCTTTACTTTACGCCTCACCACTCGCTGCGGCTTCCGTGTCCCATGCGCCTCTCACGGCGGCTTCACCCTCCTCCTCGCCACTCACAGCGGTTTCCGGGTCCTGCGTGCCGCTCGCACTTCTCCCCTTACCACGAGCAGCAGTTTCTGTAGCCTGCTTGCCGCTCGCAGATGCATTAAGTCCTGCAGGCACTGTTTCTGATGCTGCAGATATATCACAGCAACTAGCTACTCAGAATTCCAGGATGGATGGTCTCGACCATCGCATGGATCAGTTTGCCCAGGCGCTACAGACCATCTTGCAGCGTACTGCTCACCTCCAACCAGAGGCAGAGCATGCTACGGCTGCCCCTGCTCTTGAGACTGTACCCATTGTTCCAGCCCATACTGTACATATGACACTGTCTCAGCGCTGTAGTGGCGATCCTATTCTATGTTGCGGGTTTCTGAACCGAATTGATATACACCTAGTTATGAACCCACTCTCATATCCCTATGACAGAGCTAAAATAGCCTTCCTCATTACCATTTGTCCAGTAGGGCTCTGGCCTGGGCCAATCCCATATGGGAATCGGGTCCTACTATGTCCTACGCTGACTTCTTGTCTGAATTCAAAAGGACATTTGACATGCCAGGAAGAGTTACCTCCACTGGGAAAGCCTTGTTAAGAATCAAACAGGGTTCTAGATCTGTAGCAGATTATGCTATAGAGTTCCTTACTCTGATGGCAGAGGTGGTATGGAACAACGACGAATATTACCTATTGGATGAGATAGCATCTAGAGAAATACCCATTCTTCTGGACGATCTCATTGACTACTACATAGTCATAGACAACCGCATCTGAGAAAGGCGTACCCAGGCATACTCCTATAGCAGGGTATATGCTCATCCTCTGCCTGCCTTACCCTCCACGCCTTTGCTTGCTTTGGCTCCACCCAGTCCTCAACCTGAACCTATGCAATTGGGTTCTGCTAAGTTGACTGAGGAGGAAAAGCAACGTAGAAGGAAAGAAGGGTTATGCCTTTATTGCGCAAAGAAGGGTTATCTAAAAAGTCCTCTCCTGATCACCAGGGAAACGCCAGCACCTAAGGCCTAGTGAGGGGTCGTCCTTGGGTGTTATGACTCTATCCCCTCCCGCTGAGCAAATACATCACTACCACTGCTTTTATCGATTCAGGTGCGGCAGGCAATCTCATGGACCAATCCTTCACCAAAACCTCTGCCCTGACTCTGATCCGAAAAACTACACCCTTGGCCGTTGAGGCAATTGGTGCTAGACCATTAACAAACCCTGTTGTCAGTGGCGTACATACCGGGGTCGCAGGGGTCTAGGCTGCGACCGGGCCCGGCCCACCAGGGGGCCCGGCCGCCCTGCGACCCGGTATGTATGTCACTGGGCCAGCCTCTTCTCCTGGGGGGCCCAGGAGCCGGCCACCTCCGGGCCCCCCGAGGCTGGCCCTGCTGTCATCCGGCTGGCCGGTACTGCGGGCGCGCGAGGGAGCACTGTCTCCTGGGTGCTTCCTCTTCAGCTCCCTCGCGCACCGCACTGATACCGGAGCCGGAAGATGACGTCATCTTCCGGCTCCGGCATCAGTACGCGGCGCGCGAGGGAGCTGAAGAGGAAGCACTCAGGAGACAGTGCTCCCTCGCGTGCCCGCCAGCCTGCCTGCCCGCCGGGTGACACCACTGGACCCCAGGGAATCCCCTCAGCTCTCCCACAGGTAAGGAGGCTGGTGGGATTTTAAAAAAAAATGTGTTTGTGAGTGTTAGTGTTAGTGAGTGTGTGTTAGAGTGTGAGTGTATGTTAGTGTGTGTTTGTGAGTGTATGTTAGTGTTAGTGAGTGTGTGTTAGAGTGTGTGTTTGTGAGTGTATGTTAGTGTTAGTGAGTATGTGTTAGAGTGTGAGTGTGTGTTTGTGAGTGTGTGTTTGTGAGTGTGTGTTTGTGAGTGTGAGTGTGAGTGTGAGAGTGAGTGTGAGTGTGAGTGTGAGTGTGAGTGTGAGTGTGAGTGAGTGTGAGAGAGTGTGTGAGAGTGTGAGTGTGAGAGAGTGTGAGTGTGAGAGAGTGTGAGTGTGAGAGAGTGTGAGTGTGAGAGAGTGTGAGTGTGAGAGAGTGTGAGTGTGAGAGAGTGTGAGTGTGAGTGTGAGAGAGTGTGAGTGTGAGAGAGTGTGAGAGAGTGAGAGAGTGTGAGTGTGAGAGAGTGTGAGTGTGAGAGAGTGTGAGAGAGTGTGAGTGTGAGAGAGTGTGAGTGTGAGAGAGTGTGAGAGAGTGTGAGAGTGTGAGAGTGTGAGAGTGTGAGAGTGTGAGAGTGTGAGAGTGTGAGAGTGTGAGTGTGTGAGTGTGTGAGTGTGTGAGTGTGTGAGTGTGTGAGTGTGTGTGTGAGTGTGAGTGTGAGTGTGAGTGTATGTTGGTGTGTGTGTTAGAGTGTGTGTCTGTTACTGAGTATGTTTGTGTGCATCTGTTAGTGAGTGTGTATGTATGTCTGTCACTGAGTGTGTGTGTGTCTTAAGCACTTACCTTTCTCCAGCGCCGGACTCCCTTGGCGCTGGGAATCTCTCCGCCTCTCAGCTCCGAATACGCATGCGTGGCAAGAGCCACGCGCGCATTCAAACCGCCCATAGGAAAGCATTATTCAATGCTTTCCTATGGACGTTCAGCGTCTTCTCACTGTGATTTTCACAGTGAGAATCGCAGAAAATCCTCTAGCGGCTGTCAATGAGACAGCCACTAGAGGCTGGATTAACCCTCAGTGAAACATAGCCGTTTCTCTGAAACGGCTATGTTTTCAGCTGCAGGGTTAAAACTAGAGACCTGGCACCCAGACCACTTCGTTGAGCTGATGTGATCTGGGTGTCTGTAGTGGTCCTTAAAGTGTATGTGTTTATGCATGCACTGGCGTACATACCGCGGTCACACAGGTCGCAGCCCTGCGACCCGGTGCCCGCCGCCATGTGTTGCGGCCCCTGCCCGCGCAGCGTAAGCGCGCGCGCGCGGGGGGGCCCACGGATCAGTTTTCGCACCGGGGCCCCATGGGTTGTGTGTACGCCACTGCCTGTTGTTACCCATGAAACCCCAGACCTTCAGTGCCCCCCCCCCTCACTCCCACCCCTCATCCCATGTTGTTGAAGGGGTTAAAACCCCCTTCAGTCACTTATCTGAATCCAGCGCTGATGTGCCTCAGCGCTGGGTCAGTCTCCGACCACGCTCCTCCCCCGCTGTCAACTGGTGCGCGCATTAGACTTCCCCGTAGGAAAGCATTATTTAATGCTTTCCTGTGGGGTTTCCGGCGACGCTGGAGATCCTCATGCATAGCGTACTCATGCTAAGAACACGGAAGTCCCTCTAGTGGCTGTCTGATAGAGAGCCACTAGAGGAGGACTTAACCATGGAAGACAATTATTGCAGTTTATAAAAACTGCAATAATTACACTTGCAGGGTTAAGGGTGGTGGGAGTTGGCACACAGATGTGGTCTGGGTGCCTGTAGTGTCCCTTTTAAGTATATGTAAAAAATGAGAAACTCATCACTACTTTTAATATTACCAGCAAATAACCAAGGTTATATAAATAATAAAATAATAATAATAATAATAATAATATATGACAGGATCATTTAGCTACATTCATGCACCTTGGGTAGGAAAGTGTTTGAGAACTGACAGTCTCAATACAAATATATATTTACTTTCAAAACTTTGTGAAAGGATTATTGTATTAAAAACTTGTTTTGAGTTACTAGTAGTCATTTAAAATTGTGTTCTATTCCATCTCCCTCCCTATATTCTCATATTCTCACTACGTAATTGATAACTATTATATCCGCCATCCTGATGATCTGTTTTTGTTTTGTTAAGTTGGTGTATTTCTAGTCTTATTATTTCTTTATGACTTTTTGTTAATTGATTGTTTAGCTAGAGTTACTTCTTTCACTGATGTGCCTCGGCGCTGGGTCAGTCTCCGACCACGCTCCTCCCCCGCTGATGTCAACTGGTGCGCGCATTAGACTTCCCCGTAGGAAAGCATTATTTAATGCTTTCCTGTGGGGTTTCCGGCGATGCTGGAGATCCTCATGCATAGCGTACTCATGCTAAGAACACGGAAGTCCCTCTAGTGGCTGTCTGATAGAGAGCCACTAGAGGAGAACTTAACCATGGAAGATAATTATTGCAGTTTATAAAAACTGCAATAATTACACTTGCAGGGTTAAGGGTGGTGGGAGTTGGCACACAGATCACTCCAATGGGCAGAAGTGGTCTGGGTGCCTGTAGTGTCCCTTTAAGTATATGTAAAAAATTAGAAACTCATCACTACTTTTAATATTACCAGCAAATAACCAAGGTTAGATAAATAATAAAATAATAATATATGACAGGATCATTTAGCCATATACATGCACCTTGGGTAGGAAAGTGTTTGAGAACTGACAGTCTCAATAAAAATATATATTTCCTTTCAAAACTTTGTGAAAGGATTATTGTATTAAAAACGTGTTTTGAGTTACTAGTAGTCAATTAAAATTGTGTTCTATTCCATCTCCCTCCCTATATTCTCACTAGGTAATTGATAACTATTATATCCGCCATCCTGATGATCTGTTTTTGTTGTTTTAAGTTGGTGTATTTATAGTCTTGTTATTTCTTTATGACTTTTTGTTAATTGATTGTTTAGCTAGTTACTTCTTTCACTGATAGTAAATTTCTGTTCACTATTTATGACTCTCACCTATCTGATCCTTCAAATCTTTTTATCCCAAATGTTATCTCCTCTGTTTTTTTTTTATCTCTAATTACCTCAATATCTCCATGTCTCCCCATCCTAATGGTGTATTTATGTATTTATTTATGTATTTATTTTTTCTAACCCCAGACTTTATATTTCAGACTGGGCCCCAATATAAAAAAACACAACCAAATCGGGATACGGCTGTAAATTCTATAAAGAGAACATACAAAAAAGCACAATAGTGTGATACAGTAAATATAATATATCTTGCGCTAATAATGAATGCACTCACAAGATGATGTAGATAAAAGCGCTCATAGGGTGCCTCCCCTGATGGTATGGGGGGCTAGTAATCTCCTACCCAATATGGAATAGCTGAAAGGTACACGGGACTCCGAATAGGATCAAACTCCAAATATTTTTATTATATAAAAGGTGAAATAAACACCATTAAGATCAAATTTAGAAAAGCGATATTAGGTCCTACGCATTTCGTTCAAAACATGAACTTCATCAGGGACTGCAATAAAAAATAACCAACTACAATCTTACAAGCAGTAAAATCATGCATCCTACTCCCCCTTAATACAATCCCTTTAAATAGGGCTAGTCCCAATGTCCAATTAATCAGTGCTGTGGGTGTTCCCAGTCTTCTCATTCTTCATTGGTCCTGGGACAGATCCTCTCAGCTGGTAATATTTTCGGCATCCAGATCAATCAAATTGAGCGCGCTCAAATCAAAACGAAACCGGAAGTGAGTACAATCTCCTACTTCCGCGTTCCATATGCGTTCCACATGCGTTCCATCTGTATAACACATTCGTAGCAACAAGAAACAAGGTGCTTGTGCACATAAACGCAATATATTAGAAAAAAAAACAAAGTGCTTAACTAAATAAAGAAAATAATGTATTAGTATATATAAAAAATTATTAGATTGTCATTTCTAATGCTGTGTCTATGTGACCCACAGACTTCTTTTATTTACACAATCTATATAAAGTGACTCAGATAACCTCAGTGTATTAAACAACACTTATCTTTCTTTTTTAACACATTGAAAATGTTCCCTCATTGGCAATAAACATATTCAATTTTATATTTATATTTTAATTAGTACACACATCTTTAACCCCTTCAGGACGGAGTCAATAGTGCACGTTCTGATCAAAACAAAACGTAAACAAAAACTGGAATTTGCGCTATATGTCTGTTCACCCGTAGTTCCCCTCTTTCATATTATATGCACCCATACTTATTATATATCATTTTGTTCAGGAGAAACAGGGCTTTAATTTATCATTAACTATTCATATATGGAACATAATTCATTATGAATAAAATAAAAAAAAATGTGAGAAAATAAGATTTTTTTTTACATTTGTATTTCCATCTGACATTTTAGCTGTGAATGTCATAATACTGTTAGGTTTTACTGCACAAAAATGCACATATTTGTAATCAGCGATGTCTCACGAGTACAACAGTATCCCCCATTAACAGGTTTTATGGTGTTTTGGAAAGTTACAGGGTCAAATATAGAACGTTCCATTTTCAAATAGAAATTTGCCAGATTGGTAATGTTACCTTTGAGACGGTGTGGTAGCCCAGGATTGAGAATTACCCCCATAATGGCATACCATTTGAAAAAGTAGACAACCAAAGGTATTGCAAGTGGGGTATGTCCAGTCTTTTTTAGTAGCCACTTAGTCACAAACACTGGCCAAAGTTAGCGTTCATATTTGTTTTTGTGTTAAAAAAGCAAAAAACTAATATTTGGCCAGTGTTTGTGACTAAGTGGCTACTAAGAAAGACTGGACATACCCCACTTGCAATACCTTGGGTTGTCTACTTTTGCAAATGGTATGCCATCATGGGGGTAATTCTCATTCCTGGGCTACCATACGCTCTCAAAGGCAACATAACCAATCTGGCAAATTTCAATGTCAAAAAAATGAAATGCAAGCCTTATATGTGACTCTCTAACTTTCCAAAACACCATGAAACCTGTACATGGGGGGTACTGTTATTCTCGGGAGACTTCACTAAACACAAATATTAGTGTTTTAAAACAGTAAAACATATTACAACAATACTATAGTCCATAAAAGTGCAGTTCGTTTGTAAAAAATGCAAAAAACGTCACTTTTACTTAAAATATCATCGTTGTAATACAATTTACCAATTTGAAACACTAATATGTGAGTAAAACAGTACCCCCCATGTACAGGTTTTATGTTGACTTGGAGAGTTACAGGGTCAAATATAGTGCATGCAAATTGAATTATCTGCACTTTCTCCCTGTGTTGTCAGGTATGTCAATCAAATTTTAATTAATCAAAACACCTAATTATGTTAAAAGATTACTTAAATATACACGTAGAATTTTAATATATATGCATTTATAGGTATTTAAATTCTACGTGTATACTAATGTAATCTTTTATGTAATTATATGTATTTATCTCTCTATATATATATATATATATATATATTTGCGGTTATTTGCATTTTATATATAGATAGATATATATAGAATGTCATTCTAAGTGTATTTTGTTACCTATATATATATTAATAACAAAATACAGTTAGAATGAAATTACATATGGATATATAATTTATATTAAATTTTGTTTCAATATTTTATTTATTAATTTTATTATTTTTTTTATTATTGTAATTATACGTATTTATATATATATATATATAATATATGTGTATATATCTATTATATATGTATATTATATATATGTAACGTCATTCTAAGTGTATTTTAATACTAATATATGTACTTATATTAGTATTAAAATACACTATGTATGACGTTAAATATATATAATATACATATATATTATATATATAATATACATATATTATATATATATATAAAAATATTTATTTTATTTTATAACATGTTTAATTTTTTTTTTACACTACCTACCAGCAGGGGGACTGTCTAATATTTTAGACAGTCCCCCTGCTGGCAGATCCACAGCCAGCTATAGGGGGCTACGTGATCGCTCTTTGAGAGCGATCACATGGCCCCCGGGGGCCTGATTTGCCGTGGGGGGGCTGCCTGGGCTGTGAGGCAGTCCTCCCGAAGCGGAGCGCCGGGTAGGTAAGTATCCCGGGCGCTCCAGGGCTTAAAGCCGTTACGGCGTTCTATGCCACCGCAACGGCTTTAAAGCCCACTAAATGCGTGACGGCATAGAACGTCGTAACGGCGGGAAGGGGTTAAAGGAAAAGAAAGGAGATATTATCCTATTCCATAGAAACTCCATACCAGGCAACAAAGTTATTCACATCAAGGATGAAATCATAATAATATACCCTGCTAACTCCACCATACCTATCCCTTCAAGTCTATAACAGGTAGATGGAATCAGGAATACAAAAGAAGAAATAGGGATCTAAACGGTCAGTCCAAAAAACACACCAAATCAATCCCTACATCAAGACCCCTAGGAACAAGGGTCCTAAGTCTATGTATCTAAAAGGTCTCCCTCTGAGATAACCTCTTAACCCTATCACACCCACGCCAGAAGGGGAGAACATGTTCGATACCCATACATATGAGCCCTCTAAAGGAAAAAAGGGGGCAGTTGCTACAATGGTCAGAGAATGAATGGGTGATGAGTCTCTTTCGAATATTGTTCAGATGTTCAAGGATTCTAACCTTCAGAATACGCTTAGTTCGACCTACATACTGCTTGCCACACGGACACACTTACCATCAGGGGAGGCACCCTATGAGCGCTTTTATCTACATCATCTCGTGAGTGCATTCATTATTAGCGCAAGATATATTATATTTACTGTATCACACTATTGTGCTTTTTTGTATGTTCTCTTTATAGAATTTACAGCCGTATCCCGATTTGGTTGTGTTTTTTTGTATTTGTAAAGATCGTTTGTTGTGGATAGCGATCCCGGGAGGCTGCACATTAACTGAAGCTAAGTAATTCTACACTACCTTGTGGTGTTTATATTTGTCGGTTCTTTTGTTATAGTCTGGGCCCCAATATAACAGTAATGATTACCTACACCAAGTACTCGCAAGCAACCAAGCTCTGCAGAATCGCCTAAGCAGAGGTATCATCTCTGGAAGGCTGCCCACCCTCCCCTTCCCACACGATCCCACCCCACCCCTTGGTCATTATCATACTTGTAGATAGTGCAGATCAGCTGGTTTTCAAAACACACCAATCAAGTCACTAAACCTCTCCTCCCCTGAAATCCCTCTGTTAACAAACTGCATCCTTTACCATGGTTTAAACACTCATAGGTATATGTGTGTATATATCTGTCTATAATTATATATATGTGCATATGTATAATCTTCATATCTATGTAACAAAACACATTTTCTCTAAATAATGCTCTTCTTTCTATTTTTCCCTTTTACACTAACTTCTCTCATTAGTAAAATATTCCTATCAGTCTGCTCACCTGTCCCTGGCAACACCATCTTTCTAACTTCCACTTTACTCCCTTCCCCTCTCTATTCCTCTGTGGCGAAATAACCTCGCCACTGGTTTTTGGAGGGGCCTGTTTGCCAGCTTCCTACCCTGTGACTATGACGCCTGTGATAAAACATGGTTTAAATCACTGTTTGTGCCTTTTTGGATTTTTATAACCACAGTTCGAACTTTCGAAGTGGCACTTCAAACTCTCGAACACGTGGGGGCGGCCATCTTGTTCGCATGGACCAAAACCGCGAATAGACTTCAGGGGGACTTAGCCCCGAATGCACTGGAACTATTTTCGGCATGAAAACCTTGCGATTCCCGGTTGGTCCTCCACCGGCACTGGAACTGTTTTGGGCATGGGACCATGCCTGCGCCTGGGCAAAACTATGACTTCCATAAAATTTCTGAGCCCCTGATCTGGGTGATTTTTGGATATGTTGTTCACCCAGATCATGGTTATCAGGGGATGTAACATATGGGGATATGTTGTGTTTTGGGGGTACTTATGGGACTTTATAAAAATTGTGTTTTTTTGCCTGGAGATAATTAATTAATGCATTATCTGCCTTAATTATCTCCCAGGCAGAGGGGAGGGATTGTGTATACTGTATGGGCGTGTCTCACTGTATAACGCTGTTTTTATTGGTTTGTTAACTTGTGTCCCTGTGCCCAACAACACCCAACACGTGGGTGTCACCCTTGTTGGGAAACTTGCATAAAAGGCCAGTGTAGCTCCATTAAAATTGAGTTACTGCTTACCCTCAACATAGAGTCTCATCTCATGTGTGGGGGAAACAGCTGTATCTACCCTGGGGATTGCTATATCACTATACTCCCCTGGGATTATAATCACTAGCTCTTGTAAGAGCTTTTCCTGCTACGCTCTCTGGAGTAGAGAGGTTCACCCACTGGAAGCTGGATCCTGGTCTTGGGTCCAGGGTGGGTGGAGGACGGCGAGTTCCCAGCCAAGCTGCAACGCTGGATGTAGGGACTGCAGTGCTTATGGTGTCTGGTGGAGTGCTTGGAGTCCTCGGTAAGCACTAGGAGCATCGACTGATGGAGGCAACCAGTCGGGGTGCCAGGCAATCCGTCACATCCTCTATATACATACCCTTCTACAAAACTTTCAAATCCTACTCCCACCTTCACTTCCTTTCTATCCATCTGCTCCTAGCTGCTGGTGATGTCTCTCCAAACCACAGTCCCATCTCGGCAAACCCACCACATACTAACTCAAGGAACCACACCAATCTCATACTCATCTTATGTTACTCTTCCCCTAAATCCTCCTTCATTACAGAAACATGGCTCTCCTCCTCTGACACTGCTACCCCTGCATCTTTGTCCTTTGGTGGTCTTCAACTTACCCAAGACACTCTAAATGTAAAGGTGGTGGTGTAGGGTTTCTCCTCTCACTGCTCCTTCAAACCTCTACCCACCCCCCTTCCCTCTCTTTCCCACCATTTGAAATTCATTAGATTCACTTTTTCAAACCCTTCTCTGCTAACATTGCTGTTATTAATCACCCCCTGGTTCCCTTCTCCTCTTCCTTGACCACTTTGCTGCCTTGCTACCCTACTTCCTCTCTTCTTATCTTCCATCCCTAATTCTCGGAGACTTCAATATTCCCATTGACCCACCTTTGACCTCAGCAGCCTCTAAACTACTTTCAATTACTTCCTCTGTCTGGCTATCGCAGTGGGCTAATTCTGCCACCCATGTAGCTGGCAATACCCTCAACCTCATTTTCTCTTATGCATGTACAGTATCTAATATCTGCAACACTCCATTTCCTCTCTCTGATCACCATCTCTTATCGTTTGCACTGGAGTACCCCCTCACCCAACAACCTCAGCCTAACCCCTCACAACTCAGGTTGAACCGTAATTCTATTGACCTCCAGCAGCTGTCAGCTGATATTGATTCACAACTGCCATCACTTCCCTCTCCTGTCCCTCACTGGCCATCTCCACATATAAAACTACCCTCACCTCTGCCTTGAACGCTGCAGCCCCGCTCTAAACATGAACCTCGAGTAGGACACACCCCCAACCATGGCATACTAAACACGCTGCCTGCAAAGATGCTCCGGTTGTACTGAACGCACCTGGAGGAAGTCTCACACCCAGTCAGGCTTTCTCCATTATAGATTCATATTGTGTTCATACAGTGCAGCCCTTGCCCTCGCAAGTCATACTTTCTTTTTAATTCATGCTCCCGCAATCCCAGGCGTCTCTTTTACATCTTTAGTTCTCTTCTTTGCCCTGCTGTAGCCCCCCCAAACTAACCTTACAGCCGATAGCTTTGCATGTTACTTTACAGGCAAGATTAAACTGCTAAGGAAATAATTCTCCCCACCCTGCCTTTATCTTATTTAACCACACGTAAATCATGCCTCTCCTACCCTTCAGACTTTCTCCCAGGCTACTGAACAAGAGGTTGCTGCGCTTCTCCTTTCCTCTCGCCCCACCACTTGCCCACTCGATCCTGTTCCATCTCACCTTATCAGATCTCTCTTGCCTTGTCTTGTGCCTTCCTTAACACACATCTTCAACTGCTCTCTCTCTTCTAGCATTGTCCCTGCTGACCTTAAACATGCCACTGCAGTACCTGAAAAAAAACATCTCTTGACCCGTCCTCCCCCTCTAACTATGGTCCCATATCCCTGCTCCCTTTTTCCCCAAAGCTTCTGGAAAGACTTGTCTTTACCCGTATATGTCTCACTTCCTCAATTCCAACTCTTCAATTAGACATGTGCAATTTGTTTAGTTCCGAATGCTTCCGAATATACAAAGTGCCGAGTTGCCAAATTGCAGAATGTCTGAAGTGCCAAATTTCAGAATGCCAAACCGAAGTGCTTCGGATTTCTGAAAAGTAGCAAAACAGGAGAGGGTTGGGGTAGGGTTAGTGGTTGGGGTAGAGGTAGGGTTTGGGGTAGGATTAGGTTTAGGGGTAGGGTTAGTGGCTGGGGTAGGGTTATTAGTTGGGGTAGAGGTAGGGTTAGGTTTAGGGGTAGGGTTAGTGGTTGGGGTAGGGTAAGGGGTTAGGGTAGCATTAGTGGTTGCGGTAGAGGTAGGGTTAGTGGTTGGGATAGGGTTAGTGGTTGGAGTAGGGGTAAGGTAACCCTATTCCTAACCCTACCCTAACCCTACTCCTAACCATAACCCTTACCCTAACCCATAGGGATAGGGTTAGGGGTAGGGCTAAGGGTTGGGGTAGGGTTAGTGGTTGAGGTAAGGTTAGGGGTTGGGGTAGGGTTAGTGGTTGGGGAAGAGGTAGGGTTAGTGGTTGGGTTAGGGGTAGGGTTAAGGGTTGGGGTAGGGTTAGTGCTTGGAGTAGGGTTAGTGCTTGGAGTAGAGTTAGGGTAGGAGTAGGGTAACCCTAACCCTATTCCTAATCCTACTCCTAACCATAACCCTGCTCCTAACCCAAACCTACCCCTAACCCTACCATAACCCTACCCTATCCCTTCCCTAACCCTACCCCTTCCCTAACCCTACTCCTACTCATAAACTAACCCTACCCCTACCCTTAACTCTACCCTAACCCTACCCCTAACCTAACCTTACTTTACCTCTACCCCTAACCTTAAACCCTACCCTAACCCTACTCCTAACCCCTGGTTTTTCTCTTATCTCTCCCAATGCTCATTAAGTGCATCTCGTCCTGTCTCGGTTGGAGTCCCCCAAGTCTCTGTCCTTGGTCCACATCTTTTTTCTCTTTATACTGTATCTCTTGGCAAACCGATTACCTCTTTTGGATTCCACTGCCACCTGTATGCTGATGACACCCAGATATATCTCTCTTCCCCTGACCTCTCCCCTGCTGTCCTGCAACGTGTCACTGCTTGCCTTTCTTCCATGTTTGACTGGATGTCCTCCTGCTTTCTGAAACTCAATCTCTCTAAAATTGAGCTCCTTGTCTTTCCTCCTCCTAATACTGATCCTTCTCTTTTGCTCTCCCTTCAAGTTAGTGGTATCCACATAAGCCCATCCTTGCAAGCGCGCTGTCTTGGTGTCATACTTGATTCTGGCCTCACCTTTGAGCTTCACATACAGCATGTTACTAAGTCCTGTAGATTCCATCTTAAAAACATAGCCCGCACCCACCCCTTTCTTACACAAGATGCTACTAAGGAGCTTGTCAATGCTCTAGTAATTTCCCCGCAGGGATTATTGTAACCCTCTCCTAATAGGTCTTCCCAAAAGCCGTATTGCCCCACTACAGTCTGTAATGAATGCTGCCGCCAGACTGATTTTCCTCTCTAGTCAGTCCTCTCACATCTCACCCCTCTGTCAGTCCTTATATTGGCTTTCTGTATCATATAGGAGTCAAATCAAAGTGCTAACCCATACTTATAAAGCATTGACCAATTCCAGTCCCACTCATATCTCTTCACAGATCCATAGGTATGCCCCTTCTCAGTCTCGCCGCTCTGCACGTGATCTTCTCCTGTCCGTTGCTCACACCCGTATGGCCAACTAATGCTTGCAGGACTTCTCGCGGGCAGCTCCCTTCCTATGGAATAGCCTGCCTTCCGCCATCAGACTCTCCCCTAGTCTTGCATCTTTTAAGAAGTGCCTTAAAACCCATCTCTTTAGGAAAGCTTATGGCCTCCCAGAGTAACCTCTACCTTACATACCTGTCTCTTGCTCTCTCCTAAAGGGCAGCACTCTACTCTCTCCTCCAGCTCTGCTTCACTCCCCCCTTATTTGATTGCGATTTCCTGTCCTAATGACTGTATAGACTGTAAGCTCGTCTGAGCAGAGTCATCTTCAACCTATCGTTCCTGTAAGTTTTCTTGTAATTGTCCTATTTATAGTTAAATCCCCACTCTCATAATATTGTAATGCACTACGGAATCTGTTGGCGCTATATAAATGGTAATAATAATAATAATAATAATAATATTAATAATAATTTTAAACAACTAAAGTGCTAAACCACTATGTTTCTCTTAGAGTACAATAAATATAGTAACAGTAACAGGGTAGCAATACCAATAAGATGCTATAAACAGAGGCTTTAAATACAGGAATATAAAATAAATAAAAAAAAAATTTAAAAAACATTTATTCATCTATAATATGTTGTAAGTGTAATTATACTTTTTGGTGTTGCTAACCCTAATACCATATGTTTATTTTTTTCAGGCTAGGCAGGGATGGTTGAGCTTTATTTTTAATGGTAACGATTATGGATTTTGCAAAAATAAAATAAAAATGATTAACCCCTGAAGAAATTAAAAAAGACTTGTTTCCTTTGTGTGAAAAGAGTGCAAAATTGTGGCTAGTCAGTAGTCAACTATCCAACACTTAGGAGGCATGAGATGCGTTCTTCTGTTGAAAACAGGATTGCATAATAGGCACAATTTATAAGCTATCCCTATGGGTTTAGGTGTATGGGTTTAGGTGTACAGGACTGACGCTAATGTATTGCTTTACAGCTGTCCGCTTTAGGGGGCATTGGTCACTCCATGTAGCGTGGCCTTGCGGGCCAAGGTAGAAGCTCTTATTTAGCTTCCTGTTACACCAGATAGAGGATAAAGAAGACCTATTACTGGAGGTAAGTAGACACGCAAGGGAGTGGTAGTAAGAGACACACAAAGGGACTGGGGGAAGAAATAAAACACAAAGCGGTTGGGGGGAATTTAAACAAAAACTGGACTGGGAAGGGAAGGGAAAAATAAAAGCACAAAAAGGCTGTGGGAGAAATAAAAACACAAAGGGGTTGGGGAGTGAAAAAGCGAAACACAAAGGGGCTGGGTGGGAGAAAGAAACACCAAAAGGGGCTTGGAGGAGAAAGACACACTGGAACGGGGGGGGGGGGGGGAGGGAGAGACACACAAAAGTATGTGGAAGGGGAGTATGAGACACAAAGGGTCTGGGGGAAGTAAGTTACACAGAAAGGCACTGGTGTGAGTGTGAGACACACAAACACGGGTTGTAAAAGACATGCAAAGGGAGGTTGTAAGAGACACATAAGGGGTGTGTAAGACATACAAAATGGATAAGATACATTAAATGGGGTTTAGGGCACACAAAGAGGCAATATGGGGAATACGATATACTAAAGTGGCTGTAAGACACAAAAGAGGGATGAATGGATGACTCACAAAACAATTGAAACGGACAATGAATGAACCATTTTGTTTATTTTGTGATTTGGAGTTCCATCCGTATTGCTAATAAAAAGATAATTGATGGAAAGAAAAATTATTGATGGCTAGGGGACAGCCCCTAAATGTTGGTTTTATTTGCATATCAAATGAGAAGTGATCAATAGAGGTAAAAATCTATATGTATATATGATATATTTAATAAATACATAAAATAAAAATATATATATAACTCCCAGGTCCCAGCAACCGACACTCCTGGTCTTTCGATTGCTCCGTCGCAATTGCTCGACACTTCCTGGAGGTAGGTCACAACCTCTCCTCACTTCGATTCATGGGAATTGGCCATGTGCCCATCTCACCCAGGGGAGGTAACTGAGATATTCAATTATTAAAAATATCCATTCATTGGGAAACTTATCCCTACTTGGACTCAACAAAAATAATTCCCTCTATTGCTTTTTACAAAGAAGATAAATGGAGCTTACATATTAGTACCTAGTATATTGTTAATATGATTCTTAGAGAGAAGACCACAGTATAAAAATGTTATAAGCTTGTGTGAAAATGTTTATTTAACTTTAAATTGAGCAATTTGCATGAATTATATATGATATTTTTTCATGCTGTTCCTGCATGATGGGAGTGGGAGTCAACAAATGCTTTTTATTTTTTTATTATTATTTTTCTATTTTCTTATATTTAGATTATTATGACAATAATTGATAATGTATAAAGTTTATGTTACAAAGTAATAGATACGGTATATGGCAACTTTGTCGCAAGTTTCTTTGTTGGCTGACTTCCCTCTATCTCTTTTTTCCTCCTCTTGGAACTCGGGTTTTTAACCTGTATATGTAAATTTCTTTACTCACTTTGCACTTACCCTCTTTGGATTTAGGGTTAAGCTTATCTGATGACATATTTTGAAATTCTTCATGTCACTGCTGACATCACCAATCTTGTTTTCACATCATTCACACTCCAATTTTCACAGTCACATATTTAAGTTTCCATTTCACGCGATTCACTCAATTGTTTTGATAAGTCTGAATGGACTGAAACGTAGACTTTGTATGTGTATCACTGTAATTGCTTAATAAAGCAATAGTAAAAAGAGACTCCTGAGTGCTCTCTATTTGTTATATATGTATGTATGTATGTATGTATGTGTGTATATATATATATATATATATATATATATATATATATATATATATATGTGTGTATGTATATATATATATATATATATATATATAATACAACAAAAACAATCAAGTAAAATAAAGTGCTGTGAATAATTTAAAAAGTGAAATTAAGAATAATAATAAAAAAAAAGGCAGGCAGCACTAATGTACCGTAAGTATACAAATTTCATACAAGTGCACTAATATAAGTATATCTGTTTGCACTTTATGTATATAAGTACACATATACAGATGTATATATGAAGCATTATCTTAAAATGCACAGTGCACTTTTTTCTATCCAATTTTTTTTTATATATATATACTTCTCCACCCTTTTCCCTCTCTTGGTTACTTCTTCTTACTTCATCTATGAACCAAATAATGCAAAAAGGCACCTATCAGTCTACTGCTAAATATACACATAATATTTATATCATATGTATGTATGTATGTATATATATATATATATGTGTGTGTACTATATATTATGTATAAATTTCGAAGTAGACTGGCAAGTTTTCATGTCATTTTCGTTATCATTTTTCCTGAAATGAAAAATGAGAGCGAAATGCCACATGGATTAAACCAGAAGTGGCAGAAACTATTTTTCTATATTTCGCCATGCAAGAGTTAAAACTCAGTCTAAACAATATAATTCTGTTAGAGTATAAACCATTTGTTTTTAAAATTGCAAAGATATTCCATTTTTCTACAGTTTTTATATATGCAGAGCTACAGAAAGATGCTCAATGTATAACACAGCAAGCTTAAGCTTTAATCAATTGGCCAGCAATGAACTAATAAAAAAACCCAGCAAGGGAAAGTCATTCAGTGAGATTGTTAGTTTTCAGTTGAAACGAAGGATAATTCGCAGTATTGCAACGGATTTATTTTTAAATGTGCACTTGAGAGGCTGATTTGTATAAGCTTTTTTTCCTATCACGAGGCGTGACTCCAAAATTTATTAAAGTCAATGTCAAAGCAAAAGTTGTTAAATATTTTTTAACTTTATATATTGCCCATGATAAATGAAGTGATATTTATTTAGCTCTGCTCGCTCAATATTTCAGTTTTAAAAAAAAATGGTTATTCTAGTGACGGGTGAAGTATTGCCAGCTTTTTTGAATCACAAGGTTTAGCAAGGAGATTTGCTAATAAAATCTGATCAGAAATAACATTCATCACGATCACGTAACACTGGAAAAAGTAGAATATCTTTTGAAACTTCATAATAAATAAACAGTTGTAATCACCAATTCAGAAAAGAGCAATGCATTATTATCAGAGAAATTTAAAAGGACACTGTAGGCACCCAGACCACTTCAGCTCATTGAAGTGGTCTGGGTACCATGTCTCATGTCCCTTAACCCTGCAATAGTAATTATTGCAGTAATTGTGAAACTGAAATAATTACTAACCAGGGTTAACTCCACCTCTAGTGGCTGTCTACCAGAGAGTTACTAGAGGGTTTCCTGGTTTGAAACAGACCTTTGGTCCAGTATCTGACGCTGGACGTCCTCACGCTCTGCATGAGAATCTCCAGCCTCAGATTTTCCCCCATAGGAAAGCATTGAATAATGCTTTCCTATGGGGAAATCCTACTGCAAGAATGGCCAGGTAGTTAGCGGAGGGAACGTGTCAGTCTTACAGTACAAGAGTAGGATATGTTTTGCTGTGTTCAGTATCTGTATAGTTAAGGATTTTTTATATTTGGCTGTTAGGGTTGTAGTGCGATGCAGGAGGTATGAGGTAGGCTTGGGGTGGGGGGGGGGGGGGGATTGTCGGAGAACTTTTGTAACACCAGTAGGGCATTCCCACCATATATGCAAAAATGTGCCCACATCACTCAGATGTGGATTCATTTTCTGCAAGATTTGTGATGTTCTATACCACAGGGTTAAAACTTTGTATGCCGTCTCTTGGGTCTTGCTCGCCAATGCTCAGTGGTGGCTAAGGTTGCATATTTTGTCCCATTATTGCTCCGTTAAAGTGTCACCCATCATCGTATCCCATTTGCCCATGTAGGGAGGTGGTGGGAGGTTCCTATTGTGTAGGAGCAAAGTGTATAAGTGGAAGATGGCATGTATGAGTGGTTCCAGGTCTGTACCCAGGCGTTCAAATGAGGTCAGTGCCCTGCTTAGGTCGGGTTTCTGTGAAATGCTTTTCAGAAATTGTTGGATTTGTTCGTATTTCAGTCTGTGTAGGAAGGTAGTGTGTGGGCCATCCAGAAAGTCAATGATGGGTTTGATTCTGTCCTCTGTCATCATGTATCTAACTTGAATGTGTGTCAGTGGAGTCAGGCATGTGAATGCGCGTGGTTCCAAGCCCGGGGTAAATTCTGGTTTGTTCGTGATTGGCTATAGGGGGGAGGGGAAGGAAGCGAGGCCCATTCGCATCTGTGCCATACTTCCAGGGTGGCCTTCACAAGTGGTTGATAGTGCGAGATATGTCTATCATTCATCCATGTCAATGCTTTCAGGGAGCCACCAGTTTGATGTTGATTGATCTCCTTCCATGGCTTAACTACACCATCCTTAACCCATTCTAATGTTCGTTGTAAGCCCGGTATTAAAGTTGGAAGTCAGGGACTGCCAGGCCACCTTTAAGTTTAGGTTGCGTTAGCGTTTGGTATTTCAATCTCGGTGTGCTCTGACCCCATATGTACTTAATCACCAATGACCTCAGAGACATAAAGTATGCTGTTGGGATCTGTATGGGAAGTGTTTTGAACAGGTACAGGTTAATTTTTATAACAGCAATGCATCCAAGCCAGGACAAGTGAGGCAGCTTCCATTCTTCTAGGTTTTTCTTGAAGTTGAGTTGGTATAGTTGGGTGAGGTCCTGGGATATCCAAGTCCCCATACAGAGAGCACTATTTTGGTTTTATTTCTTTCCCCATACCGAGGACCTTCGCCACCTACCAACACCTATATCCTACCAGTGGGGGATCAACGCCACTGAATGTGGTCTATACCTGAGCTTGGACTATCTCTTTAAAAGGTGAGTAGGAGTAATACTATCATTATTATACTCCTTTTTTCACTACCGGAAACAGTTTTACACTATTGGAATATTTTTCTCATTTGGATATCTTACTATCTCAGAATAATATAGATAAAACCTTGAGGGACCAGTAAACAGGGAAGAAAAAAACCTTACCCTGTTCCTGTCTCTCAAGTAGAGAATGGTCACCTAGACTGGGTAAAAAGGGGTAACCCTAGGATAATAAGACAAAATAAGACATTACTATCTCAGAAACTCTGCGACCAACCTACCTTACCCAAACTCTTCAATCAACTTGGACTATTTTATCCATATGCCTTATAATTAGGACTATTTTTTATTTATGAATTTTATGTAAGTACACATTGGTTTTATTACATTATATCATTTTTATTGTGGCGCGACTTATAATTTCTGTTTTTACATTTGATGGTCTGTGAGGGAACATCATACTCTTAGGTTACGGCCTACCTTCCACTTATCTTAGCTGTTTACTGGTCACTAAGCGCTGATACAACAACTGTTTGTCCACTCTATTGGACAGATATGCTTGTATGGATTCGGTGTTCTGCATGTTCTGTGAGGTATCCACGGGCAACTTCTTTGAGAACAGTCTTTTGAGATAGTCACGTGCTACGTCGGTGATGCATGTCGGCACTCTCTGTGGCTGTCCCTGGTTATGATGTAGGCTGGTTATGTAGGATGTGTTCCATTTCTTGTTTGATAGTGGCAAGAAGTTTACTACGCTTATCGCTGTTTACATAGAAAAATGCTTTGGTATGTCGGAGGAGAGGAGGATAACTGCCCCCTCATGTCGATCAGTTCTTGATATGTGTCCAGATTTTGGCCGGATTTGCCAGGTTTCTAAGTCTTAGATTTTGTCTGTGAGGTCCCTGATTATGGCCTCTCTGCTTTTCTTCAGCGCAGCACCCCTGGTTAAGAAAAATCCCCTTATCGTGCATTTATGGGCTTCCCATATGCTGGGTGTTGGTGTGTCGGCCGTCGTGTTTTCAGTAAAGTATTGCGTCAACATTTTGTGTGCGTCTTTGACCAAGGTCGTGTCTGAGAAGAGAGTTTCATTGAGGCGCTAATGAGTGGTATGGGCTTTAAAGAGAGGGGAGGCTAGTCATTGCCAATGGTGCGTGGTCTGTCCATGTCATTATACCTATGTTTACCACACAGACCCGGGAGAGGAGGAAATATGGTATGAAAAAGTAGTCCAGGCGGGAGTATCGAGTGTGGTGTGTGTGGTAGTGTGAGTAGTCTCTGTCGGTTGGGTGCATGGCCCTCCAGCAGTATCGCTGATGTGCCTGTTGAGGTGTCAACCCGTGGTTCTAGAGCAATGTTGAAGTCAACCCTAAGATCAGGAATCCTTCTTTGAATGTAATTTAGTGTTTTAAGTGTGGACTTTAGGAATTTCCTTGTTTGGAGTTCTGGGCATAAATGTTGGCTAAGGTGATAGTCTGTCCCAGCAATGATCCCTTAACAAATACATAGCGACCGTCTCTATCAGCTTTAGTTTCGGTATGCAAGAAAGGAATTGATTTGTGTATAAGGATCCTGGTGACCTTTGATTTGCTCTCAGGGTTGTTCCCATAGTAGCCTTGTGTGAAGATATGATTGGTACCTTCCCAAAAGTGGGTTTCCTGGATATAGACGATATGGGCCTTTTGAGCTTTAAAATTTTTCAGTGCAAGAGAGCATTTCTCAGGGTTGTTAAGACCTCTAGCGTTAAGTGATCAGCTTGGTCCCATATGGGTGGGATGGGGAAGAGGAAGGGAAGGGTAGAGGAGGGGGTGGAGAGGAAGGAAGTTGGAGGGGTGATGTTGTACATTCTAAGGTACATGTCACCAGCTTGTTAGGGCTGGCATTATAGGTAGTCATCACGGTTGGTGAGGGCAGGCAGGTAAAATGTCAGTAGTAGGTTCCGGCTAGGATGGTGCCCCAGCTGTGATGGTGGTTGCCTGGTGGGGTCGTGGTCCCTCTGGGTAAAGCTGGAGGCCACAGGGTGTCTGGCAGGTAGAATTTAGAGAGATATGGCCACTTCATGTTCAGTGGAGGGATGGGAATAAGAATCCCCAGGTGAACAAAGTCTGCGTGGGTGCGCACCACTACGAGCCCCCCTGGTGTGGTCACCGATAGCCCAGATGGAAATGGCCTGCGGTACCTGGTTCCTGTGGCTTGTAGGGCACGGGTCAGGGGCCTGAGCAGTCTCCGATATTGTTAAGTGGCTAATGAGAGGTTGTGGTACAGTTGAAGATCAGCTTGCCTGTACGTCTGTCTCTCTTGCGGCCCGCAGAGTGGATTATTTTTTGGCGAATACTTCCAGGCAGCATATGATGACCCTTGGAACATCTAGGGGTCTCCTCGGGCACAGAGTGCGATTTTGGCCCTCACAAGTCCCAGCGGGGAAGCAGGGTCTCTGTTCAGGAGGCCGTTTAAAAAAACTGTTAGGAAGGTCTAGAGGTGTGTGTGGGGGGTCAGTTTCAAAGCCTGAGGTTGTTTCGTCTCCCCTGGATATTCAGATCCACCATGTGCAGTGCCATGCCTCCTCGTGCCGTACCTGAGTATCTCATGCTTGGGCGTGGGCCAACCGGAGTTGGTCGTATGGGGCCTCCACACGTGGTCACCAAGGTCCTGGATGTTGTCTCGGGGGGCCTGAACATCCAGCCGGACAGAGGCCTGCAGCATGCTGTTGGTGGCCACCAGGGCTCGAAGAAGTCTACCCCAATCTCTGTCGTCGGTGGCAGGCGAAATTTCTTCAGGGGAGTGAACCCCTGCGCTGTCTGAGGTTTCCTCCGACGGAGGTTAGGAGGCCAGGTCCGCTGGCCTCTACTGGCGTAGAGAGGGTGTAAGAGACCCCTTTTTGGGATCGGTAGCCTTCTGGGAGTCCGATGCACGATGTGTCTTACCCATGGTGGAAAGTTAGGACAGGATTTTTGCCTTAACAACATGAGGAGGTTGAGGAGAGGGAAGTTAAGTGGCTGTCTTTAATCGCGGTCAGGCCCCGCCTCCCGGCTCATTTTATTTTGAATTTTGAAGGTTTTGACATGGGTAGTTTGCCAGATGCTATTGAACATATGGAAACAAGGCAGACTGGTTTCTTACTAAAGTAACACTATTCCATCAATCACATATAATATTCTTCAGGGTGACATGGAACTGGAAATGAAAAGGAATAGGATTAATCCAACACTTTGTTGTCTTCCTAGCATAGTTACTAACCCTTCTTCTGGCTTCTAGCATGTTTACATATTATGCAGTTCTTTCTAGGTAATCAAACTAAAATGAAAATATGAAGGTTTAATTGAACTACATGTGTAAAAAATCTTCTATGATATTTGATGAGTTCATGGTAAACACCATTGTGGTGGAATCTCGGTAAAAATAAATTTAGTAGGCCGAGATTACCACGTGGCATGTGTACGTGCATTTGCTGACGTATCGATCAGTTGGTTGCACGAGGCAAGATACGATCAGTAGTGTACGGAGCATGTGCAAGAATACAGGATGTAGTATTCCCCTCCTCCATTGTGCTGGACAAGCCATGCGGTCAAGCAGGAAGTTAATTCTTATTTGTATTGATTGGTCAAGAGAATGTGCGGGTGGAGCTTAATATGGGAGGAGTTATGTGCCTATATAAGGAGCCTGCACTATTGTCCGGGGCTCAGAACTTGTGGTATTTTGGTGACGCTAGTCCCTCTGAGTCCCGATCGGTGATCCAATAAAGAATCTCTTCCTTCCTGAAGAAATCTGTGTCCATCTCTCTGTGCTTCGCTTCCGTCAGTTTCTCCGGTATCACCATGACTGTTTAGAAAGAAAGAGGCTACTGGTTGGCAACTCGAAAACGGATTGCCCTCCAAATAGACCTTATATCCTTTAATTTACAAAAAGGCTTGTGCTGCAGGTACCCACTAGAGGGAGTCTTTGCATGCAGTGAGCCAAAACAAAAAACTCTTTAATAATCCCTCTTGAGGAAAAAAGCAAAAAAAATTTGTTATATGTACAAGTGTAAGTTAAAATTGAGGACCTAGTGGGGTACGGGTCATAGCTACGCCTGGCTGTTACTATAGCGAACACAAAAACTAAGGAGATATAAGTGTGGCTTCAAACATATGCCGAATACTCCACTAGAATAGTTGTGTCAGAAAGACCAAGGTTACAGAGTATGCAGCAACAGTTGCTAAAACATCTGATTATATTTTGTATCAACTGGTAGAAGCTGCAAAATGTACACCCAAAAATGCAAAATATAAATACAATAATGTACCCAGAAACGCCAAATATATATACAATAGTACTTTAGTATATATTTAAGTAGATTTTAGACATCACTTGTTATGTGGGAAAACGGGTACAATTGTAAGGGGTATGAAACTGGAGATGGCTTAAAGGCTGTAGATTACAATGCAGTTGTACCTTAAGATGCCATAAACTTTTGTCCCCTGCATAAATGCGAATCTTTCAAAAGGCTCTAATATCTCTTAGAATATATTATCGATATATATCACAATTGTGTGAGGATACCTGGAGATAATTTAAGAGCTGTTGGGTTACAAATGCAGTTCAAAATATAAATATACCTTTAAATGCCATAAATTTATTTCAGTGCAAAGAGCAAATCTTGATTTTTAAGGCAGAAGGTATATGCAAACCCATGTTAAATCATAAAGGAAAGCATAGAAATAAATTATGTAACCATATGTACAAAGATGCCTAAACAGCTAAATGTGATTTGGGGGTAGGAATCCCTAGCATCTTGTACATATCGTATACATATATATTCAAATGGTCTTTAGCGTGCTCAGGATCGTAGAAATGTCACAGCCCCAGAATTGTCCAAACAAGAAAATTTAAAAAGTAAAGATGAATCCGCTCATTGTGAGCTGCTCACAATGAGCGGATTCATCTTTACTTTTTAAATTTTCTTGTTTGGACAATTCTGGGGCTGTGACATTTCTACGATCCTGAGCACGCTAAAGACCATTTGAATATATATGTATACGATATGTACAAGATGCTAGGGATTCCTACCCCCAAATCACATTTAGCTGTTTAGGCATCTTTGTACATATGGTTACATAATTTATTTCTATGCTTTCCTTTATGATTTAACATGGGTTTGCATATACCTTCTGCCTTAAAAATCAAGATTTGCTCTTTGCACTGAAATAAATTTATGGCATTTAAAGGTATATTTATATTTTGAACTGCATTTGTAACCCAACAGCTCTTAAATTATCTCCAGGTATCCTCACACAATTTTGATATATATCGATAATATATTCTAAGAGATATTAGAGCCTTTTGAAAGATTCGCATTTATGCAGGGGACAAAAGTTTATGGCATCTTAAGGTACAACTGCATTGCAATCTACAGCCTTTAAGCCATCTCCAGTTTCATACCCCTTACAATTGTACCCGTTTTCCCACATAACAAGTGATGTCTAAAATCTACTTAAATATATACTAAAGTACTATTGTATATATATTTGGCGTTTCTGGGTACATTATTGTATTTATATTTTGCATTTTTGGGTGTACATTTTGCAGCTTCTACCAGTTGATACAAAATATAATCAGATGTTTTAGCAACTGTTGCTGCATACTCTGTAACCTTGGTCTTTCTGACACAACTATTCTAGTGGAGTATTCGGCATATGTTTGAAGCCACACTTATATCTCCTTAGTTTTTGTGTTCGCTATAGTAACAGCCAGGCGTAGCTATGACCCGTACCCCACTAGGTCCTCAATTTTAACTTACACTTGTACATATAACAAATTTTTTTTGCTTTTTTCCTCAAGAGGGATTATTAAAGAGTTTTTTGTTTTGGCTCACTGCATGCAAAGACTCCCTCTAGTGGGTACCTGCAGCACAAGCCTTTTTGTAAATTAAAGGATATAAGGTCTATTTGGAGGGCAATCCGTTTTCGAGTTGCCAACCAGTAGCCTCTTTCTTTCTATATATTTCAAGGGGTTAAGCCCCACTATATCCTATAACCACCACAACATTGGCGGATGGATTTAATCCATTTCCTCCCAGTGGTTGTTCTTTATCTCACCATGACTGTTGTATCTATGTGAATCTCAGAGTTGAAGTTTATATTCCCAGTATGATCTCATCAATATTTACTTGGTACCAAGAGGCCCATTTTACAAATAAGCAAATGCTATTGTGTTTTATTTATTTATGAGCTGAAAATATTGGCCCATAATCAATTAAGTAAGTCAGTCAGCCAGTCTTTCAGTCCTAAAGGAATTTTCATTTCACATAACTTCTCTAATACACAAGTTATCATCTGGCCTCTAAATAAATGTAGTTATTTTTTCCATCTGAAATATAATCACTATTTCCTCTGACATATTCAGTTTTTCAACAACTAATACTTTTCAGTATTAAAAGAAGGGCATATTGCCATAATATTTTATGACAGATAGTAACAAGTCAGCAAAGTCTGTAGTGCTCAAACAATCCTTTGCCATTCCAGTGTGTGAGTCACAATGGAAGCTGTTTTGCAATTCCATTGCCACAAGAACTCCACTGCAATACCTTTTTCTGTATTGTATTGCAAAAGCCTCTGGCAATAAACATTATGACAGGCTCAGACCCACAGGAGCCAGGGAGAATTCCCTTTTATGTTACTATACCCTTTAACTATGTGAAAAAAACCTTCAGTCTTATTTCTAGCAAAATCATATTTTTTCCTGTATGTATTGCGCATCATATGCTAAAATTACTAGAGCTCAGTTAACATACAAAAAGCAGATGTACCATATACAGTATAAATGTGGTCACACGGAAGATGATAAAAAATGGACTGTAAATAGTATAAATGTAAACTTTAATTCCAAACTCTTTCAGCCTTATCCTACCCAGGGTAATGTTTACTGAAGGTGTCTTCAACCCATGCTATATTTAAATAATTGTTATTTATTGGCCTTCACAAGGTGCATAAGAGGGCTGTAATCAAAATTGCCCTGGTTCACCACTTACTAAACATATGAGCATTACCCTGGGTGTACAGTGACTGCCAGGGGAGGTATGTGCATTTAGCTGGTACACAAACTATTTCTCATTGCCTTCGCCAGAAGCATACTGGTATAACATGATATCAACACTCACATAATTCTGATGTGCTATGTGTTGGCATGGGAACATTAAGAAAGAGTTCTGAGCATCCTCTCCTATTGCAGCACCTTGACCACCAAAGATGCAATAGCGCCTTACAAGGAAAAGGGTATTTTTTTTTTTTTATTTTTTTTTATTTTTTATTTTTTTTTTTTCTTCTTTCTATTTTTATTTCAGACAGTACCTGCCGGTAATTTTCTGTTGCCATTCATATAGTTCGGGCTATGGTACTAAGTCATCATTAATATTTCGCATTATCAATAACAAAAGAGAAAAAAAAAAAAAAAAACATAAAGACAATACGCAACTGACATACAGATGGTGATTACGATCCTCAGTAATGTTCCCATAATAATAATTAGAGTGACTAGCTAATTATCTTAGCATATATTTCTTTTATAGGTTAAAATGCACACAACTTATTTAGCCATTTATCTATTTCCACCTTTTTTTTTTTTTTTAGGTTTACATTTAAGCCGCTTTCCATTTTTAGCTGAAATGTTAACTGATTTTTTATGGTTTCCCAGTTTGGTATATTATTAGTTCTCCATCGTCTGGCTATAGAGATCTTTGTCGCTATTAACGCATGCGTAAGAAAGTATTGAAGGTCCATATTATATTGGCTAAGATTTAAGTGTAATATGAGTAATTCTGGAGACAGAGGTATTTTAGAGTCGGTTATTTCTTGAATTTTGTCTATAAACATTTCCCATAATTCTATTATCAAGGGGCAGCTCCACCAAATGTGTAGCATGTCTCCCACCGCACTATCACACCGCCAGCAAGTCGCTGATATGTTATGATCCATTTTATTCAAGCGACTTGGGACCAGGTATAGTCTATTTATAATCTTAAAGTGTAACTCAGCTAAATTTAAGCATTTAATATGTTTAGCCACAGACACCCAAGCTTTTTCCCAATCACTTTTTTCCAGTTTTTTCTTTATTTTCAAATCTTTCTCCCATTTCTCAATGGCCGGAAAAATAATATCTTCTTCCTTGAGTCTTAGTATCGAGTTACACTTTTTTAATAAATTTTTCGTGTCATTCGCTTTCAGCAGCTGACATAACTTACATTTAACTTCTGAATGTTCTTTGTCTAGTGCTTTACTTAAGTAACTATTGATCCTTATAAAGTTATATTTTTCTTTTCCTGGCAGAGCAAATTCTGTATTTAATTGTTCAAATGATTTAAGATTTGGTCCAATCATTAGATCTTCTATGTTTTGAATACCTACTTTGTCCCAATTTTTTAGATTTAGATCTTCTATATTATTTTCCAAAATTGAAATTGGTAAAGTATTGATGATACGGTTATTAAGACCCATATTTTTTCTTATTTTGTTCCAAGCTTCTACAATATTTTGTAACACTATACTTTCAGAACATGGTTGGCAGTTGTCTTTCTTTTTTTGCGTCAGCCAAAAAAGGGTAGACAGATCTTTATTATTTGACATTTTTTTTTCTATTGCATACCATCTCTCATGTTTAGTCTCTGTATGTTGTGAAATAATGCAATGAGAGAGAATGCTCGCTTGATAGTATTGTTGGATCAGCGCAAGTCCCACTCCTCCATTTGCTTGTTTAATCGCCAAGAATTTTCTTGCCAGCCTCGGTTTCTTGGATTGCCATATAAATTTAGAAAAAGATTGTTGAATAAGTGATAGCCAGCTGTCAGGTACCTTCAAAGGGAGCATTCTGAATAGGTATAGCCACTTTGGTAAAACATAGGATTTAACTATATTTATACGGCCCCACCATGAAAATTCCAGATTTTTCCAATCTTTTAGTAGCTTGTTCATTTTTAGGAGTAGTGGGAGGAAGTTAATCTCAACAATTTTGCTTGGATCTGTACAAATATTAATTCCCAGATAATTAAACGATTTTTCAATCCAGGTAAAATCGAACTTCTTTTTTATCTCTTTTTTTTCTTCCATATTTACATTACTCGCCAAAATGGTTGATTTATCTGTATTTAATCTGTAACCAGAGACCTGCGAAAACTTTTCTATAATTGTCATGAGCTGTGTTATTGATTGTAACGGATTTTCTAAAGTTATAATCACATCATCTGCATAGAGGTTTATTTTTATATTTTCTTTCTTATGGTCAAAACCCGAGATGTTTTCTTCTTGTCTGATGGCAGATGCCAAAGGTTCTAATGAGATTATATAGAGTAAAGGGGATAGCGGACATCCCTGTCGTGTTCCGTTAGATAATGGAAACCACTCTGAGCTAAAGCCGTTCCCCTTTATTCTTGCTGTTGGACCAGTGTATAGGGCGCAAATGTTCTCAAGAAGTCTTCCCTCCAATCCGAATCGCTGAAGTGTTTGTCTCATGAACTCCCAGTTGACCCTGTCAAATGCTTTCTCAGCATCTAAGGACAGGGTCAACATGGGAGTTCCGGTGGTCCAAGCGGAATCCAATATGTCAATCAATCTTCTGATATTGTGGGTTGAGGACCTCCCTGGGACAAACCCGACTTGGTCTCTGTTTATTATTTCTGATATGATTTTTTTTAAACGTTCTGCTATCATAGCAGAATATATTTTGATGTCGGTATTCAACAATGAGATTGGACGGTAATTCTTTATCTTCTCTGCATCCTTTTCTTGTTTAAGGATAGGCACTATATTTGCTTGTAACAGTTCTACCGGTATGCTATTAGGTGTAACAAAGGAATTGTAAACTTCGCTTAAATCCGTTTTAATATTATTTCCTAGCAGTTTGTAGAAAAGGTTATCAAATCCATCTGGACCAGGTGATTTATTCTTTTTTAATTTGTTGATACAGAAGATCAGTTCTTCTTCTTGAAAAGTTTTATTAAGCTCCTGCAGTTGTGTTTGTGAGATTTTTGGACTCTTTATGTTCTCAAGAAATGCGCTAATGTTCTCCGTTTTGATAGGGTCTTTAGTATTGTATAGATCTTGGTAGTAATTTTTGAAGGCTTCTGCTATTTTTTCAGGTCTCAAGATAGTCTCTCCATTATCAATAATTTTGGTGATGATTCTTTTCGATTTTTCTTTTTTTATTCTGTTCGTCATTAGTTTTTCTGCTCTGTTTCCGGTGTAGTACCATTTTTGTTTTAAGTAATGTAACGCATTCTTTGCCTTTGTCATAAGATGTTCATTAATTAATTTTTCAATGTCTATAATTTCGTTAGTAATACTCCGAGATGGTTTCTTTTTATTTTGTTCAAGTAAATTATCTAGTTTTATGTACAATTCAGCTAAATTTGCCTTTTTTTTATTTAGTTTATTATCTCTTGCTGTTAAGCTTATAAAAAGGCCCCTTATTACTGATTTGTAAGCACACCAAGTCATTGCTGGAGAGACATCTTTATTTCTGTTTTCTTTGAAAAAATAATCTGTTGTGTCTTTAATTTGTTTAAGGTTATCTTCATTTTTAAGTAACCAGTCTTTCATTTTCCAGTCAGCTCTTGTTCTTTGATATTGTTCTTTTATATCTAGGATGACCGGATTATGGTCTGACCATGTAGTAGCTGTTATAAAAACCTTTTTGGTTTGGCTCGCTAAGTTTCTGTCTCCCAAAAAGAGATCAATTCTAGAGTATGAGCAGAAAGCTTTTGAGAAACAGGAAAAATCCTTCTCCTTCGTATGAAATATCCTCCAATAATCTAAGAGTTGTGCTTGTTTAATTAGTTCAGAAAATGTTTTAGCAGTCATCTTCATATTTCCATAGTTACTAGTTTTTGTTTTAGAGCTCCGGTCCATCTCAATATCGGGTACACAGTTAAAATCTCCCATAACAATAACTCGACCCATTTTCACGCGTTCCATTTTATTCAGCACTTTTTTAATAAAAGCAATTTGTGATTGATTTGGTGCGTATATGTTCACTAACGTATATTTTTGGTTGTTAATTTCTGCTACTAATATAATGTATCTACCTTCCAAATCAATTTCTTGGTGTATAATTTTTAATGATATATTCCTTGAAAATATAAAGGCTACCCCTCTTTTCTTTTTTTGACTCATAGAAGCACTGATTATAGTAGGAAAAAATTTAGATTTAAGATTATTTTTATCTTGTGTTCTCCAGTGGGTTTCCTGTAGGGCTGCAATCTGGATTTGTTCTTTTTTGAGAAACTCAAGGATTGTATATCTTTTAAACTGTGAGTTTATCCCCTGTGCATTAATCGTCGCTAGTCTCATTTTATTTTATATATCCTATTTCTTTTCCTTCGAGGACTGGTAAATTCACCATCTGTACTAACAAACATATAAAACACAACATAAAACGTACAATGTCTGCCTTTTACTAGGCAGAAAGCAATGTATCTATTTCCTCCCTTGTGTTCCTCCCTACCTAGGCCTCCCGTAGCCTTCAGGGGGAAGTCCTGCCAAAAACACAGGGAGAGAAAACAACAGTCCCAAAACGGCACCGATTCTCTAATCAGTGACGTCGCAAAAATCCCCATTCTCTATGCTCGCAGAAAAAATGTCGAGATCTGCGAGCTAGAGTTTCTCCTTGGCCGGACGGGTGTAGTGGATAAAATAATACCAGAAGGGGGAAAAAAAAAAAAAAAAAAAAAAATTTTTTCTTTATTTTTTATTTGTTTCATATTTTACCCAAATAGCACCTACATTCAATCTTAGTGTAGATTCGTTTGTTTTGTATCAAAATATTTCTATAAAGTGACACCCAGTTTTTCTTCCTTTCTCTTTCTTTCTTCCTTTATTTGATCTAAATAGCCTTTTAGTTAAACCCAAAAAAAATTGTTTTTAGTGTATTTAGTGTATTTTCTATTTTAATATGTCTTTAAATCCAAGATTTTACTTCTATTTTATATCATGATCTTTCTATCAAATTACCTCTTACTATATCGTGTATTTTCTTATTATTATTGTGGTTATTATAAACACCCCTTTCCTTCTCTTTTTCCTCCCCTATTTTTTTTTCTCCCTCTATTCCCTTCTCTTTTCTTCTCTTTATCCCTTCTTTCCCCCATTTTCTTAGTTTTCAGGAGAGATTTAAATTAATAATGTGGAACCACCCATTACATTTCTGTGGTCTCTAGTGTAGCTTTAATCCTAATTTATTTTTTTATTTGGTGTCTTATATGTGCGAGAAAAAAAAAAAAAAAAAAAAAAAAGAAAAAAAATTATCTCATGCCATGTCTTATGTTAAATTCCCTTCTAGTAGCCATTGTTCTAATTTCTGCGGTTTATCAAAAGTCAGTCTTTGGTTATTATATGTTAAATTTATGCGTGTCGGGAATCCCCAGGCATATTTAATTGCATTTTTTCTAAGGACCTCTGTCTGGTTAATAAAAAGTTTCCTTTGAAGTCTGGTCTGGTATGAGAGATCCTGAAAAATCTTAATTTGATGGAAGATTGACCCCTTCAGGTCTTTTATTGTCATTGCCTTCATAATTTGTATCTTAAAACGGAATGATTGTAGGCAAATAATTATGTCTCTCGGGGCTTGTTCTGGTATATTATCAGGTTTACGTAGTCTATGACATCTTTCAATGCCGCTTGTGCCATTATCTGAATTAACCCCCAGAAACAGAAAAAACTCTACACAATACTTTTCTAAATTTGCCTTTGCAACAGTCTCCGGGACCCCCCTAATTCGGAGGTTTTGTCTTCTGGATCTATCTTCTAAATCCACAATCTTCTTTTTCAGGCTCTCTAGGTTTTCATCCAGTTTATTTATATTATCCGTATTGTTTTTTTGTTGTATCTTTATTTGGTCCGTCTTCTCTTCTAGCATTACCACTCTTCTTCCTATATTTATGATCTCATTTTTTATTTCTCTCGATTGCAGGTTTATTTCTTCTTTTATTTTCTCAAATTGTATCTCCAAGCATTTGGATAAGTAACCGGCAGTAATAAATACATTTTCTTCCCAAGAGCTATCTGACAAGGTTTTGTCTATCTCAGTCTCTTTAGAGTCCAATATAGGTATTGATTCTTCTTGTATAGATTTAGTACTACTCCCCTTATTTAATTGGGGAGAAAAAAAACCTGAAGTCCTCCTTTCTGTGGCTGGTTCTTGTTTTTTAGCAGTTTTTTTAACATTCTGTTTGCCTTCTGGGTTTTTTTTTGAGGCCATTTCCTCCTCCTATCTTTCCCTTCTTTTTCACTTTCTCTTTCTATTAGCGTTCTATTTCTTTGTTTTTTTATATATCTCTTTTCCCTTTTTTCTTTTTATTTATATATATTTTTTTTTTTTTTTTTTTTTATCATTAATATATAAATATTTTTTTATGTTCCTATATTTTTTTTTCAGTGAAGTTTCCTTTGGATCTTAGTAGTTCTTAATAATTCTTAATAAATGATTAATAAATGATTAAAGGGAGATAGGGGTAGCAATTACTGCGATAATAGTACGATAATAGTAAATAGTACTACATATAATAGGGTATAAAACCTATATATGGACCTTAATGTACACTTAGGTACTGAGTGACTAAGTAGTATCTAAGCTCTGTTAACTAATACGTAGATCTAGTATACATGTATACATGTAACATATGTCATATATCTATAGTAAACCAGCCGGTATACTTATCCACTTATCCGCTTCTTCGGTTAAGCGTCCTGAGGGGTCACTCTTCTCACTCCCATCACGCCCGTCACTCCCCCTTTGCAGTACCGGACGAACAGAGACCGGTTTTCCACCTAGAAAAGTAGGCGCTTGGGATCCGTCCTCTGTCCTCTCTCTCCACTCAGCATCCGCTCAGCAACACTGCATCGCCCCGTACCTCCAACCGCGGCAAAAAAAGCAAGTCAGGCGTCTTCCCTCACAACGCCCGGCTCTGCTCGGTGTCTCCCACCTCCCATCTTCCGACCAAGGAAAAAAAAACCCGCGAGACGCGGCGTGCCACGTCCACGTCCTACGTCATCCCCCCACCTCCCACTCCGAGCAGGAACAGAGGAAAAGGGTATTTAAAGGAACAATATCAGGTCAGGAACACAGCCCCACTGTAAAAAATGTACAGATCAAGACAACAAGCATACCCATACACATAACACACTACAAGCAGCTCCATCCACACATACTCTGTTATACACAAAGATACACAGACACAGATATGCATTGCAGGCACAATCAAGGATACACATGTACACAGATGTACATAGTTACTTACTGCCAGACAAACACTCTCAGGCTCATACATGCTACACAATGCCAGACATGCACACACTTGTATCAAGTGTGTATATGTGCGTGTAGCTTTGTCTGCGTGTCCAAAGTGGCAACATGGCTGCAATGTGAGGGTCATATGGTATAAGTAATGTCATGGTAAAGTAGCAATATATACATTATACATATAATATATATGGAAGAGGTAGCCCGGCTATTTAACCTCAGGAAACCCCTTTACATGGGCCTTTACCATTCAATCCATCCCACCCACTGCTCCCCTCTCTCTCATATCACTACCTTGATGGGCCCTCTTTATTTACAGGCCTATCCATACATTTAGCACACCACACAAAGCGGTCCCTGGTTGGGAAGGACCCCACTGTTCCTAAGCTGGAGGGGGCCCCGCAGGTTCCCCTCACTCCTGGGTGGTGGGCGGAGGGTCTTGGCTCTGGCTGTCCCAGTCTCCTCTCTCCTGGAGACCGAGGGACACGACTGCGGCCTTCTCCACCTCCTCGCCGGCCTGGCGGATTTTGCTGCACCTCGATTCCTGGTACTCTTTCGGCCAGCACCAGGAATTGTCCATCGACCGCCCGGCGGTTCTTGTGGCTCATGCCCATCCTACCGGCCTGGCTGCCCTTTGCCTCAGCCAGCCTGCTGTCCTGGCTCCAGCATGTACTCCGCCTCCACCTGACAACCGCTCCATCAATTCTCATCTGGCTGCTGAAGGTATCCAGGGATCCGGGGGGGTTGTGTAGCTGGCAGAGCCACTGGTTTGGGGTTCATTCGCCAGGGTGTTCGGGGAGCAGCGGGCGAACCCTTCCCTGGACACCGCAAGCGGGTTCACATTTTTTGGGCGGCAGGAGAGAGCTGCATGTGGGGAGAGTGGTGCTGTGTTTTGTATGTCTTTGCCCTGTGGTACGCTGCTCACATGCCATCTACTGCATACTGTGATACAGTGTGCTGCTGTACTCTGTGGCTTAAGCCTATGCTATGAAGGGCTTTTGTTATGTTGTTACTAGAGTTGAGCGAGCCCAAACTGAAAAGTTCGGGTTCGTACCGAATATTAAGTTTTTTGGACCCCGGACCCAAACACGGATATATCAATGTATGCCAATCAACAAGTGTTTGACTCGTGTGCCCTTAGAAGCCATCACAGCCATGCCTACTAATGGCATGGTTGTGATTAGCCAGTGCAGCAAGTGACCCAGCCTCTATAGAAGCTGGTCACTTAGTATTAATACATTTTGCCCCTACTCGCTATACCGCTGTGGCTGCTCACTGTTAAAAAAAAACTCCCCCCTCCTGAACCCCCACACGCGACGTGCGAGTGGGGGCTTTTAAACTAAAGGGGGGACCTATTGCCCACTGAGCGGCGAGTGGGGGCCTTAAATACCAATAAGGGGGGGGACCTATTGTCCCCCCGGCCCCCACCCCTGAGCGGTGGGTGGGGGCCCTAAATAACAATAAGGGGGGGATTTATTGTCCTCCCCCCTGGCCCCCACCCCTGAGCGGTGGATGGGGGCCATAGACAAAAAATTGGGGGGGAACTTATGTCCTCCCCCCCGGCCCCCAGGCCTGAGCGGTGGGTGGGGGCCATAAATAAAAATTGGGGGGGGAGACCTAATGTCCTCCCCCCTGGCCTCCACCCCTGCGTGGCAGGTGGGGGCCCTAAATAACAATAAGAAGGGGGGGGCGGACCTAATGTCCTCCCCCCAGCCCCCACCCCTTAGCGTTGGGTGGGGGCCCTAAATACCAATAAGGGGGGGGACCTACTGTCCTCCCCCTGGCCCCCACCCCTGAGCGGTGGATGGGGCCCTAAATAACAATAAGGTCCTCCCCCATGGCCCCCACCCCTGAGTGGTGGTTGGGGGCCATAAATAAAAATTGGGGGGTACCTACTGTCCCCCCCGGCCCCCACCCCTGTGCGGTGGGTGCCCTAAATAACAATAAGGGGGGGAACTATTGTCCTCCCCCCCCCGGCCCCACCCCTGAGCGGTGGGTGGGGGCCATAAATAAAAATTGGGGGGACCTAATGTCCTCTCCCCCACCCCACCCCTGCCCGGCGGGTGGGTGGGGGCCCTAAAAAAAATAAGGGGGGGCCTACTGTCCTCCCCCCCCCCTTCCCGGCCCCCACCCCTGTGAATTAGGGAGTTATCTACTAAGCGGCTGCTTATTTTATGTTATTTTAAGTGATTTCCCTATCCACATTTGGTTGCAGGGCACTTGTCCTACTCTTACCCCCATTTTACATCCTTTTGCAGCCCTCTAGCCCTTTCCAGGAGTTTTTTAGAGCCATTTTTGTGGCCAAAAGTTCGGGTCCCCAATGACTTCAATGGGGTTCGGGGTCAAGTTCGAGCCCGAACCTGAACCCGAACTTTCTTTCAAAGTCATGCCGAACCCGCGGGACCCGAACATCCAGGTGTCCGCTCAACTCTAGTTGTTAAGAGTTCAGGTGGTTTTCATATGTTTAGCCTCCTTTTTAGGCCTACCCCGTTCAGACCTGGATAATACACAGAGCATCCACAAGTCCAGCATGAAGATGGCTTCCAAAGATGAACTGCTAAAGGAATGCCTGAAACAATAAAAGACAGAGGATACCGACAAGGAGGAGGTTTTGTGGCAAGTCAAAACTTTCCATGGGATGTACCATCCACAGATAGTAGATGTGGCTCACAATATGAAATCCTACCAGTGGCTGGGAAAAGCAGAACTGAAAGACAGCACTGCAGCACAGGAATAGGCACCCAGCACCAGATCAATAGAAGCAGGGGCCCATAGTGCTAAGGTGCAAACTGTGAAATAGGGTGTGAGATGTTAGCAGGGACAGCATACACTGAGAGGCACATGCAAGTTGTGTGTACAGAAACAGCTGCACTGAATATAGGTCCGGATGGGAATTACCACAAACGGAAGTTGAGAATACTAGGGCTAAGATTTGGGACCTCCATATCCACACAGACAAGCAAATACTGAACAACCATCATCATAGTAGTCCTAGTTGTGATAAGAGCACCCGGGACAGAGTTCAAGCGGGACATCTAAGATCTGTGTCTAGAAGAGGGCAGTTCTAGCAACAGCCAGAATACTGTGCAGAATCCTTAGACTCCCAGGTCTATAATAGAAGACACAGTGGCGGATCCAGAACCTAATCTTGGGAGGGCACTGGCAGATCATTTAAAGAAACAATCCAGGCACAATAACTACTACAGCTCTCTGTAATGGTTTTGGTGCCAGGAGTGCTGTGGCGCCCTCCCAGAGTAAGTAGTCAAAACATTTAAAAAACATTTTGAGAACTTACCCGGGGTCTGCTGGGATAGGGCCAGTAGTGTGTATGTGTGTGAGGGGTGCAGTGTGTGTGAGGGTCGCAGTATGTGTATGGAGGGGCAGTGTGTGCATGGGGAGGCAGTGAGTGTGTGAAAGGGGTGCAGTGTATTTATGGGGTAGCAATGTGTATATTGGGAGCAGTGTGTGTATGGAGGGGCAGTGTGTGTATTGGGAGCAGTGTGTTTGTGTGGAAGTGGTGCAGTGTGTGTATAAGGGGGCAGTGTGTTTTTGTGTGAGAGGTGCAGTATGTGTATTGGGAGCTATGTGTGTAAGGGGGGAAGTGTGTGTATTGGGGGCTATGTGTGTAAAATATAGTTAATGTCCCCCCTCCCTTCTTACCTTTGCTGAGGGAGGGGGAGACATTGCTTTCTTTCCATCCCTGGTGGCTCTAGTGGTGAGAGTGAACTCTAACCTGCAGCTCAGACTAGAGTTCCCTCTCGCGAGAACGGAGCATTGCCATGGGGAGGCAGTCAGGGCCGGATTAACATAGGGGATGATGGAGCTGCAGCTCCAGGCACATGCCCATGGAATAGGCCCATTTAAAAAAAAAAAAAAAAAAATGTAACTTTTTTTTTTTTTTTTTTTACACACTACTCTTTTCCTCCTGACTGGTATTTTAAGGCACAGTCTGTATTTGAGGCTGCCTGGCTGTGCTGGTATTGCAGTATTACCGGAAATACAAATGCAAATATTTTTCTCAGTATAAACGGAGATTACTCTGCAATACCAGCTCCGACCAGTAGGGGTCACTGTGTATGGACAGAGGCAGGGATAGGAAGTTACAGCATATCCCTCCCTGCCTCTCTCTACTCACTGATACACAGGGGAGCAGCTACACAGTACAGAGAGTTCAGACAGCAGCTCAGGCTACAGCTGAGGGAAGTGAGGGATGAGAGGAAAGGCATCAGGGAGATATGGGGACACTGATACACTAGGGGACACTAGGAGACACTGTGAGACGTGGGGACACAGACACATGGGGACGCTTTCTCACAGTGTCCCCATGCTTCCCAGCCAGTGTCCCTAGTGTCTGTGTCCCTAGGGCTCCCAGTATCCCCATGGCTTGCAGTGTCCCCGTATGTCTGTGTCCCCATGTCTCCAAGTGTCCACATGTCTCCCAGCCAGTGTCTGTGTCCCCATGTCTCCCAGTGTCCCTATGTCTCCCAGCCAGTGTCCCTAGTGTCTCAGTGTCCTCATGTCTCCCAGTGTCTGTGTCCCCATATCTCTGTGTCTCTGTGTCCCTAGTGTCTGCGTCCCCATGTCTCTGTGTCCCTAGTGTCTGTGACCCCATTTCTCCCAGTGTCCCCAAATGTCTGTGTCCCCATGTCTCTGTGTCCTCATGTCTGTATCCACAAGTGCCCCCATGTCTCCCAGTGTCCCCAAGTGTCTAAAGTGCCCCTATGTCTCCAAGTGTCTCAGGGTCCCCATGTCTCTGTGTCCCCATGTATCCTAGTGACACGGGACACACTGAGACATGGGGACATTGGGAGAAATGGGGACACAGACACTGGGAGACTAGGGGACTGGGCGACATGGGGACACTGACATTGTGATGCATAGGGACACTGATGCCAGGCTGGCCTTCAATTCTTTGGACAGACATACCCCTTTTTGGGCATGTTCGCCCCTTCTGGCAGTTCTGGTCATGTGATTTGCATCAGTGGCCTACTCTTTTACCCCGCCCATTGGCTTCCTGCTTCACTGGACACTGCTGTTGGTATGGATTTACTTGAACGATGAAAGCATAAATTAGATAGAGAGATTAGCATAGAGTATGTGTTTTCTTATAGCTGCATCCTTTGAGTTTCCCTCCAACACCAACTCCATCAGATACATGACGCTTGGGAGGTATGACTGTTTTAGTGTTTTTCTTCGATAAGATTCTGTAAGTAGGCCCCATCATAATTGTCAGCACCAGGCCCACTGAGCTCTTAATCCGGTCCTGGAGGCAGTGAGCATTTTGATGTAGATCCCAGGTTTGACTATAGGTTTACTATACGGGACACCAGGGCACTCCTGCCACCATAATCACTATAGTGAGCTGCAGTGCTTATAGTGCTTGAAGTTTTCCTTTACGATTTAAAAATATTTCAAAAAGTGCAGTGTAAATCAAGTTTTGGTTTTGTTGGTTTTATAGGAACAATTAGATGCCAATAATCTTGTCATTGTTTTAATACAATTTGTAATTTTTGTTGTTTATCTTAAATAAAAAAGTACATACGGTGTTCCAAAAGTTGCTAAATGTTAAGTGAATTATAGCCAATTGCCTGTGTATATTTTACAGATTTTATGATTTATATAAAGGGACTTTTACTTTTGAAGGTGACTAAACATCTGATTATAGATAAAATAAATGGATATATTCTCTTTGCATTTTCTGTATTGATTTATATGTTTGATAAGAAATTAAAAATAATGAAATACTCAAAATCAATTTGTCTTCAGAATCACAGTTGGAGTGTGATGTTTGTATTTTCCTTTATAATCAAATGTAAAAATCAATCCGGTTATACAATTTTTGAAAGTAAGAAAACTAACTCAATATGGTAAATTAGAGATCATTACATCTCCAAGTCTTCAATATGATTATTTTGACTAAAATAATTCATTTGCTTCACCTTCTATGACACTGCCATGCCTGTTGCATATTTTTTGTAAGAATAAAAAGTGATTGTGTAAGGAAAGCAAATTCATAAAGAACCGTTATTGTTAAATTAATGGTTAAACACTGTTCTCTTTAAGTCAACAAAGTCTCTTGGTGTGGGATATAATAGAAAAAAAACTCATAACAGAAGTATGTAGGCATTTCAATAGTTCATATAAAGCAGTTTAAAAGGAGAGATCATGAAATGTGTTCAAGATAAAAGAAACAAACAAAACATAGAATTATTAAAACCACCTGCCCCTTTTGTGTTTGTCACTGTAGGATATTTTTCACATCAATGCTTTTGTTATAATTTCTCATGTATCCTAACTACCATTCTACTACCATCTTTTAAAACCATTTTCTCATTATGACTTTACCTTCCACAATGCCCTCTCCTCCTTTCTCTCTTTCATATTCTTTCTAAAATTGTCTCCTGTGACAGTTTTTAATCTTTCCAGTGCAGAAAGAGTAATACAAGCAAATACATGAATGATAAAACAGAGTGACGGTGTGTCAAGAAGTACCGCACTTTTTTTTTTGTGAATCGAAGAAACCATACAGTTAATAAACATTGTTTAATTGTGTGATCAGACAGAAGATACTTGGGAAGGAAAGAATCAATTATAGCTGCAAGAATAAAATATAGGATCAGGTAACACATGTACATAAATACCTCACACTATGAAGGAGAGACAAATTTATGTGTCGATAATTAAACCCCTAACTGAAAAAGGTATACCTGCTCATCAACTTGAGGTATTTAAATGTAACTGGTTAGTATAAATGAGCAAGTTAAGTTGACCTTATGTATACAGGGGAATAGGAGGTTCCACTTAAAAGCGTGAGTTTACCCACGAAAGACATGATAGCCATTCTCCTTGGTATGGAGAGGGCTCATGTGAAGTAATTACCCCTAACCTTGGGATAGTAGTACTAGTGAGTCCATGTTAAAGATTTCACCCCCTTCCCTCATTCCATGCACTTTCCTGGTCCTGCAAGCTCCTCTCTCTTTCCTCCTGCAAAAATCTCATGGTCACTACTCTATCCTAATTCTCCTTGACCTTTATGCTGCTTTTGATACTGTTGATCATCAACAGCTTCTTCTCATCCTCCATAATCTCGGTCTACGAGATATTGCTCTCTCCTGGTGCTCATCCTACCATACCCAGCGCTCTATTAGGGTCTCTTTCTCTGGCTCCGCCTCTTTCTCCCAAACTCTCTCTGCTGGTGTCCCCCAAGGTTCTGTCCTTGGTCCCCTACTGTTCTCGATCTATACTGCCTCCCTTGGTAAACTCATCAGCTCCTTTAGCTTCCAATATCACTTCTATGCAGATGACACGCAAATCTATCTCTCCTCCCTTGATCTTTCCCCACCCCTCTTGACTAGTGTCTCTGATTGCCTCTCTGCTATTTCTAACTGTATGGCTGCCAACTTCCTTAAGCTCAACTTGTCCAAAACAGAACTTCTGGTCTTTCCTCCCTAAAGTGTTGACCTCAAGTGTTGCTACTCCCGTTTCTGTCTCCCTCCACGTTAGTGGTGCTACCATCAGCTCCACCATGCAGGCTCGCTGCCTAGGTGTTCTCTTTGATTCTGATCTCTCTTCACCCCTCATACCCAGTCAATTGCCAAATCCTGCCGCTTCCATCTCAAAAACATTGCACGCATCCACCCCTACTTAACGCCAGATGCGACTAAGGTGCTGGTCCATGCCACTGTCCTCTCTCGCCTTGACTACTGCCCCCTCCCATGTCTCTCTTTCCATGCCCCACTCCCATGTCTCTCTTTCCCCTATGCCCCCCTCCCATATCTCTCTCTCCCCCATACCGCCCTCCCATGTATCTCTCTCCCCAATGCACCCCTCTCATGTCTCTCTCTCTCTCCCATGGCAACCTCCTATGTGTTTCTCTCCCCATGCCTCCTCTCATGTCTCTCTCTCTCTCTCCATGCACTCCTCCAATGTCTTTCTCTCCCCCCCATGGCCCCGTGTGCACGCCTATGGTCCCAAGAAAGAAGGGTGCCTCCTGGAGAGATGAGGTTTTAAGGACAGTTCCGTTGTAAGTAATTGTTGGTTTGTATTTGTGCAAAAGGATCTCTGCCATTGGAGAGTAGCTCTGGTGAGATCTTACCTACTCAAATGCTTATGGTGTTTTGCCTTAGTAGGATGAGCACCTGGTACCAGCATCTCGGGGTACTGATGCTGGTGCCTCTTCCCTCTTCAACTGGTTTCTCTCACTACAGTAATTTTCACTTTATAATTCCATGTTCTTAGTTGCTCTTTTCACAGATTCTTTCATCCTCTTTCAACACCTTTATGTTGTTTGTATGTACTTCTTCCACAAAATATGTGCATCATTTTGGCTTGCACAGCCATTGGGGACGGGAAAGCTGGAATCTTTGCCACACCTTCTCACCTGGACCTTACAACTCCCATACTACTTCTTTAATACCATAAGGAGATGCATATATCTTTCTCAATTGAAAAGAATAAGACAATACCTTGCCAAACCTTTTTGGAGGTAACTGTTCCCACCTGCCACACAATACACACAGCTACCCCGCACACAGCCTCCTCAAACACATTTACCAACTAAAAAAACACACCCTCACAGACACCCTAAACCCAGTGACAGCTTTAAAACACAACTCAGGAAGAGGAGCAAAGCCAGCGAACCACTCATGGACAGCTGTCTTTGTTGAGTTCATTTGCATACACCTACCCAGAATCCCTTGCAGCAGTGAGAGCACTGTTAAATTGAGATTTCTGGGGAAAAAGCAAGTCTTATGGCTTGACTGGTGTGTGTATTTGTGTTTAGCAATGTATTAACTATCCACTTACTTCAGGTGGAAGGGGTTGTTAAGACATGCAGTGGTTATGGTACTGCAGTCTTCTATTCCTTTCCCAACAGCTGAGCATAAGTGATTATAGCTGCAGCAGGGAGTAGAGGAATAGTATAGTTGAATGCAGCTTCCAAGACGATTCTCCCCAGCAAATAGAATCTTCCCCAAACATGAGCCTAGACTTCATGAAGGGTGTAACAGGACTGATCTTTATTGAAAACACACTGGCTTTTATGAGAAATCCTCCTGCAAGAGGACCTCCCACAGCAAACAAAGGCATTAACCAATCATTATACAGTTTTGCAGTAATACACGCCTTCCCTCTGCCTGGGAGATATTGAGATAAGTTAAGGAATAAATCAATTATCTCCAGGCAGAGGGCACACAATTTCCCCAAAAGTTAGAACACCCCTTTCCCCACAAGGTATCCCCACAAATACATATCCCCTGATAGCCCCGATCTGGGGGACCAACATATCCAAATTTCACCCAGATGGGTTCAGGGGTTCTTAAAAAGTGTGGAAGTCATGTTTTACCGACCACACACGAGACTCCTGCCCAAAACAGTTCCACGAATTCAGCGTGTGCAGTCGGTCAATTAAGAAAAAAACGAACAAAATACCGAATAGATCCTCCTGGCTCATAGGAGCGATTGTTCCCCTTGGCTGTACGAACAAAACTACCGAATGCCGCTCTTCTGGCTTTTCGGTAAGTAAGAGAAGCCGGCGTTCGGTAGTTTCAGCGGTGGTTCGTGAGGTCGAGTGTCCAATTTTAGTTCCAGGCACTCGATGACCAATTCCCGCTGACTCCCCTCGTGCGAACAAGATGGCCGCCGTTTTCTTTTCCACGTGGCGTTCGGCTATACGAACACCGGCCACCCAGGGAGCACTTAATCGACGGTTCTTTTGAACTTAATGAGCCAGGAGGGTGGTCGGTGTTCGGTAGTTTCAAACTACCGACCTAATATCCAATATCCATGCAGTGAATGGGGGAAACAAACGAATACAGAAGAAAATGTCAAACAAAAATCTATTTTCTTCACAGGGGTTTTCATCCACACTTTTTTCCCCATTACAACTCTTTTGGTATGTACTTTACAAGTATCGCGAAGCCTCAATAGCAAACCAATAACCAACCTCATGCTGATGAGTTGCATTAACAATGAAACAGCTGTTCATGAGTGGTTCACTGGCTTTGTCCTCTTCCTGAGTTGTGTTTCAATACTGTTGTATACAGCAGACACATACTCCTATGAATCCATGTATAAAGTGGAATTATGGAGCAAATGTGTGGTTCTTTGTTGAGCTCATTTGCATATGCTACCCAGAATCCTTTGCAGTAATGAGAGCACTGTTAAAAAAGCAAGTCTTGGGAAAAGCAAGTCTTATGGCTTGACTGGTGTGTGTATTTGTGTGTGTGTGTATATATATATATATATATATATATATATATATATATATATATATATACATACACACACACGTGCTGTGTGTGTGTGTGTTTGTGAGGGTGCTGTTCGTGTAGTGTGTGCGCGTGAGGGTGCTGTATGTGTGTGGGTGCTGTTTGTGTGCTGTGTGTGTGAGGGTGCTGTATGTATGTGTGTGCTGTGTGTGTGCTGTATGTTTGGATGGATTGTGGGGGTGGAGGTGGGGGCAGATTAGTAAATATCCCCCCTCCCTTCTTACCTTATGTAGGGAGGGGGGGATCCTTGCTGCCATGTACCATCCCTGGTGGTCCAGTGGAGAGTGAACTCTAGTCCGCGGGGCTAGAGTTCACTATCACAAGATCTGAGCATTGTTGCTCAGATCTCGCGAGAGGAACCCGGCGGAGCTGCTGGCTAGAGCTCCCCGAGTCCTCTCCTGTATCCCTCCATGCTGCTTTGGGTCGTGAGGTAGATCTTTGATCTCCCCACTGGCCCATGGAGGCTCTGCATGAGCTGACAGGGGAGATCCTGGTTATTAAAAAGTAATAATAAGGTTGTAAATGAGCCGTTAGTATGTGACTAGAATGAAATATAGAACACTCTACTTCTGCGCAAGCAGCAAACCGACAAACACCAACAGAAATCATATATTTATTCTGTAGTAAGTGGAAAATAACACATGTATTCACCTGGATGTGATATGAATCTTTGTTTTACATCTTTGATTTGGAAAGCCAGAGGAATGGGTGGAAAATAAGACAGCGTAGGTTCTACTTCTATACATTGTATGAAGTGTTTGAAGAGAGTTTTGAGGGATCTCTTGGAGAATGAGGATTTCAGAAAGCTGAGGAAGACAAGAGATATGCACAGCTGAGCGTTTATGTATGGTGTCACATGCAGTATACTGCAAATGCTATGCTAATTAAATGGGTGTTTACACAGAAGAGCAATATATATGCAGAACAAATAAGTGAATAACTGATTAAAGAAAGGCCCAATAAATCTGTAAACATTAGCCCTTTATACATATGAAACACAAACACCTTCAAAAGCTAATCACAGTTGTTTTTCTTGCCTTGCACTAAGCAGGTTTAGCTGTACTTTGCCTCTGGATACACTTTATGCAGTTTATTACCGTCCTAAAGTTATTTTAGGCTTATAGGCATCCAGAGCTCTTAAATATCTTATGAAAATGTAAGCTGCAGAGATGTTATTCATACTCCAGCATATATAAAGGGAAAAAAATAAAACAGTTCTTAAATTGAGCAGAAAATATTGAGTGCTGTTTGTGAACACTCCTGGAGTCAATTACATTTTATCCATCTGTGATATGTTTATTTGTGATGGAAGCAAAGCTATTGCAGTGGAAGAAATAATATAAATATTACATTTACGAACAAATTAAGATCTCAGCATGTTATCTGCCATGTTAAACGGACACTCAACTGCCAAAATACAAAATAAATAAGTCATTTTTTAGTAGACATACCCCAAATGAAAACTTGCATGCATTTAATTATACATGTTTTTATTGGAGATATATCTAAAAACAGCTTGCAAAACCTGCAGATCTCTGGTCTGCTGCCTTTGCAAGTCCGCCTCTACTAAACCCCACCCAGACTTTCTGTGACTGTCCAATCAAAGACTTCCCAATGCATCTCAATGAGTCTTCACAAGGCAGGTGCTCTGGGCAGAGCAATTGCTGCCTCTTGAGTTCAGTGCAAATAAGGTAACCAAACCAGGGCATAACAGGACCGGTAGTCTGCTTGAAGCCAGAGGGTGTAACCTGTATAATTTTTTTTTTTTTTTATTCTTTATTTTTGTTGTGCACAAGAGTAACACCTATATAATTTTTTAAAGTGTCAATATCTATTTAAATATCTCCACTATTTCCAAAATGAAAAAGGACACATTCTTCACACACTAAGCTTTTCAGCAAGTGCTTTAACCCCTTAAGGACCAAACTTCTGGAATAAAAGGGAATCATGCCATGTCACTCATGTCATGTGTCCTTAAGGGGTAAAGGGTCTGGGGTGTCCCTTTAAGAGACCCTCTGAACTTTTTTGCCCTGGTATACTTCACTATAGTTTCAGATTATGAAATCGTGTCTAGAGGTTGTTCTACTCCTATTAGCATCTCCTCAAATAAATGTCACCATGTACACCATTAGCATTCAGAAAAACACCTGAAAAAGTACAGCAGTGCTAAATTGAACATGTGTACATGGATAATATGATATCTATCCACGCTCATCGTATTGAGGAACACAATATATCCATTTTAAAGTACCAATTATAAGTCCAATTAACTATTGGTATTGACAGGCAAATGCATATGTTAAATAAATCCTGATCTACTACTATCGAAAAAATAATTAGACCGTGAAAATATGATCTATTTATAAGAATCATCATGCTATTATTTTTCTCACTAAAAAGTTCTGCAGAGTTAGTTGTGTATGTATTTTTTCAAAGTTTATTCTTGCAGAAAATGCCAAGTTCTAAGTCGACACATGTATTGATTATCACCGGACTATGCAGCAGGAAAAGAATAATGTAATGACCGTATGTTGTGGAATGAATTATTAAACATTTTTTCATACGCTGGAGTTTCTTTGAAATGGGCTATAATGAAAGAGGATTTCTCATTTGGAGTTTAGAAAAAAAAGGTTTTCTTGGAACAATAATTAACGGGTGATATAGAGCAGGGTAAACTTGCAGACACAAGCTCTTTTATTTTAAATATTATATATTACACTATATATAATATAGTAATATTATATATTACACTATATATAAACTATCATTTTTATCCATGGACAAGAGTCTGGAAAAAATATTTTTTCCTATTCACTAACTGAAATTTAGGTCAAAATGTGTTAATATAAAACAAAATGAGCACGATTTGGTTGATCCCATTTGCTGTGTAGTTTAAAATCAGGAATATTTGCATGCAAAACCTATATAAACCATAAAATTAGCACAATTACCAATTATATAACATATTTCCATTGATTGGTGTTTGACTGGAAAGAGGCAAATCTGGTAAATAAATTCACTTGCTCTTTGGCAGGTGAATTTATTGAAATCTGAACTATTTGTCTTCTGGCTGTGCTATCAACCAGCAGGGTAAAAAAACAAAAAAAACAAAAGAGAGTCAATATGACCCTTAATTAACTTCCCAATGTAGCATGCCATGAGTGGGGCCTAGTGACTAGCCCATTTTCTCATTCACTAAAGATCCATTCCCATTAGTGATGGAATAGGAACTGTAAATTAATATAAATGGGTTTAGGCACTGGTCTCCCCCCATCTGCTCCCACCTCTGGGCAGTGGTGGTGAGTGGGGGGGATTGGGGGCTGGGAGGAGCACTGAGTAATAGACACTACGGGAGGGGGGGGGGGGGCTACCTAATACCATTTTCATGGCCAGTGGATGGAAGTACACTAATATAATAAGGGGTAGTGGACCTAAAATTGGCCAACCCCACCCAATGCCAATGGATAGATTAATGCTAGAGGGAGACATCACATTGGTTTAATTTTTTCTTACCATTTCTAGTGGTAGTTGGCTAGCAAAGGCTCACCAGCATACTTTAAAGTATGGTATGGAGACTTTCTCAATAGATAAAATTAGGGGAAATGATGGGAGTTACACTTGGGGTCAGATGTCCAAAATATTTCCTTCTACATATTCGCAATATGGCAATATAGCTGAATTATTTTTGTACATCTGGCACAGCTTCCATCACTTCCTTAGTGTTATATTGTGTTGGCTGCAAAATAGTGTAATCCAGTCTGGTTGTGTTACTGCCTATTGTATCCTGCCAATACCACTGTTAGAACTTGTTTACCTTTCTTCTGTATATAATGGATAAAGTGTCATGGATACAGAGTTCCAAGCTCCTCAACCTCTCTAGTAGCCAACTTCACAACAACAAAATAAACAATTGCTGGTGGAACCACATAAAGTTCTGGTACCTCGGACTCAACACAAGTGTATCAGAGGGGTAAGTGAACTGCACAGAAAAATTCATTTCAAAATAAGATAGATGAATCCATGCAAAGGCTGTACATCAAGCATGTCAAACTCAAAGGCTAAGACAGGCAAAATAAATAAGGTTAAACAAGGTTTAAGTTCATGCCTACTTACAACCAGATGAGGATGGTGATGGGCTCTGGCGCAGTTTGGCTCCACTGGTCTGGTGTAGAACAGGATCTCTGGAGGCTGTTTGTAGCTGTGGTCACAAAATTCAATGTTCTGGGAGAACGGGAAGCAGCTCCATTTTTTGGGGCCCCGTACACAGGTCAAGGTCTGGGCCCCAGGGCCTGACAGTGAGTATGCCCATAAGGCCCACCCATAAGTCCACCTACATGTTCCACCCATGAGTTCACTCACAGGGAGTGGAGTGTGTAGGGGATGTGTTATGTGTTATTGTAGAGGCTCTAATGTGTGTGCTTATGGAATGTAGTGCATAGGGATACCAGTTTGTGTAGGTAATGCAGTGTGTATGTGAGTAGTAGAAGCAGTGTGTTTTTGTGTAAGGGATAGAAAGCAGTGTGTGTTTGTGTATAAGGGATGTATTAAGGGATGTAGTGTGTATTTCTGGTTGTGTGTAAGGTTGTGTGTAAGGGATGCATTGTGTGAATCTGTGTTTGTATGCATAAGGGATGCAAGGTGTGTTTCTGTGTATGTAAGGGTTGCAGTGTGTGTTTGCATGTGTGTGTAAGGGATGCATTGTGTGTTTCTGTGTATGTGTGCAAAGGAGGCATTGTCTTTATGTGTAAGGGTTGCATTGTGCGTGTGTGTAATGGATGCATTGTGTGTTTCTTTGTGTGTAAGGGAAGTATGTTTTGTTTCTGTGTATGTATAGAAATGCATTTTGTGTGTGTGTGTGTGCATAGACCACTAAAAGTTCTTCTCACTCCCCCCGCCCCCTCCCTGTGTTCTTCTCACCTCCCCTTCCCTTTGTAGCGTGGGTGGCCAGGCTCCTCTCCAGTCTGCGATACAGGAGCTTCTGTTTCGTGTACACGGCCGGACTGACAGGAAGTGCACAATGAGTGTGCACTTCCTATCAGTGCGGCCAAGTACAGGAAATGGATGTTCCTGTACCGCGGACCAGAGAAGAGCATGGACACCCACACTACGCACAGGAAAGGGGAGGTGAGGAGAGAGGCAGTGCTGCAGCCGCCTGAGGCTCTCTATAGAGTGCTCAGGTGACTGCAGCATTAGAAGGGTGTAGTTTAGAAGTCTGCCTAGTTCGACTTATAGGAAGTGCCAGCTCTGCCTAAAGCCAATACACTGCCCCCCTCCCACCACTCCAATACACTGCCTCCCTCCTTCCCCCAAATTAATACATTGCCCTTCCCTCAATTTAACACAGTGCTCCCCTCCCACCACACCGCCCACTTCCTCCCCCAATTTAATACACTGGGGCATCCCTCCTTCAAATAAATACACTGCCCACCCACTCCTTTCCCCAATTTAATGCACTGACCCCTCCATCTTGAAAATTATTACACTGACCCCCTACTGAGTGAGCTTTTGTGTTTGTGTCTGCTAGTGAGTGAGCTTGTGTGTGTGTGTCAGTAAGCTTGTATTTGTGTGTGTCAGTGAGCTGGTCTGTAGTAAGCTTGTGTGTGTGTCAGAGTTTGTCTGTACTAAATGTATTTGTATGTACCAGTAAGCTTCCCTGTGTGCATCAGTGAGCTTGTGTTTTTTATGTCAGTGAGCTTATGAATATCAATGAGATTGTCTGTGAGCCTGTGTATCAATGAGCTTGTGTCAGTGAGATTGTCTGTGTCTGCATATGAGTATGTTTACTGTTTGATTTAAATACCCTGAAATATTCAATATTTTGAATTAGAAAAATAAATATACCAATAATATGTATGGCTATGTCTTGCCACCCCAGCTAATTGAGTACATTATATATATATATATATATATATATATATATGTACAGGTGGAAGCTTGGCACTCTCCTCCAAAGATAATTAAATGTATCTCATATGGCTTTGGATGAAAAAGCTGCACTTCAAGATCTCCGTGATGATGTGAATATTGTAATTCGCCCCGCTGACAAAGGCGGAGGCGTTGTGATCCAATCGTACCAGCAATACAAGTGTGAAATTATGCGACAACTAAATTACATTTCCACATATCGGAAACTCACGTATGACCCTGTTCAGTCATTTCAAAAAAAGATTCAACAACTCATCGACATCGGCCTTCAATCCGGCTACATTGATTCTAACACAGCAAAATATCTCCTGGTGATCCATCCTATACATCCTGTATTGTATACCTTGCCTAAGATCCAGTCAAAATCCACCAGGCAGACCTATAGTCTCGGCCAGGGGTGGTTTATTAGAACCTATTGCTAAATACGTGGATTATTACCTACAAGATTGTGTCAAAGAGCTACCATTTTGCCTTAAAGATACCCAGGATCTTTTAAGCCAACTCAGAGAACTGGGTCAGAATATACAAAGTGAATTTCTGTTTGCTACTTTGGACGTTCAGAATTTATATACGACAATACCACAAGCAGAAGGGATTGAAGCTGTCCGCAGTACCTTGTCCAAATGCACAGCGTACAAAGGCCCCCCCTTCGAATTTATTTTGGAATTACTCACTATTGCACTCTCATGCAATTATTTTAAATTCGAGGGTAATTTTTATTTGCAAACATCTGGGACCGCTATGGGGGCGGCAATGGCTCCATCATATGCTAACATCTTCATGTCATGGTTTGAACAAGAATAAATTTTCTCCACATATGCAAATGAAATACTGAAGTATTTTAGATTTGTGGATGACATCCTTCTCCTATGGACTACTACATACCAGGAACTGGAAGATATGGTTCAACAACTAAACATGCTACCTACCACCATAAAATTTACTCTTAATCACCATCGAGACCAAATCCACTTTTTGGATGTTCTACTGTACAAAAAAATAGGTGAAATTGGCTATACTCTATACCGCAAAGATACAGACAGAAATACCATTCTATCAGCCACCAGTTTTCACCCCCAACATCTAAAAGACTCTCTACCTATCTCTCAGCTCCTTAGAGTCCTACGCTACAATAGTGACATCTCTAACATGAACATCCAGCTGGCAGAAATGAAACAACGTTTTATCGACAGAGGCTATGCCCCTCGCACATTGGAGATTGCTGAACAAAGAGCCAGAGAACGTCTTGATTCTAGCGCCAGCACCAAAACCATGAAGACACAATTGTTTCTCCCTATGACTTAACACACAGCAACTACAAAAATCTAAAACACGATACACAGACACTGGGACGTTACACAGGCCGACAAGAATCTCCCTTCGATCTTCCAACAACGTCCTATGATCAGTTATAAAAGAAACCGCAATCTGAGGGACCTATTAGTTCGCAATGACCCTACTCAATGTTACACCAAGAAAACATGGATTAAAAAGAAGGGCTGCTTTAAGTGTTGTGTAACGTGTAGCCATATGCTGACCAGTACCTCTTTTGCCCACCCACACACGGGCAAGAGGATACCAATCAAGCATTACATCACCTGTACGACAGACCATGTTATCTACATGGTGACCTGTCCATGTGGACTATCGTATGTCGGGAAGACAGACCTCACATTACGTGACAGGATGCGGGGTCATCGATCCGGGATTATGACGGCATATAGGGATCAAACCACAGAAAAACCTGTGGCTAAACATTTTTTGTAGTTTTTTGTAGTAAGGCCATGATTAAGCCAGAATGCCAGTGTATGTTAAAAAAACCAAAAAAAAAAACCTTGACAGACTATGAACAAACCACTCATTATTGTATGACATGTTGCATTTATTAACCACACACCGTTCCTTTCTGTACCATTTATACAACGTTATTTTTGCTGCAACGGGGCTTCTGCACAAGCCGTACAGTGTTACATTGACACAGTTTCTGTCATTGACAAAATAAAGAATTAAAAAAACAAAAACATATTGTGTCTCTCATAACTAGTTCTGCAGTTGCCTCCCTCACCCCTCTTAAAAATTGCTGGACGTGTTGCAAAGAGGCTGAGCAACTACAGTAACCATGTCAAGAGTTATACATTTATAAAGAAACAGAGGGCAGTGCTACTTGAATACAAAGTGGAAACCAATGCTACACACATTTATTTGAAGGACACTGAAAAATTACAAATGTTTCTAGCTGTCCCATTTCATAACACATAATACCACATGCTTTGGCAATTAACCGAAAACATTTGTATAACTGGTGTGCATCCAAATAGTGTTGCCCTCTGTGTCTTGATCATTTAACCTAAACCCTCTTATTAAGCAACAGTGGATTGGAGTGACAGCAGCAGTGAAGTAACATTTTTGAACTTGTTTAGATACTGCAGTATACTATCCTCAATAGTCCTGTGTGGCCACATCTGGGTATAGACATCTTAGGCATGCTTATTGGGCTTTGAAATCACTCATAGTATTTGCATTGGGTCGCCAAATCCTTCACCATCTAAAAGACATACATTATATTGTCTTGTCTACTAGTGTTTTCATTGGGTAACAACCAAGACCTCTTTCAAGTGGTTACTGTTTTCCAAATACATGTATCCATAGGTTTGTGGTGTTGACCAGTACATGGCCACTCATATGGTCATAGTGTATAAACTTGAGAAAGATCCCTTGTTGGATCGAAACATTGCTCTCTGTTCCAATAAACCTGCCGAATTGATCCTTGAGTGTCGGGACTATATTTTTTGTTCAGCACTCATAGGGTAAGTGATTGAGTGATTAAATAGGCTGAGCCCAACAGGTCAGAGACAGGTTCAAATTCCAGAGGTAGAGTCTAGCAACCCACCAACTTTACATTTAAAATAGCAGCCCACCACTCCGTATACCTATTCCTATTGGTCACAGTGTTGATCTTAGATGTAATAAGAGCAAAAAACGGGTCGCAAGAGTATTCTGAGAACGGACAGCAACTGAAATAGCCTGCCCTTCGGTGGATCCCCACTCAGAACTCAGAATTACAGAGAGAATATATCTGAAGCATATCAGACTGGTCCCACCCATACGGGCAGTTTAGATCTGAAATGCCAGATCTGAAAGTTCCCTCTGCACGAGAGATACAGCAACCCCAGACGATCAATTCAGCCTTGTTAGGCATCATCAGTGAGGCATAGCTGATATCTCTCTAGGCACCGTGAGCAAGGGGTCCACGTCTGGATTACCGTTTAAACTTAAGGAGAGCAAAAAACGGGTCGCAAGAGTATTCTGAGAACGGACAGCAACTGAAATAGCCTGCCCTTCGGTGGATCCCTGCTCAAAACTCAAGCTGGTTTTAGCTTATCGGAGTTACAGGTAAGTATATGAAGGGATAACAGAAAACAAGAATTTAGGCAAGCCCGAGACAGGATTATAAAGTAACAGGAAAACCTATAAGAGAAATCAGTAGAAAAGTAGAAAAGAAATATTATTTGAGTTGTCAGGATAGGATCCTGACAGTAGCATTCCAAGAAACATAATTGCTACAGCCCACTGTAGTGGTTATGGTTCCAGGAGTGACTTGGAGCCTTCCCAGAGTATGTAGTCAAACCTTTACAGCAGCAGGGGATTGACAGGAGATTCCGGTAGCATAGAAGTGATATGAGATCATGGCAGCAGGGGAGTGACTGGGGATCCCGCCAGCAGGGGGGTGTCAGGAGAACCCGGCAGCAGGGGAATGACAGCAGATCCTGGCACCAGGGGAGTGATGGGAGATCCCAGCAGCAGGGAAGTGACAGGAGATCCTGGCAGCAGTTGAGTGACATGAGATCATGGCAGCAGGGTAGTGACAGGAGATCCTGCCAGCAAGGGAGTGACGGGAGATCCTGTCAGCAGGGGAGTGACGGGAGATCCCAGCAGCAGGGGAGTGACAGGAGATCCCGGCAGCATTGGAGTGACAGGAGATCTCAGCAGCATTGGAGTGACAGGAGATCCCGGCAGCATTGGAGTGATTGGAGATCCCAGCAGCAGGGGAAATGGCAGCATGTACCAAACTTATATAGTAAGAAAAATTGCTTACACACAGCCATACTGGAAATGGGGAGTATCAAGCAAATATTCCTCTGAACAGGTAAAGTCGTGACCATACAACACTCCTAAATCAAACCATTTAAACAACTCTCAGAATACGATTGTGTAAGGGTAGAGCTAAGTGGTTAGTAACAAAGCAATAAAGGTATAAAAATGCAGAGTGAAATGAAGCAGGTTGGTTGGACTAAATCAGGATTGTAAAGTAGATCAGGATGGCTCAAAGTAAGTAAGAGTAGAGCAGGTTTTCTTCAGCCAGGAGCAGAAGACTTGTTAGGTTCAGAACAATAACTTCTCTCTATGTAAAGGCAACTCCTTTAGTTTCGTGTGGCCTTTTGTCACAGGAGATCCCGGCAGCAGGGGAATGACAGCAGATCCCGGCAGCAGAGGAAGGACAGCAGGTCCCGGCAGCAGGGGAGTGATGGGAGATCCCAGCAGCAGGGGAGTGATATGAGATCATGGCAGCAGGGGAGTGATGAGATATCCCGGCAGCAGGGAAGTGACGGGAGTTCCTGGCAGCAGTTGAGTGACATGAGATCATGGCAGCACTGTAGTGACAGGAGATCCTGCCAGCAGGGGAGTGACGGGAGATCCCAGCAGCAGGGTAGTGACAGGAGATCCCGGCAGCATTGGAGTGATTGGAGATCCCAGCAGCAGGGGACATGGCAGCATGTACCAAACTTATATAGTAAGGAAAATTGCTTACACACAGCCATATTGGAAATGGGGAGTATCAAGTAAATATTCCTCTGAACAGGTAAAGTCGTGACCATACAATACTCCTAAATCAAACCATTTAAACAACTCTCAGAAAATGATTGTGTAAGGGTAGAGCTAAGTGGCTGAGTAAATGAGAACAAATATCTAAACAAATGCAAATATGCGGTAGACCATAAAATCACAGCCTTTAGAATAAAAAGAGCAATCTTAATTGCACAGGTGCAACAATAGAAATGCAGCAAATAAATCAGTCCATAAAATGTCCATATAAAAATTTGCATCAGTTTCAATCCTTAGAGGTGTTCATAGCGTTTGAAATGACTAAATTACAGACCCAAAGTGTACACTTGATTGTATACCAGGAGGCAAAGCTACTTTCCCCTTCTATTATGTAATAAAACTGGAGTCAAAACATCTGCTGGCTGAATAAGGTGGGTGGTCACTCCAGGTGCCAGCTCCCAACCGAGTCACCTATCCTTAATGCCTGAACTTGTTGCGGTGTGCATTCCAAGTCAACATCCCAGAAGGGATTACTGTGTTCCAATTATCTTCTGTCAAAGGGGCAGCTCACAGTTGTCACCTAATTTGCCTTCTGCTGCAGTTTCACATAGAACAATCACAGCAGCAGACAAGTTAGGTTGAGCAGCAGTTGGTCAGATAATAGTAGTGTCTGACCCAACATCGCTGCTCAGCTATATAAAAATAGAGATTTAACAGATTAATTAATGTTAGAGCTCACGTTCATTTCTACTGTTTTTCTGTTGAGAAACTATTTGAATAGATACTGACAAAAAGTAATTTATAGTAGGAATATAAACGCATTTAATCTAAATTTATTTACTTATTTAATCTATTATGTTGCAAATAACACATAGATCCAAATATTATTGCAGTAACACATTAGTTGCAGAGGGTTTATTGTGCCCAAATATACTACGATATTGTACATTAACTTTACTGTCATGTCTAGACAGGCAAATCACCTGGCACATGATAGATTGTAAAAACATTATTTGGTTCTGCTTGTACAGAATAGATGACCCTATTATTCTGCTCAGTTGAGTTTTGCCATGAAGTAGCTTCTAAATAAACACCAAGTTGCCACTGACGTGAGAGAAAACTTTTTTTTTTCCATCTATGGCAGTGGTTCCCAACCCAGTCCTCAAGTATCCGCTAACAGTCCTGGATTTAGAGATTACCCAGTTGTGTTTAAGGTGTTTTTTTAGAAAACAAAAACAAACTCTTTAGATACAATAGGGTAATTCCTAAATCCTGGACTGGTAGGTGGTACTTGAGGACTGGGTTGGGTACCACTGATCTATGGCAAGGTAAACAATGCATTGTTTTCTAGACTTGGAGTTTTATTTTGAACTGAACAGCATTGCAATTCATCTGAATTTCAGCCGATTGGGTGATCGGTTGAATTCTCAATCTCTGAGTTGTAATGTACCCAAATCATGAACCAACCAAAACACACAATGCATGTGCATGCTCTCTTCAGTTTCTGATTCTGGATTCTCAGTGTGAAACCAAAAATGGAGATGAATAATGAAAAAAAGATGATTGGTGGGCAGATGTGTTGATGGGTGGATCTAGAGCCCTGGATATCATGCTTTATAGCCCTGCATCTTTTTTCTCCTCTCTGCATGGCTAGCAGCACTACCTTAAAATGTACCCCACTGGCCATACAGAAAAAGGGAGAGTTGTAGTCGGGACAAGGCAGGATCTATGCATGTGCATGTGTGTGTCCAGAAGGAACTGTGAGTTTGCCAAGAGGCATGTTAAACAGTGGAATTGGGGAGGTGCAGGGGTGTGGGTTGATCTAGGACAGTGATGGCGAACCTTTTTGAGCCCGAGTTCCCAAACCGCAATACATGCCAACTTTTTTTCCTTAAAGTGCCAACACGGCAATTGCGTGTGTGTGTGGGGGGGGGTGCATGTGTGTGGGGGGTGCGTGTGTGGGGGGGGTGCGTGTGTGTGGGGGGTGCGTGTGTGTGGGGGGGGTTGCGTGTGTGTGTGGGGGGTGCGTGTGTGTGTGGGTGCTGTGTAAGTGTGTATGGGGGGTGCTGTGTAAATGTGTGGGGGTGCTGTGTAAGTGTGTGGGGAGGTGCTGTGTGTGTGTGTGAGAGGGGTGTATATGAGGGGTAATGTGTGTGTGAGAGGGGTGCTGTGTGGGGGGTAGGGGTGCTGTGGGGGGGTAGGGGTGCTGTGGGGGGGGTAGGGGTGCTGTGGGGGGGTAGGGGTGCTGTGGGGGGGTAGGGGTGCTGTGGGGGGGTAGGGGTGCTGTGGGGGTAGGGGTACTGCTGGGGGTAGGGATACTGCTGGGGGGTAGGGGTACTGCTGGGGGGGTAGGGGTACTGCTGGGGGGGTAGGGGTACTGCTGGGTGGTAGGGGTACTTCTGGGGGGGTAGGGGTACTGTGTGTGGGGGGTAGGGGTACTGCTGGGGGGGTAGGGGTACAGTGTGTGGGGGAGAGGGGTACTGTGTGTGGGGGGTAGGGGTACTGTTGTGGGGGGTTGGGTAACTGTTGTGGGGGGGTTGGGTAACTGTTGTGGGGGGGTTGGGTAACTGTTGTGGGGGGTTGGGTAACTGTTGTGGGGGGGTAGGGGTACTGCTAGGGGGATAGGGGTACTGCTGGGGGGAAGGGGTACTGCTGTGGGGGGAAGGGGTACTGCTGTGGGGGGTAGGGGTACTGCTGTGGGGGGTAGGGGTACTGCTGTGGGGGGTAGGGGTACTGCTGTGGGGGGTAGGGGTACTGCTGGGGGGTAGGGGTACTGTGTGTGGGGGGTAGGGGTACTGCTGGGGGGGTAGGGGTACTTCTGTGGGGGAGTAGGGGTACTGCTGGGGTAAGGGGTGCTGCTGGGGGTGGTAGGGGTACTGCTGGGGGATATAGGTACTTCTGGGTGGTAGGGGTACTGCTGGGGGGATAGGGGTGATGGGTTAGGGGTACTGTTGTGGGGGTTAGGGGTACTGCTATGGGGGAAGGGGTACTGCTGGGGGGGATAGGGATGATGGGGGTAGGGGTACTGTTGTGGGGGGTAGGGGTACTGCTGTGAGGGGAAGGGGTACTGCTGGGGGGTAGGGGTACTGTGTGTGGGGGGTAGGGGTACTGATGGGGGGGAAGGGGTACTGCTGGGGGTGGTAGGGGTACTGCTGGGGGGATAGGGGTACTGCTGGGGGGATAGGGGTACTGTTGTGGGGGTAGGGGTACTTCTGGGGGGGTAGGGGTACTTCTGGGGGGGTAGGGGTACTGCTGGGGCATAGGGGTACTGCTGGGGGGTAGAGGTACTGCTGTGGGGGATTAGGGGTACTGCTGTGGGGGATTAGGGGTACTGCTGTGGGGGGGTAGGGGTACTGTTGGGGGGAAGGGGTACAGCTGGGGGTGGTAGGGGTACTGCTGGGGGGATAGGGGTACTGATGGGGGTGGTAGGGGTACTTCTGGGGGTGGTAGGGGTCCTGGGGGGTAGGGGTACTGTTGTGGGGGGTAGGGGTACTGCTAGGGGCAAGGGGTACTGCTTGGGTGGTAGTGGTACTGTTGTGGGGGGTAGGGTTGCTGTGTGTCAGTACCCCCCTCCTCCTTACCTTTAATGAAGTGGGGGGGCACAACCATCCCTGGTGGTCCGGTGGTGGTAAGCACTGCAGGGGGAGGGATCTGTGAATCAGCTCCCCTGTCGTCCCGTGCGATGATGTGTGGAGCGTTGCCATGGTAACGTTTGGCAATGCTCCACACAGCATCGCGCGGGAGGACAGGGGAGCTGCATCACAGATCCCTCCCCCTGCCTCCCGACCCGGAAGCAGAGTAGGCGCCTGCCGTTTCGGGCAGGCAGGCAGGGCCGCCATCAGGGGGTGACAACCATAACGGTTGTCACGGGCCCGGCGGCCCTGGGGGGCCCGGCCGCCCGGGCCCCACGTGTAGCGCATGCTTTAGGGGCCCATCGGGTGGCCCACTCACTTAGGGCCACCCGTTGGGCCCTGTATCTTCAGGGGCCCGGTCAGCGCTGCGGCCGTGCAATAGCGCGACCGGGCCCCTTTAAAAACAAATCCCAGCCGCAAAGTACTGGTGGGAGGAAGTGGCCGTCACTTCCACTCAGCGCCGCGCGGGAGGGAAGAAAGTCAATCACCGCTGGAGCCACGCAGACTCCCATCAGCCACAGCCTTCCACCTGCAAAAAAAGGTAAGAAAAATTAGCTGTATTTGTGTATGTATGTCTGTGTGTATGTCAGAATGTATGCATGTCAGAATGTCTGTATGTATGTCAGTATGTCTGTTTGTATGTCAGTATGTCTGTGTGTATGTTAGAATGTCTGTGTGTATGTTAGAATGTCTGTGTGTATGTTAGAATGTCTGTGTGTATGTTAGAATGTCTGTGTGTATGTCAGAATGGCTGTGTGTATGTCAGAATGGCTGTGTGTATGTCAGAATGGCTGTATGTATGTCAGTATGTCTGTGTGTATGTCAGTATGTATGTAAGAATGTCTGTGTATGTCAGTATGTCTGTACGTATGTCAGTATGTCTGTACGTATGTCAGTATGTCTGTGTGTATGTCAGAATGTCTGTACGTATGTCAGTATGTCTGTGTGTATGTCAGTATGTCTGTGTGTATGTCAGTATGTCAGTATGTCTGTACGTATGTCAGTATGTCTGTGTGTATGTCAGTATGTATGTAAGAATGTCTGTGTATGTCAGTATGTCTGTACGTATGTCAGTATGTCTGTACGTATGTCAGTATGTCTGTGTGTATGTCAGAATGTCTGTGTGTATGTCAGTATGTCTGTACGTATGTCAGTATGTCTGTGTGTATGTCAGTATGTCTGTACGTATGTCAGTATGTCTGTGTGTATGTCAGTATGTCTGTGTGTATGTCAGTATGTATGTAAGAATGTCTGTGTATGTCAGTATGTCTGTACGTATGTCAGTATGTCTGTGTGTATGTCAGAATGTCTGTACGTATGTCAGTATGTCTGTGTGTATGTCAGTATGTCTGTACGTATGTCAGTGTGTATGTCAGTATGTCTGTACGTATGTCAGTATGTCTGTGTGTATGTCAGTATGTATGTAAGAATGTCTGTGTATGTCAGTATGTCTGTACGTATGTCAGTATGTCTGTACGTATGTCAGTATGTCTGTGTGTATGTCAGAATGTCTGTACGTATGTCAGTATGTCTGTGTGTATGTCAGTATGTCTGTGTGTATGTCAGTATGTCTGTGTGTATGTCAGTATGTCTGTACGTATGTCAGTATGTCTGTGTGTATGTCAGTATGTATGTAAGAATGTCTGTGTATGTCAGTATGTCTGTACGTATGTCAGTATGTCTGTACGTATGTCAGTATGTCTGTGTGTATGTCAGAATGTCTGTACGTATGTCAGAATGTCTGTACGTATGTCAGTATGTCTGTGTGTATGTCAGTATGTCTGTACGTATGTCAGTATGTCTGTGTGTATGTCAGTATGTCTGTGTGTATGTCAGTATGTATGTAAGAATGTCTGTGTATGTCAGTATGTCTGTACGTATGTCAGTATGTCTGTGTGTATGTCAGAATGTCTGTGTGTATGTCAGTATGTCTGTGTGTATGTCAGTATGTATGTAAGAATGTCTGTGTATGTCAGTATGTCTGTACGTATGTCAGTATGTCTGTGTGTATGTCAGAATGTCTGTGTGTATGTCAGTATGTCTGTATGTATGTCAGTATGTCTGTACGTATGTCAGTATGTCTGTGTGTATGTCAGTATGTCTGTACGTATGTCAGTATGTAAGAATGTCTGTGTATGTCAGTATGTCTGTACGTATGTCAGTATGTCTGTGTGTATGTCAGAATGTCTGTACGTATGTCAGTATGTCTGTGTGTATGTCAGAATGTCTGTGTGTATGTCAGTATGTCTGTACGTATGTCAGTATGTCTGTACGTATGTCAGTATGTCTGTATGTCAGTATGTCTGTGTGTATGTCAGAATGTCTGTGACTATGTCTGTGTGTGTATGTCAGTATGTCTGTATGTATGTATATATGTATGTATGCCAGTATGAATTAATGTATGTCTGTGTGTATGTATGTAATGTCGGTGTATGTATGTGTAAGTCCTCATGCATGTGTGTCTGTATGTATGTTAGTATGTGTCTATCTGTCACTATGTATGCCTGTGTGTCTGTATATGTGTGTATGTCTCAGGATGTGTGTGTCAGTACGTATGCCTATATGCATGTATTTCTGTTTCAGTATGTGTGTCTGTTAGTATGTATTTGTGTGTGTGTGTGTGTCTGTGTCCTTTTGTATCAGTGTGTGTTTTTGTGTCTGTGTGTATTCCTGTGGGCGGGATTTGGAGGCGGACCCTGTGGGCGGGATTGGAGGCGGGCCCCAGGGGGCCCAGACCCTGAGCTGAGTTAGGGGCCCCAAAATTTCTGGTGGCGGCCCTGCAGACAGGTGCCTACTCTGCATTGATGGTGAACCTATGGCCGCATGCCCACAGAGAGGGCCCGGCGTGCCACCTGTGGCATTCGTGCCATAGGTTCGCCATCACTGGTCTAGGACCACGTATGGACATTTAGGAAGTGAAAACCAAATATTTTTGCGGCTCAAGCCCTGCATAGGTTGTTTTGTTTTGGTTTTTACCCTATAAATGCCATTGGATAGGGAGACAGTCACTAAATGTGGCAATAGAGTGGAAACCAAGGTGGAGCAGTCAAAAGGAAAATAATCTATATCTATATATTATATATTTAATAAATATATGATATATAAATATAGATTTATTTTTCTTACTGCTTATCCTCTTTTCTCTTTATTGGTTACTTTTTCTCACCTGTGAACCAAATGGTGGGTGAATCTGTGAACCAAATGGTGGGAGAATGCTCATATCATGGTACTGCAAAATATATACATAGTATTTATGTAACAAATATTTTTTTAAGATTTTACTTAACAGTTCAAAGGTATAGCACATTGCATCAGACAATTTTAAAATGGGATGATGAGACTTTTGTACATATACCGTGTGAGCAATATAATTATGTTCATATTACAAAAATAAACAAGAGAAGATGAAAAATAATATAGAACAATAAGAAAAGCACACAGGTGGCATAAAAGAGGGTAGTGTTGCACATTTGGGAGCAGACTAAAGTGGGTGAGGTCATTCAGCTTTACTTGAAGTATCAGGTATATATCACAAGGGAAGTGAACTACAATGAAACAAGGTTGCTTTTTATGGTCCATGTAGTGTGCTGGGGGCTTGTGTCGGGGGCACTTTATGATGCCTGGTGGCATAAACAACGCATGGTTGTCAAATTTTAGGGAACTTGGAGTGAGTGTTTAAGGCGAAAGCAGTTAGTTCCTCCATTCTTTTAATTTCTTTGACTATTTTTCTCCATCCTTCTTGGGTCAGTAATGGATGTATATAGTGTAAAAGTTGGTGGTGTTGGAATTCATCTGCAAATGTTGGATCTCTGTTGCATAGGTAAGTGTCAAATATAGGAAGAGTGGTGGTGTCAGGGAAGCTGGTATGTCAGGCTTATGAGATAATGAAAGAAATGAGGAACAGTCAAGAGACAGTCCAGTTTTGGTCCTATGCTTGCGCCACATAGTTATGGTCAAGTGGATTTTAGGGTGATGGTGAGGGAAAAGCGATGTTGGGTTGGCTAATTGCCATGGTAGTGTCTCTATTGGCCTTTAGAGAAAACTTGCTTCTAGTGTCTTCCAAGGCTTCATAAGGTCAGTTGACACCCATTCTTTAAGTCTTGTTAAAATATTTGCTAAGTGGTAGATTCGGGCATTAGGGAAGCCAAGACCGCCTCTATTTCTTGGTCTCGCCATGCCTGCCTGATTTAGATGTGTTTTTTTGCCCATCCACACAAAGTTTAGAGAAAATCAAATCATCCACATTGGTGGTGATTTCATATTACATTTTTTACACTTTAAAGCCAGTCATTGTGGTGTTAGCTCTCACAGCACTCAGAAAGGGTTCTAACATCAGGGCATATAAAAAGGGTGAGAGTGGGCATCCTAGGCGAGTGCTGATTATTATATGCACTGGGTCAGATAGGCAGTTGATACGTATCTGGGCAAATGGATGGAATATAATGCTCCCACCTATTGTCTCCAGTTTTAACAGAAGCCAAACCTCTGCAGTACCCCCTCCAGGAAGGAAGATGAGGTCTTTAAGTGTCCCTCTTTTAACCACTCTGGTTGTATATTCCTCCACCTCCCTAGAGAGGATAAAACCTACTTGATTGGTATGGACCACCCTCCCCAGAAGGGGGCGTCATCTCTGAGCCAGTATTGAAGTAAAATGTTTTAGGTCACAATTTAACAATTAAATAAAGATGTATACCTGGCTTATAAGTAAATAATAGTGCAGCAGAGCAAATGAAAAAGAAAAGCAAAAGAAAACAGAGTCCAGGAAATAGTTGGAGATGTTATTCTGTTTTTTTTTTTGCTCTAGCGTCAGGGGTCAATAGCAAGAACTCAAACAGCTTGCAGCAGGGGCGGACTGAGAACCCTCAGGGCCCCCGGGCAAAATAAATCAAGGGCCCCCTTACAGGCCCCACCCATACTCCGCAGCAAGCGCCACCCATGTCCCGCCTCCATGCACCGCCTCCAGCCACACCCTACACAATCTTTAGACACAAGGAACAAAAGTGCAATAATCCCTTCGAGGCCCCAGTAGAGACTACAATTGAGGGCTAATGGGCCATGGAGGGGGGTCTTTCTAGCAGAGGCTATCTCAGTGTCCTTTAGAGAGTGTGTTAGAAAGAATCCCCTCCAGGCCCTATTAGAAACTACAATGGAGTCTAATAGGCTTTGAAGGGGGTCTTTCTAACAGAGGCCATCTCAGTGTCCCTGCTGGAAACAGTCGCCTCCAGGCCCCAGTAAAGACTACAATTGAGGGCTAATGGGCCATGGAGGGGGGGAGCATTCTAGCAGAGGCTATCTCAGTGTCCTTTAGAGAGTGTGTTAGAAAGAATTTCCTCCAGGTCCCATTAGAGACTACAATGGAGTCTAATGGGGCCTGGAGGGGGGTCTCTCCAACACTCTGGTTCCTATTCACAATATAGCAACATAACATAGCTTGCTGATACCTAGGCCAAGTTAGCTCCTCTTATCTTAATTACTGTTGCTGGCTGGCAGTCTGTGGGCTTGCTGGAAGGCTGTGGGCTTACTGGCTGCGGCTGCCAGGCTGTGGGCTTGCTGGCAGGCTGTGGGCTTGCTGGCTACTGCCGGCAGGCTGTGGGCTTGCTGGCTACTGCCGGCAGGCTGTGGGCTTGCTGGCTACTGCCGGCAGGCTGTGGGCTTGCTGGCTGCGGCTGGCAGGCTGTGGCTTGCTGGCTGTGGCTTGCTGGCTGGCAGGCTGTGGCTTGCTGGCTGCGTTTGGCAGGCTGTGGGCTTGCTGGCTGTAAGCCTAACTGGTGGCCTGTGGGCTGGCTGGCTGGCTACTGGCCAGCCTGTGGGCTGGCTGGCTGGCCGGCCTGTGGGCTGGCTGGCTTGCTGGCTACTGGGGCACTTGTAGATTATTTAAAGAAATAATGCATGCACAATAACCACTACTGCTCTGTGTAGTCGTTATGGTGCCAGGAGGGCCGGGCCCCCCTTTCAGAGTAAGTAGTCAAACCGTTTAAGAACAGTTTGACAACTTACCTGGGGTCTGCTGGGATATGAGGCTGTAGTAGGGTATAGGAGTAGTGGTGCAATGTGTAAGGGGTGCAGTGTGTGTGAAAGGTTCAGTGTGTGAGGGGGTGTAGTGTGTGAATGTGTAGGGTGTGTGGGGCAATGTGTGTATGAGGGGGCTGTGTATGTGTGTGGCAATGTTAGTATGGGGGGCTGTGTGTATGGGTGGGCAGTGTATGTATGAGTGTGTGAGGCAATGTGTGTAAATGTGTATGGTGTGTGTGGGTGTATGGGGGGCAGTGTGTGAATGTGTATGGTGTGTGGGGGCAGTGTGTTTATGGGGATAGAGTTCACTCTCACCACTGCGACCACCAGGAATCCCTGGTGGTCACAGTGTTGAGAGTGAACTCTAGCCCATAGCTCCTGGGCTAGAATTTACTCTCGCAAGAGCTGTAACGTTGCCGTGGTAACCGCGGCAATGATCTGTGCTCGCGCAAGAAGGACCCAGAGGAGCTGCAGGCTGAGCTCCCGGGTCTTCCTCCCTCCCCTGCCGGCTGCCCGCACAGTGCCTGCGGACAGGGGAGGGGGCAATTGCCCTCCTCTTACTCCCCCCTCCCCCTCTTCTTAACCCCTTCTTACTCCCCCCTCACTCTCTTCTTACCCCCTTCTTACTCCCCCCTCTTCTTACTCCCCTCCCCCCTCTTCTTACCCCCCTCCCCCCTCTTCTTACTCCCCCTACCCCCTCTTCTTACCCCCTTCCCCCTCTTCTTACTCCCCCTCCCCCTCTTCTTACTCCCCCCTCCCCCTCTTCTTACTCCCCCTCCCCCTCTTCTTACTCTCCCTCCCCCTCTTCTTACCCTTTTTACTCCCCCTTCCCCCTCTTCTTACTCCCCCCTCCCCCTCTTCTTACCCCCTTCTTACTCCCCCCTCTTCTTACCCCCCCCCCTCTTCTTACTCCCCCTAGCCCCTCTTCTTACTCCTCCCTCCCCCTCTTCTTACCCCTTCTTACTCTCCCCTCTTCTTACCCCCCTCCCCCCTCTTCTTACCCCCCTCCTCCCTCTTCTTACTCCCCCCTCTTCTTACCCCCCTCCCCCTCTTCTTACTCCCCCCTCACCCTCTTCTTACTCCCCCTTCCTCTTTTTACTCCCCCCTCCCCCTCTTCTTACCCCCTTCTTACTCCCCCCTCCTCTCTTCTTACACCCCTCTCTCTCTTCTTACTCCCTTCTTACTCCCGCCCTCCCTCTTTCTTCTTACCCCCCTCCCTCTTTCTTCTTACCCCCCTCCCTCTTTCTTCTTACCCCCCTCCCTCTTTCTTTTTAACCCCCCTCCCTCTTTCTTCTTAACCCCCTCCCTCTTTCTTCTTAACCCCCCTCCCTCTTTCTTCTTAACCCCCCTCCCTCTTTCTTCTTACCCCCTCCCTCTTTCTTCTTACCCCCCCTCCCTCTCTGTTCTTACCCCCCTCCCTCCCTCCCTCTCTCTCTGTTCTTACCCACCCCCTCCCCTGTAGCGTGGCCGAGCTGCTCTCCGGTCCGCGGTGCCCGGCCGGAGTGATAGGAAGGTGCACACTGAGTGTGCACCTTCCTGTCAGTCCGGCCGGGTACAGGAAACAGAAACTCCTGTTCCGCGCGGAACAGGAGTTTCTGTTTCCTGTACCCGGCCGGACTGACAGGAAGGTGCACACTCATGGTGCACCTTCCTATCACTCCGGCCGGGCACCGCGGACCGGAGAGCAGCTCGGCCACGCTACAGGGGAGGGGAGGTGAGAAACTGCAGCCGCTTGAGGCTCTTAAGAGAGCGCTCAGGTGGCTGCAGCATTTAAAGGGGCAGCCGGCCCCCTCAAAGTGTGCCGCCGGGCCCCCTGATGGCGGGCCCCCCTCCCGGCCAGGCCCTCAGACCATGTCCGAAGTGCCCGACCGGTCAGTCCGCCCCTGGCTTGCAGAATTGTTTGATAGGTGGATATAATAGTTTCTTTCAGAAGGTTTATGTGACGACAGTTCTAGAGTATTTTTGTTTGACGTGTGAGAAGTATGTGAAATCTTTGGTATTAGGGTGTAGTAAGCACCAGCAGTCGATTAGCTGGTATGTGTAGAGTAGTTTATATCTGTGTCTAGAATCAGAATGGATATTCCCTGCTGTGTTGTCTAAACTGGGGTCTAATGTGATATTAAAGTTCCCACCAGTAATCAGAAAACCTTCAGCGAAATCCTCAAATTTAGATAATATTTTTAGAGAGAGAGATGAATATTGTTTAAAAATGGGGAGATATACATTTGCAAAGGTATAGATTTGACCAGCAATATGATCCTGTATAAAATTTGACCACAGGAAGAAAGACCAACGTCCTAGAGAAAAGTATCACTGTGCCCCTTGATTTAGAATTAGAAAAATAGCTGTTGTAACCAATTGGAAATCGATAATCTCTTAATGTGGGACCAAACGCTCCTTTGACATGCTTTTTTTGTACAAATCAAGATAGGCTCTAGTTGCATGAAACTCCCATAGGATGTAGGTCCTGTTCTCTGGGACATTTAAACCTCTAGCATTTATGAAGATAATCTTTAGTTGGGACATGTCTGATAAATGGAAAAAAGGATAAGTGAGTCACTGGGTATATCCATGGAGTCATAGTAAAAGAACTTGAGAGGCCCAAATGGCCAACAATGACTATGTACAGAAGAGGAATATATCAGCATACATAACATCTTTGTGCGGTTATATAAAAGATTACGTATGCAATAACAGTAGATACAACTGTTTGGGAGTTTTCACTCCAAGATATATAGGCGACCTCTCTTATGAAGCCAGGGTCTCAATGCACCATGAGGCATATAAATATATATTTGAGCCATTCCACATTGTCAGTGTGCAATGATACTAAAAGACATTGCAATCTCATGAGCTTATAATGGATGCCAAATTAACATGTTAGAAAATGCAGGGTGGCCCAGAACTCAACTCCCCCCCCCCCGACTCCCCCAGCCCCGAAACTAGCATGCCAAAAGTAGAAAGGATCATAATAAAATTAGATCATCCTGGGTTCCAACCATAGTGTGCTAGGGGTGCCCCACAGTAGCAGGTGGTCCTCCGGCACATTAGGGCAGACCAAAACATAGACGCGTATTTTGTTAATGGATGTGATGTAATTAGGGAGAGTATTCTCCATTTCTTTAAACATCTCAGTAATGTCTGCTTTCGTGGGTAGTCATTGGAGTATCTGACAGATGTCTTGAGGAGTTTCAGGATCATGTGAGTCCCCAGAGTGGGCAGAGAGGGAGTCATATTTTTTGCCAGAGCTCACTGCTGCCTCTATTTTAAACCTCTGAGGATCGAGGCTGGTTGGATAGATGGTGCTGCATTTGGGCTATTTTCTTGCTGTCATCATGGTTTGGGTTTGGCAGCGGATTACCAGGAGACTTTGGCACCCATTTAGTGGCATACCCCAGGGAAAATGCGGTCATGAAAGTAGTTTATTGCCCTGTGGGGCTGGAACATGTTCCCTTGGTAAAGGCCGTTTCTCCTAAAAGTTAGGGCATTTACTTGGATACTCATCTCTTCGCACAATTCTTGTATAATCTTGTGTACTTTTGGTAGTTATTGTGTTTTTCCATTATTTATGGCATCTGGCATGATAACCTTAAATGCTTAATAGGGCATAATGCATAATAGTCATTGTTATTTTTCTGGTATATTTGGTTTATTATTTTCTTGTATTGACATAAACATTATCTATAAATAAATGACTCTCCTCGTAATACGGTGGGGGCCATGACTTTTATCTACTTAGTTATATCCTGTACATCTAACTGGGATTATTATTCTAATTTGAACTTTTATTTTACATCACCTCTGTGCTTATCCTTAGGATCCGTATTATTGAGTTGTACTCTTTTTGGTGATTATTATATGGTCTTAATTGCTTGATCTTTTATTCCTGTTTATTTTTATTTGTGAGTGTTTCCGTTTTTATGTATCTATTATAAACATATCTTTATGGATTTATGACACTTGACATTTTTACTACTTCACTTCATTTTTCTTGTTTTGAGGATAACATACAGAAAAAGCACAAATGTTTATTTGAATTACTGCAAAAGCCTAAAAATAGCTTTTACACATGGTTGTAAAATGGACTGGCACCTTCGGGATTAAATTTATATAAATGCATCATATATACACACACATGTTTTGAAACATCAGGTTGATAATACTGGATCTCTATGATAACGGTGTAAAATCAAAATTACAGCTTTCCGGTTTTTATATTTTTTGCTTTGCTTCATAAAGTAAAAATATTAAATTAACAGTCAGAAAAACACTAGTAATTTTGCTTTACCGAACATTCTAATTCTACATATGACAAATGATATTAGAAAACAAGTTGAAAAAGACAATTGATCAAAGTAATCATAGATCAAATAAATTGTGAGTTCTTTAATTCTGGCACCAAAGATTTCATGAAATATCCATGAAAGGTTTGACTTTGATAAAACTGTCTAATGTGGGGAAATAGTATTAATGTTATTTAGAATATATTAACATATTCATATATTAGTTTAATGTCACATGTAACCCGAATTCAGAGAAAGTGGAAATGCACAGAAAGCAGGATGTTTAAGTGCATAGGCATGAGCAACCTATTTCATTAAGGCATACACCAGAACATTTTTCACTTATTTATGATAACATTGAGTGGATGTGTGGTGTGAATGTCTATTGTGTAGGTGTAAGGTAGCTGTAAGTGTTGCAGCTTTGTGTGAATTTTTGTTTGTTATGTTTCAGATTGGCTGTAATGTGTAATGTGTGTATAGCTGTGAGTGAGGTGTGTAGCAGAGTGATACATTTGGGCTACTGTGAGCCATGTGTGTGACAATGTGTGATGTGTGAAGAGCTGTGAGAAATGTGCATTGCTGTGTAAGAGTAACTGTAAGTGATGTTAAGCTGTGTGTAAGTACCTGCCAAGGTGAGTACCTGCTGGGAGATAAAATAGACCTAGGCATTTTATGGCACAGTAGCCCATTACACTTTTCCTTTCGGATTCAATAATATAAATAAGAAGTTCTCACTAACCCACATATGTATACACTTATGTAGACTGCAATCAGTCACTGAAGCATTCATTTAGAGATGCACATACTCACAGATGCACACATATAAACACACACAGATATATAATACACCCTCACAGTCACACAAGTAGAGACGCATTCACACAGGTACACATGGATACATACATAATAGACTGCTAAAACAAATAAAGGGAACACCAAAATAACACATCCTAGATCTGAATGAATTAAATATTCTTCTGAAATACTTTGTTCTGGATTTGGAGTCACACTCAAAATTAAAGTGGAAAAACACACTACAGGCTGATCCAACTTTGATGTAATGTCCTTAAAGCAATTTAAAAAGAGGGTCAGTAGTGTGTGTGGCCTCCACGTGCCTGTATGACCTCCCTACAATGCCTGTGCATGCTCCTGATGAGGTGGCGGATGGTCTCCAGAGGGATCTCGTCCCAGACCTGGACTAAAGCATCTGCCAACTCCTGGACAGTCGGTGGTGCAACGTGACGTTGGTGGATGGAGCGAGACATGATGTCCCAGATGTGCTCAATTGGATTCAGGTTTGGGGAACGGACGGGCCAGTCCATGGCATCAATGCCTTTGTCTTGCAGGAACTGCTGACACACTCCAGCCACATGAGGTCTAGCATTGTCTTGCATTAGGAGGAACCCAGGGCCAACCGCACCAGCATATGGTCTCACAAGGGGTCTGAGGATCTCATCTCGGTACCTAATGGCAGTCAGGCTACCTCTGGCGAGCACATGGAGGGCTGTGCGGTCCCCCAAAGAAATGCCACCCCACACCATTACTGACCCACTGCCAAACCGGTCATGCTGGAGGATGTGGCAGGCAGCAGAACGTTCTCCATGGCGTCTCCAGACTGTCATGTCTGTCACATGTGCTCAGTGTAAACCTGCTTACTTTCATCTGTGAAGAGCACAGGGCACCAGTGGCGAATTTGCCACTCTTGGTGTTCTCTGGCAAATGCCAAACGTCCTACCATTTGAGCAGACACATGCACATTTGTGGCCTGCTGGAGGTAATTTTGCAGGGCTCTAGCAGTGCTCCTCCTGTTCCTTCTTGCGCAAAGGTGGAGGTAGCGGTCCTGCTGCTGGGCTGTTGCCCTCCTACGGCCTCCTCCACGTCTCCTGATGTACTGGCCTGTCTCCTGGTAGCGCCTCCATGCTCTGGACACTACGCTGACAGACACAGCAAACCTTATTGCCACAGCTCGCATTGATGTGCCATCCTGGATGAGCTGCACTACCTGAGCCACATGTGTGGGTTGCAGACTCCGTCTCATGCTATCACTAGAGTGAAAGCACCACCAGCATTCAAAAGTAACCAAAACATCAGCCAGGAAGCATAGGAACTGAGAAGTGGTCTGTGGTCACCACATGCAGAACCACTCCTTTACTGGGGGTGTCTTGCTAATTGCCTATAATTTCCACCTGTTGTCTATCCCATTTGCACAACAGCATGTGAAATTGATTGTCACTCAGTGTTGCTTCCTAAGTGGACAGTTTGATTTCACAGAAGTGTGATTGACTTGTAGTTACATTGTGTTGTTTAAGTGTTCCCTTTATATTTTTGAGCAGTGTATATACATCAAGACAAACAAATACACACATAAACATATTCATATGTGTGCATACAGACATAGAGAGACAGAGGTGTAGTAGGGGATAGGGGCAGTAGTAGGGGATAGTGACTGGAGTGGGTTATATATACAGTATTGTGGGGTTATCACCAGTATTGTGGGGTTGGAGGTGGGTTAGGAGCTGTAGTGTGGGTTGGGAGCTGTGGGGGGAGGGGCTAGGAGCTGTAATGGGTGGTAGAGCAAAATTGGGGGGTTAAAAGCTTTAGTAGAGGTTAGAAACAGTATTGGGGGTTATATACAGTGTTGTGAGGTTAGGGACAGAATTGTGGGGCTAGGGTTGGGTTAGGAATTGTAGTAAGGAGTTAGGAGCAATATTGGGGGATTATAGGGCTGTAGTAGGAGGGGTTAGGTGCTGTAGTAGCGGGTTAGGAACTGTAGTGAAGAGTTAGGGGAAATATATGGGCTTTGGAGTATTAGTACATGGTTAGGAGCTGTAGTGAGGAGTTAGGGGATATATTGGGGGTTATGAGTTTTAGTATGGGGTTAGGAGGTGTAGTAAGGGGTTAGGAGCTGTAGTAAGGGGTTTAGGTGCTGTAGTAGGGGGGTTGAGAATGTCTAGTGGTGGTTAGGAGCTGAAGGGGGAGGGGGTTAGGGGCTGTCATGCGGTAGTTAAAGGGCTGAGGTGATGTTAAAAAAATCCATAAAACATTATTAACTTAAAATAAAATGTTTGTTCTCCCCTCCATGAAACTTACATTGGGCCAGAATGGGTGAATCCTAATCCCTGGAGGTCTGGTGGGAAATGCAACTGCTTGTAGCTGACGCTGGGAAATGTAGCCTGCAGCAACATTCTAGTTTTGCAGAAAGAGCAGAGCTTGACCTGAAAGTACAGACCAAGTTCTCCCTTCTCCCCCTCAGAACAGGCACAGTCTGGGAACCATGGCATTTGCCGCCATGGCTTGGCTTTTCAAGGAAGCGGACACAAGGCCGGTCAGGGAGACCTTTTGATCTACCTGCCAACTTGCTCGACAGCTGGCACAACGGGTGCACTAGTTTGTGCCTACGTGCGCACACCTGTGTGAAAGAAAAATAAACTTGTACACCGTTGGAAAGTTTGGTTCAGCTGAGTCATTTTTCACTAAAATGAAATTTTGAGTTTGATTCTGCTAAATATAATATCCATCAAAGAATATACTGAGAAACATTCAGACAAACAAAAATAAATATATATATAAATATTATATATAACTATGGCCCTTTTTCTTACCATTTGGTTCACAGATCAAGTAAGAAAAAGTAACAAATAGAGGTAAAAGACGAAGTAAAATATAATCTTTATTAATATATTTATACACAGTGTTATCTATATTTATTAAATATATAATATATTTGTGATGCAGCTGAATTTGCACCTAGAGGACAGTCACTAAATGTAAATGTTATTCACAGATCAAGTGAGAAGTAACCAAGATCAAGTGAGAAGGGAGGGAACAAAGGAGCTATAACATTTATTTATGTTTTATTAATAACATTTATATATATATATAACATAAACGTTATTACTAAAACATTAATAAATGTTATTGCTCCTTTCTTCCCTCCCTTTCCCCCCTCTATTGGTCACTTTTCACTTGATCTGTGAATAAAATTTACATTTAGTGACTGTCCCCTAGGCGCAAATTCAGCTGCATCACAAATCGCCCGAGGCTTATTCATTAAAGTGATAATTGTTAGGAATCGAATGTGAATTCAATGTGACTTTAAGACTAAAGGCCAAAATAGCTAAACTTTAATGTCATCTATGCTTCCAGTTTGGCCAATTTGGTCTTAAATTTTAAATTCAATTTAAATTCACTTTGCATTCCAAACAATTCTGACTTTAGCAAATTACTCAGAATTTAAACCAAAATAGTTATTTGCAAGATATTGGATTTGGGAAACCTATTTTAGAACAAACTGTGCAAATTAATTGCATAATTATTAGAGATATTTTTGGCAGCTAGCTGAAACTAAAAGGAGGAGGGGAACTCTTGTGGGACACATTCAAAATCTGATACAGAATCCATGGCATGAAATGCCTTTTTATTTGGCTAACATATTATTATTATTATTATGTTATTATTTATATAGCGCCAACAAATTCTGCAGTGCTTCCATGAATTAGAAGAGAGGCAAGAAATATATCCTATACTGCTTCTGCAAAGAAAACATAAATGCAACTGCTACATAGCAAAATTAAAATATATTTGTAGTCGGGGACAAAAACCGTATACATGATAAGTTAGATATATGAGCAAGTCGGTTGTGGTGTGCCGAAACCGACGTATCGGGTAGGCCTGTAATAAAAGAGGGCAAAAAGTTGAATAAGATACCTTATTACACATCTTTACGTTGCAAGATTCGTAAAGGCTTATCCTACTCAACTCTAGCTCTGGTTGTGGTATGTATCTAGTAATATACTGTGGATTTCCAGCGTCTTAATGTTTATGGTGTGAGCAGGGACATTTGTCTGGAAGCAACTGATGCTGTCTTGATTCTGGAGGAATGTCCCGAAAAGGCATTGGGGTCGAGTCCCCGCCTAGTTAAGAGGGTTCTGAGGTACATTATGAATTTAGCTGTAGTGAGTGGTTTAAATAGGGGCATATTGAGATTTGGTCCAGTGAGTGATAACCTGTAAAGGTCTGACATTTTGACCGGCACCTTATTGTCTGTAGGATAGTCCTTATGTCCCTACGTATTACATATGGTAAGAGGATGTGAACTGTTTGGTACTGGGATAGGCACTTAAGATATGGTGTTGTATTCCAGCCAGGTAAGTTTGTAGTGATAAGCGAGATTTTTTAAATTGTGTGGGCAAAAAGGAGAGGAGTGTCGCAATGGCGACTAGTGAACGAATATCAATATTATGATAATCGGTGGTAAACTTGTTGTAAAGGTGAAATCTCTATTGTATGCTCGTGATGTATAATCAGAGAGGGCAGCTCAATCCAGAAGTCTGCCAAATGCCATGAGGCGAGTTAGTGCAGAGTCTCAACTGGCCAGGCATCTCAGAACCAAAAGTCACAAAAATGGCTGTGAAATCAGTTTGTGCGGATGCATTGGTCCATGTAACTGGGAAATGATGAGAAATGGCGGGAATAACTTGGCCTCCTATTCCAGTGTGGTATGAACCTGAGCCATATGTGTAGGTCTGCTTACAACTAGTGCCAGAATGCAACTGTCGGTGGGAAGAAGACTCAGCAGTCGGGAAATAAATGTGCAGAATAATTCTCATGGTGAACTTAAATGTGCCCAGTAGGACCGTAGATCCATTCCCCCCTCCCCTCCTCCCGCGTGTGCTTCAGAAGGAAAGGTTCCCAGGACTCCGATGCGCTGTACCTTCTCTGTAGGTGGACATGTACTGTAGCGTATTAGTGTCAAGATGAATGCCTAAGAAGGTCAGTTTGTGAAAGTGGAACCCATAGTGAGGAAAAGTGCCATCGTCTTGTAAATACTAACCAGAGTGGAGTGAAGGCGTTCTATCACGAGGAAGTTATCTAAGATAATGGGTGACTGCAGGACATTTGCTAATATTGAGTGTTAGTCAACATAGTGTGTTAGCAAATAAGACAAACAGCTTGGGGTTACTCTTTGCTCTAAAAGTTACATGTGTGGGAAAGTCATGACAATCCCTCCAGAAAATGCCACGAACATGCCCTCGGGATGGCTGAATAGGTAGAAGCTTGGAGGCATAAGAAATGTCTGTCTTGCCCACCCAAGATCCGGTCAACCACTTTGGCATAGTGCTGGGAGAATTCCTTAGAGGAAATCAATGAGTTGAGGCTAGGGTTGGGTAACTAATATGGTTGTCAAATACCTTCTTAAGCAACGTGATTGTGTTGCGGGGTCTATTAATGCGGACTGAAGGTTCTGACACTTGTGAATACCGGACAGTAGTGTAACCAGACCTGTGTGGAACTGGGGTGTGGAAACCTTGATGTAGAAGTCGACTGAGTGACGGAAAGGGTGTGCTTAGAGGTAAAACTCCAGGTTGTCGATGCAAACCTTCTCTATGGTGAGGAGAAGTAGAGCCACTTACGTCACGAAAGTCTGAAGGCTAAGATGAATTCTGGGATAGTGAGTTTCTGATTGAGTCTGGGATTCTGGTGTATAGAAAGACGTACAGATCATCGTAGTAGTAAGACATGTACTCTAAGACATCGTGGGAGGCAATCAGTAAGGAGACTAAAATTAACCTCTCCAGATGTCTTTGCATATGGTCAGGGACACAAAGTACGAGGGAGTAATAATGTAAACCGATGTGCTAGGGGCGGGATTTGAAAGGATAACATAACCATGAGAGGGATTTGGGAGTCCTGTGTCTGGGATGTGCGTCAGTGCCTGTGGAGATTCCAGTCTCTGTAGTCCATCGTTGATGTTGTGTATGGAGGCAAGTAGAGTGGATATCAACTGTTTGACTTCATGTGATTTGGCCTCATGGGCAGGGGCCACTGAAAGGTGTGGCAAGAATGTTGGCCTCTCATGGACTGTAAAAAGAGTCAATATAAGAGGCAATGCTGGGTGAGGCCCTAACTCGTAACCTGGAGTGGTTGATGTGAGGCATTAGTTATGAGTTGGGCTGAGGGGCGTATACCTCCATATGCGGATGAAGATGGGTCTTGGCCTCACATAATTGATAATGATGAGGCTAGTTACTGGCATAGCTGGGAACCAGGCTGCCAGTTGACATACAGGATCCGTGAATGGGACGGGTGATGGGTAGTAGCGAGGTGGGTAAACATACCTTGCTTGGGGTAGAATGTGGTTTCCTTGCCAGTGGAATGAGATATTGGAGAACCTAAAGGGAAATGATGGTGGGAGGCAAGCTGGAACTGGAATTGGGCTTGACTTACTGTGAACGAAATACACCTGTATAATCGGGGTGGTTGTTCTTGAGGCTGGTCTATGAATAGGTAACCTGAGGACATAGTTGTTAGAATCCTGACCCTACAATGGTGGGTACAAGATTCATAGGACATAAATCAAATATCCCTATAAGGGAGTAGGGTGAGGATCCTAGGCCACTACCAGAGACCATGGGGAGTGTGTAACCAATACTGCAACAATAAGGGGGGATAGGTAGAGTCATGAGTGACCGCTAATTGGTCATGTGACTTCTGTAGCTAAAATACATATAGGGGGATATGGAATACCAAGCTATGAGGGCAGTTTTGAGCTATCCCGGTAGGAATATTTAATTATGGTCGTGCCAGCATGGTAAGGGGATATATATGTGTGGGGAATTAAGGATCCCCGGGCGTGGGCCTGTGTACGGCCTGGCGGAGGAATTGTGTGCCAGCGTTGGCTGATGCAACATAGAACAGTTAGAGTGGAGTTGCTGTAGGTTTGGTGATACAATGCCTGAATAGCAAGGGTCGGTTAGGATGATGAACTTGCTTGAGTAGAATATAGCAGCGATGAGTAAATAACCTTTTGCATAATACGTGATTATTTTGACGTAGAGTCAGGGGGAACATATGATGGTATGGTAAAGCCTGGTACACTAGGGTTTGTCCCAGGGAACATGACAATACATATCCTGAACATAGGAGTGTGGCGTGTTACAAAAAGGTTTAGCGAATAGGTGGTTGTCCGCCAAATAAGTAATATACCTATCATGGGAGCAAGTATACAGATTTGCCATAACACATGGTAACAAATGTGAACGGGATGACTGCCTCAGAACAGTACCAAGTCCAGGAGTAATAAAATAAGACATGCGATATACGATGGTAATGCAATATAGGTAGTGAATATTCAATGCTTACCAGAGCAGAATTAGTAATGGGAAACTGCCAATATCCATGCACAATCGTAAATAATTACAAGAAACATAGCAGGCATAACCGAACTACATGGGGCATGTAAGGATAACTAGTAGCAGGCTAAATACTTTCAAAAAAGAACCTGGACATTCATGTATCAGGGAACAGTGTAAAACTAACGACTTGGTACTATGATTGTGGTGGCCGCTAGATGGAAGCATGTAACGGAGATAGACTGGAGACTAGTTCGGTAGAAATTTGACGAAAATAATCTAGCAAACAGGAATGGAACAAAGAGCAGGCAAGAGTAGGTGAACTGACTTAAGTCCTGAACGGGAAAAAGTCCAGAATGGATGGTATGTAGGAACGTAAACATGTGAACAATTGTGTGTTCATGGATTTGGCCCGTACAGGCAGACTCACGGTTCGTGGATTTGACTGGTACAGGAAACAAACAACTTGACCCGGAAGCTTGTGAGGTGAGAGGTCAGCTGTGCGGCTGGAAAACTTGGTGGACACGGAAGTTTGGTCCAGGGAAAGGCCTGGGAAGCCGGTAAGGGGTCTCATAGCGCCGGCGGGAACGAACGGCCAGTTCTGGAGAGGAGGTGAGTAGTCTCTGACTAGGTGTGGCTGGAACAGCGTGATGGGAGTTGTTGGAGCAGGGAGAACTTGGTCCGATCGGCGTGGGAGTCTCTGACCGCATGTGGCTGGAACAGCGTGATGGGAGTTGTTGGAGCAGGGAGAACTTGGTCCGATCGGCATGGGAGTCTCTGACCGCATGTGGCTGGAACAGCGTGATGGGAGTTGTTGGAGCAGGGAGAACTTGGTCCGATCATCGTGGGTGTCTCTGACCGCATGTCTCTGGAACAGCGTGATGGGAGTTGTTGGAGCAGGGAGAACTTGGTCCGATCGTCGTGGGAGTCTCTGACCGGATGTGGCTGGAACAGCGTGATGGGAGTTGTTGGAGCAGGGAGAACTTGGACCAATCGGCGTGGGAGTCTCTGACCGCATGTGGCTGGAACAGCAGGATGGGAGTTGTTGGAGCAGGGAAAAACTTGGTCCGATCGGTGTGGGAGCCACAGTAGGCCCAGACTAGCTTGTTCGGAGTTTTAGGCAGTCTGTGTTGATGACCTTTGAACCGGAAGTAGAAATGAACCAGGCAGCATCAGCCCTGTGGTGTAGGGGGCCTGAGTTTAAATAGCCGGGTAACCCCTCCCACAACTTCAGGCTACGCCTTCCGATATATATATTTATTTATTTAAAAGTTTAAAAAACTGCATATATGTTGTGAGGGGAGATGACCATAGTAGATAGGCATTTGTATTCAACTGCCTACTCTGCCTACTTTAAAAGCCAGTTCTGTTGGCAAAAGTCGTCACATAGAAATCTTAGATCATTTTGTCTAGAAGTGACATCACTGGCACCACTAAAAAAGTGTTTGTCCACCTGGAAAAGGGGCGTGTCTGCCCAATTAACAAGCAGGCCAGCCAGGCAAGAATGCACGCCAAGCTGCCTGTCAATCCCACAGGCCAGTCTATTGATGGCAGTCCCTGCAGGAAGAACTAGTCTCCTAGTGCACTATACATAGTATTAATAGAGTATTTAATGATATGCTCATCCTATGCTTGTTGGGGACAGTTCCCTAGAGTGCACATAGGGGAACTGAGTAGTAATAGCTGGACAGAATATAAACAAATCGGGACTCTCCCACCAAAATCAGGATGGTTGGAAGGTCTGAATAAGGCATCAATCAAATCCTTTGACCATTAATCTGGAAGTGTATTGCTATGATCAAAATTTAAATGTTATCACCCAGCATGCAAAAATAAATAACACAAAAAATATTAACTGTAGGATTCCTGTCAGCCTTAGCATCATTCACATGCAGGCCTGGTTCAAGGATTTTTGGCTATACAGGTGAAGATGAATTTTGCTGCCTTCTTCCATACACACGCTCCAAATCTTGGTCCAGATAGGCATGCATCTCCACCTCCTCTGGTGCCGAAAGCTCCTCCAAGGAGCTTCTGGTTAGAGCTGGGCGTAACAGGTCTTCGCTCGTTGGCCAATTAATAATATAGCCCAATATAGATCCTCACACTGGCCTGTAAATCATCTTCCAAAACTAGAAGACCTAATTTCTTACACTCTTCCTTCCAAACAAGAATCAATTTTTCACTGCAATTTACAATTCTCTCAAGTCACATGCTGACATAGCAATTTATGCAATTAACCTCTGCTGCCACCCATACTGCGTGCCTTTTAAAAGGTTTTCCACACATTGTGCCCTATGTAAACACAAAACACACTCACAGACAGAAGCACACACACACATACATTATACTCAATCACACAGAGGCATAAATTCACAGATATATACATAGCACAGACACATTCAAACACACTCACAATAATACAAAGGCTCACTAACCGATGCACTCACTCACAGCCAAACAAACACATGATCATGCATGCAGACACACGCACACTAACAAACAGTTACAACATTTCACAAACAGACAAAACACTCACATTCACAGACCCAGATGCACATACACAGTCATACATACAGACAAAACACAAGTGGTCCACCCCTCAGTCTATACAGCTCACCAGCACACAATGTACCCTAAGCTCCTGTTGCCACCCCATGCCATTCTCCACTCCAGGTAGACCAGTAATTCAGTGTGGTGTACCATTTCATACCTGTAGGGAGCTTGCTCCTATTGGCATCAGATTGGGAGTTTCTTTCCCACTCCCTTTGAGGTCTGATGACAACTGATACCATTTTACTATTACAATGGAAGGACGGACAAGGGAGGGGCTTTGTACAACAGTCAGCTGCCAATTCCTAACTGCATGCTATGGGCTTACGCCAGTCAGCAATGTGCCTGAGCACGGTGGTTCAATGCTGCTGTGTAGCTAACGCTGCTGTGGCCTATGGACAGCCGTTCCTTTTGCCCTTTATTACAGTTGGGCTTTTGGCCAAAACTGTGTTCTAACTTGTGAAAAATGCAAGTTCCTGGCCCATTTTGATTTTTGAGCTCCCACCCCTGCTGTGACACCTTAACACAGCCTGTGCCTCCTCAATATGTTATCTTAAAATCTAATTTGCTTTTATATATATATATATATATATATATATATATATATATATATATATATATAATATGTATGTTCTGCATGGCAGCAGGAATAAGCTATTGTGACATCCATATTGTTCCGAAGAAATCTCAAACATTTTAGTAAATGGTAATTCCACAGGAAATGTACTTAAAATGCAAAGATATAAACATATTTAATGTGGCTTTATAATGATACATGTACATTGAAACATTTATCTGTATTTTACATATATTTTCTATAACAACTGAATGTTCCTAGTCAAAACAATCCCATTGTTGTATGGCTTGCTGTTACTTATATGTACGAAAACTTTTGTACTGATCTTTACAAACTGTGATTGCACCGATAAAACCAATACATTTAATAAATAGATTGAAACACGGAAATCAAATAAGCAGTGCACACTCATTAGTCAAAAAGACAGATATCTAATAAACTATTTATTTTTTTCCACAGAAAATGTTTCACTTGGAAAATCTCAAAAGACTTGTATCAAAGCAAATCAGTAGCAGTTGGAGAGCAATGTAACCACATGTTATAGCTGTAAGCAAATTAATTGATGCCAGTTACATTTGGAAATATCCACGTACAAAAAAACAAATATACAAGGTAAAAAATCAGTCTGCGTACATAGAAGAAAAAGATGTGTCGCTGTTACTTATTAGTTTGCTGCCGAAATCTGTAATGATGTTTTGCAATCTCCCGTGAATTAATGTCATTTTTATTTCTCTACTTTTCTGTCTAACTCTTCCTAACAGAGCCGGCACATCTTTAAATGCAATATTACGAGTCATATTAGAGTCATATTAAAAGCCTGTTGATAAGCATAAATCAATAGACCGTAAAATGGTCAGAGAGATCATAGTGCTTTATATTTTTTACCTGAAACTAGATAACCCAATGACTAGTAACACAATATTTAAGTTCAAATGAAAAATATCAGTTTATTTAAGAATAAAAATAAAATTGATTGCACTCTTAATGGAAATCAGTCCAGTGTTGCTTTAGTCTCCTTGGAATTGCTAATTTATATATCAATTGGTAGGGCTTAATTTTATAAAATGCATTTTTTTTTCAGAAATCTATACACTGTATTTGAATCATTCATAATTTGCTGTCACATATAAAAGGATTTCAGCCTGTGGGGAGAAAATATGAATGATGTAGGTACATTATTCATTGTGCTTTCTTGAGTAGGCATGCATAATACAGAATAAAGGTGCAGATAGTCCGCGTTAAGGCAGAGAGAAAGGGGCAGCTGCGTAGGGCCAAGGTGTTCACAGCTAATTCTGTGTTTTCCTTTTCTTCAAGCATCCGAAATCATTAAATTATATGCACCCAAACGCCAATCTGAATGATGAGATTGGAGGATAGACTAAAAGCGCTTACAGTAATATCCACGACATTATTTTAGCATTCTCCTTCCGGGAGAGGTCACTTATGTTAGAGACATTCTCCTGCATTATGGCAAGAAGACACTTTTTATAGTATGTGGAAGGGGACTTGGGCTTGGGATAGAAGCTGGTTTATTGTAGACAAGGAAGCCTCCTGCTTACCAGCATTGCAGCTGGCAAGTAAATGTTGCAAACAGAAAGGAAGGCAGATAGTGATATTTTTTTTCCAGATGTTTGATTCCTGCTAAGAACCCCTTCAATCCTACGCCATATTCCTTGTATACAACTCCCACCATCTATTTCCATGTAACATACTTGGCAACTGTTCCCAGAATTTTCTTAATAGTTCTGTTTCTGGGGATAATAGAGAAGATCCACATAAAGGACAGCACAATCCCTATACTGAAATTTTCTTTTCTAGAGCATCTTTGTATGTTGGCAGTCCTAGCTGCTTACACAGCAAGGCAGCCTTCCATCCTGGTGTTACAGTGACATTGTTTTTTTACAGCAGTGATGTCGATTGTATCACCTGTATGCCCCCGTGCCACCCGTTCTCCTCTCCTGTTGTCCTGGTAACATAATTGTCAAAGTTACTATCATAGATTCTTAATCCTCTGATACTAAACCCGTGCAGACTCCCATGGGGCTTACTGTCTGGTTGAGCATGATGGAAGGTGTAATTTCCAGGAATAAAAGTACCAGGTTCAGGAAAGCTCTGGCTCACCACGACAAATGCAAATACCAGCATGCTTAGTCAGTGTCTGCTTGAATTTGACTTGTGCTATTGTTCTCAACCAATGAGTACCTGACAGAGGGAGATGAGAGCTGTAGGCTCTCTCTGCTAGTGTCAAGTGAGTAAAATCTCCTCTCTCTTGTATCGAGTCTGGCCCAACTTGACTGTAGTCACATTTTGCACATGCTGCTGTAGTTATTAAAGATTTTGGAATTCCAAAATAGAATTGATATACCTGTGTATTAGAATGTATTATTATATGTGCATAGGCACCAACAGTGCAGTAATGTGTTCCTTGTCTACCACCACAATATTGGTTGGCCAATGCTTGCTTGTCTGTCTGGGTCTAGACATCCCACAGGATCTTAGTCTTGTCATTTTCAACTGCCTTTTGGCATACCTCTCATCTCGACTTAATCAGGTGTGTTGGAACCCAATCTGTTTTTGCAGATTAATAAAGGCAATTCAGATTTAATTTAGAACAATTTCCATAAGTGTAAGGTGAGGGAGATTTTGCATTTCAACTTTCAATGATATATCTCTCAGGATATTTATACTTGCTACAAACAAGCCAGAGAAGATATTTATGTCAGCCACAAAGAAAAAGTATTTTAAGTCAATAGAAAAGATAAGGATGGGCAGAGAGATTGCACAAAATGAGAAAGGAATGAGACAAAGAAGTGAGCTTTGTAATACATCTATAGAAAGGGGAATGAGTTTGATTGATGAGTCAGTGAAAAAGGCAATTTCCATGTAGGTATTTGTTAACAATGAAAGCCAGTTGGAAACTCATGATACCAATGTTAGACCAAAGTTGAGGAAATAATATAATGTTATCAATATTAAAGGCAGTTGAGAGGTCAAATGCAGCGAATAGGCCAAGAAGTGCTTCAAATCGAGTTTGCAATGTTTCAACGAGGACGTACTAGAATATGAAGAGCAAGTTTTCTGTTGTGTACGCAGCAGGCAGTATGGAGCCAGGCTGGTACATCAGGAAAATAAAGAGTGAGAGAATCAATAAAGGTTAATTGCTGTGGGCAAAATTATCTCAGTAATATTTAGGAAACTGTAACGAGAATATACCCCTACACACAGGATCCAGCTAAACAGAAGGCAGAACAGAGGAGAAATACGTCTACCGGACCTTAGAATGGCCGGACTCGACGTATATAGGAGAAGTACAGAGTCAGGAACAATCCGAGGTCAAGGGCACAAAGAGACAGCGTAAACGAGGACAAGCCGGGGTCTGGTACACAGGAAACAGCAAGCCGGCAAACAGAACAGACAAGGATAAAGCGAAAACGAAGTCAGAATACAAAGCCAAGGTCAAGTACGGAGGAACACAACTGAACACAACTGAACACAAGAAGCGCTAAAGGGAACTGTAGCAGAAACCACGATAGGGCAAGGAACTAAGGGAAAAGGGTAAGTATAAATAGGTTCAAAACTACTGTGATTGGCTCCTGTCACTTCCACACCCCCAAAAGGTAAGTGTATGGGGTGTGTGGGATGACAGGGGCCAATGGGAGCCTTTTGGCAATTTAGGCTCCCACTGTCTCTTTAAGAGCGCGCCCGAGACTCGCGGCGCGCTCTTAGATTCAGGCGGGACATGTGACCGCATCTCGCGGTCACTGCCCCCCTTCCTGCCTGAAGCGTCGGATGAGCCGCGCGCGGCTCGTGCAGCCGCAGGACCGCGTGCGGCTTGAAGAGAGGACCGCGGCCGGCCCCTGGGAAAGGTGAGTAACGCTACAGAAACAGGGATGAAGGGAAATAGTTTGGAAATTAGGTCTAGGGGGCAAGATCATAGACAGGTGGGATATCTGTCACTTTGAAAGAGTTAGAGTTGCAGTCAGAGGAATATATCACTTGGAAGTGTAATCTTGACTATCTTATAAGGATATATCAAGCAACTGGAACATGCGCAACACAGACACAATCAGCATCTCGTTTGTTAAAAGTGTTCTAATTGTGATCTGGATCTCAGTCGGTATGCAGCCAAATAAGCAGCAAACTTTGTGTTCTGATAGCTTTCTTTTATGGCCAGCATACGTTTTTCAACAATTTAAGCTATAGTAGCTCTTCTGTGTGATCGGACCAAAACTACTAGCCTTCTTGTCCCGCATGCATCAATGAGCATTGGGTGCCAATCGCCCTGATACCAGTTCCCTTGTCAAAGACACTCAGATCTGTTTACTTGCCCGTTTTTCCTGCTATCAGCACATTAACTGACTGTTCACTTGCTGCCCAATATATCCCACCCCTTGACAGCTGGCATTGTAACGATGTAATCAATGTTATTCACCTCACCTGTCAGTGGTTTTAATGTCGTGGCTGATCATTATATTAAGGACATCATTTCTGAACTAAACAGTCTTACATTAAAATATAGTCCAGTTATGACCATCTTTTCCATTAAAGAAATTATATTGTGTGAAATTAATCTTCTCATATGTCATTCCTATATGCAGATCCAGTTCTACATTTTAAGAATAGCTACCGAGGTTATATTACTGAATATTATTGAATATAAAATGGCAAAAACCTGAAAGACTACAATGACATGTTGGTTTTAAAAAATGACTTTGTTATGGCGGGGCTTGCCAGCCGACTAGAACGGACGCCATAATCGAGAGCTCCTCTACACACAACCCGAATCCGTCAAACATCCTCTAAACTTAGCCCCATCCGACAATAGTAACGCTCCAGGGGTCTTGCCAGAACGATACCGCACCGGTTGATACCTCTCTCGAACCCGGCAAGTACGCTGAACCGCGGCACCGACCTGCGGCCTATTACGCGTCGAAACTTCGGAGCCTAGGGGCTTTCCTGCAAGGCGACCACTCACAGTGCCAGCCACATATTGATCCGCCATGGGCAGGAAGACCAAAAAATTAAAGCCTGAAAAACCGAGGCAAGGCATGAATATAGGAGAGCTCTGGCGGCAGGCCTCAGAAGCCACGAACTCTAAGATGGTGTCCCTCCACGGCGGCTGCTCCGACTTCTATGAAGACACGTCGGATGAAGCGGAGGGGGACACCACGCAGGCCCAGCCACAGCCACCGCCAGCCCGGACACAGCAAATACTACCTGCTACCTCCCACACACCGGTAAGCATGGAGGCAATACGGGATTTAATGGCAGATCACCACCAGAAAATCGCGGCCGATGTGGCCTCCCTCAGAGAGACCCTGCAGGGTCTGAATGGCCGACTGGGAGCGGTGGAAATAGCTGCGGACACACAGAAAGGCCAAATCAAGGTACTGCAGCGGGAGGTTCAGGAACTCAGGAAGCAACACCAAATGTATGACCTGCAATTCGCCTCATTGGAGGATAAACGCCGTCTGAAACACCTGAAGATCAGGGGCATAGCAGATCACATACCAGACGCTGAGCTACCTCACCTAATCAGGAGGCTACTGACAGCGTTGCTCTCCCCGAAACTCTCCAAATCGGTGGCTCTCGACGGCATATTCCGTATCCCTAAATCTCCTAAGGCCCCACCTTCAGCTACAAGGGACGTTATCACGCAATTCCAGTACCTGAGAGACAGGGCTGCGGTACTCACAGCGGTCCGTGAACACCCGACTTACACCTTCGAAGAAATGAACCTCACTTTCTACCCAGACCTCTCGGGAGCCACCATGGCCTGGAGGAAATCCCTACAACAGTTCACATCCCTCTTGAGAACAAAGATGATCAGGTACCGCTGGGGCCCAAGCCACACCCTGCAGATCACCAAGGGCGACACCACACACACCATACGTAATATGCAGGAGGCTGAGAGAACCCTGAGGTCACTGGACCTCCCTCTGGACTCACTTACCGCACTACAGCCCCCACCGAACCCCACGCACAATCCACACTGGGGCAACGCTGAAGCTCCAGCTTTCGTACCCCGATGCCCACCTGGAACGCTCTCAACCACAGGAGCAACCTGAGGAGAAATTGGGACTTACAACGCAATTGTTTTCCTTTTCAATTTTTCTTTTTCTTCTCCCTCACCTCCGGGACACTACTCTCTTACCCGAGACCTTAAAGCAGGGTACGGTTGTTAGTTAAGTTGGATTACAGGTACCCCTAACATGACGGAAGAGATGACCCAGACACCGGACTTAGAGGACCTCCCCGCACTGACGCAGGACACCACAACGACTGACAGTAGGCTGACCCCAAACCATACCACCCTCCCCCCCCCCCACCCCAGGGTAACAGGGGCATCGCTCTCTATAGGACAGTGCTGTCAGACCAAAACACCACCTAAACTTAATGTCTCAACGTACCTATATGTAAGTTCCTCATTAACCTTACCGCTACTACTGGAACGCTCCACCCAGACAAAATTGGGACCCACATCGCTCCTTAGAAGACTTATATGATGTACAAGGGTTTAGGTATTACGCCATTCCATTCTGATCCCAGACTAGAAGTAGACCATACCTACCTTTACGCGCAGAACAACATACTACTCAACAGTTAGATAACGAGACGCACAATGTTCCGTTCTTGTGAAATGCTTACAGCAACCCTCTTGTAACCTGACATGTACCTCTTAAATCTTAATTAATTAGCCTTAGACGCACAGATTTGTTCCTAACTTACTTAATAAGACAGCTCTGATGGGCTGATAACCGCTTATGTTATACGTGGATTTTTGCATTTCATGTTGTATTACACAAAGTTACGCTTGTAAACTAATAACAAAAATTGTGCAGTAATGTCATAACTCTGTTAACCAATAATAGTCAGTGACCGCTGTTGGGGCATCACTGACATGTATGTACCACTTACCCTGCACTCAAAAATAAAGAATTTAAAAAAAAAAAAAAATGACTTTGTTATGCATGAAGCTGCCAGTTTGGCAGCATATTAGACTATGTTCCTTAATTTTATCTCTAAAACACTTCTGAGGAGAACTTAACAAAACACTCAGTGAACATTAAATGCATTGAAGTTGGCAATTAAATATTGAGGGACAAACAATGAATAAAAGAAGACTTAAAAACATCAGAAGCCTAATTAAGCCACTTCAACATCAAAACACTATAAAACAACGAATAGAAAAAGGCATCCGTTTTAGAACAATTCAATCCGTGACATGTTTTCAAATTGGATTTCTAATGGAAATGTACTATTCAGCTTGAATAGACAATGGAAATATTTAACTGCATCTAAAGTTTGTCTCGCTCAAAATGCCTCTAGAAAAGGTTTTGAGATACATCTAATATTTTCTTCCACCAAAATAGTTTCATGTTTTTTTTGTTTTTTGTTTTTACCAGATCCACATTAGTGTTTCTAATGTGCTTGATGATGTCATATTAAACATATGACATCATCAGACAACTCTGAATTTTGGTGAATTAAATTTGATTAGAAAATCTGAGAAAAAAAAAATAGCCAAGTCACGACAATTACTTAGCTGAAGAATTTTTCCAGATTAGTTATTTTTGTCTCACTTTTTCTATTCGGATTGAATTGGCATAAATGTGAGTTTAGTAATTGAGTTGAGCAAATATGGTGCCCAGTGAGGGTATGGGGTTGATGCTGAAAAAGATTTGTTGTGTGAAAAAACTATTTATTTATGTGGTCAGAGTTGACTGGGTAAGGAAATGTTACTGAGTACGATAAGTGGGCACGATAAGTGAGTACGATATTGCAAGGTGTAGAGAATGTATATGAAATATGTATATATTTTAGTTTTTTTCCTTTGCCTTATGTTTTAACTGGATCAAGAGAACCAGCTATCTCAAGACTGTACCTCAAAATTGGACTTCCTACTAATTTCTATATTTTATATTTCGGACTGTAAACATTTCTTATTGGCTTTTTACTGTAAGTACATTTTTTAATAATCCTTTTAAATTATCTTACATATAATTAAAAAAGAATGTGGCGCAACCTAATACTTGTTCTATTGTATACTAATCTTTCTCTCCAGTCACTACTCTCACACCTCACCCCCCTCTGTCAGTCCTTACATTAGCTTTCTGTATCCAATAGGAGTCTATTCAAAGTACTAATCCACACGTATAAAGCACTGAATGATTCTAGCCCCTCCTATATCTCTTCACTGATCCATAAGTATGCCTCTTCTCTGTCTCTCCGCTCTGTCCATGACCTTCTCCTGTCCTCTGCTCGCACGCGTACGGCCAACTCATGCTTGCAGGACTTCTTGTGGGCGGCTTCCTTTCTTTGGAATAGCCTGCCTACCGCCATCAGACTCTCCCCTAGCCTTCAATCATTTAAGAAGTGCCTTAAAACCCATCTCTTCAGAAAAGCCTATTGCCTCCCAGAGTAACGTCTACCTCACATACCTGTCCCTTGCTCTCTCCTAAAGGGCAGCACTCTACTCTCTCCTCCTGCCTCACTCCCACCTTGCTTGATTGCTATCTCCTGCCCTACTGTATTTTTTACCCCCCTCCTCTAGATTGTAAGCTCATTTGAGCAGGGCCCTCTTCATCATATTCTCCCTCTAAGTTTTTGTTTTCTGTAGTTGTCTCATTTATTGTTAAATCTTATTACAATAATATTGTAAAGCGCTACAACATTTGTTGGCACTATATAAAGGCCAATAATAATAATAATAATTAACTATATGTCTGTCTATCTATTATCCATCCATCTATCTTTATTCTTTCACTGCACAAGAAACTTACATAGTTAAGGTGAGCGCTAAAAAAACTGTCATGGACTAATAATGGCATTTTCCTCTTTAAGACTGAACGTTTTTAAATCCCATTCCCATTGCTAGGGAGTGTAGGATTACAGTGTGGTTCATAGTTTAGAAGAGCGGTTCTCAACCGTAGACCAAGGGCTGCTTGTTAGTTCCTAGGTGGCATTGTACTACACAAGACATAGTTAACAAGACCAGCTGCCAAAATGTTAGAGTGGTGATTGTGCAATCAATCATTATTTACTATAGCACTTTGTTACATCTTTCTCATCTACCGCTGTCTTTTTAACAAAGTATCTTTAGAGAAAGAACCAAAGACAATACGTGAAGATAATGAAAGGAAACAGGACTAAGAAAAAAAAATCTCATCTTTTGGGAAATAGAGAATATAGCAAGACATTGAACAAAATCGCATGTTTCGTAAGAGAGAAAACATTTTATTTAATAGAGCCAATAAGTATAAAACTATTTTAAAGAGCTATTGAGTATGCAGTTTGGAAATATTGTACTAATGAAAATTATTAAGATTTATTTAAGTATCCTGTTAGTGAAAGAGATGTAACTGCTACAGAATATTTTTTTCACTAACTATAAAAGATTATTTCATACAGTAAAGAAAAACACATTGCTATATTTATTATTAGAATTGTTTATATATCACCAACTCATTCCGCATTGTTTTACAATTATTGAAAGGGGATAAGGTGAAGAATGCCCAACTAAAATAAGCATCTATTAAGATTTCATGTTACTGTGTTAGTATATTGAGTTATTTAATTGAGACACTCATTATATAGGGATGTTCTGTGCTTTTCAAGGTTAATATTTAGACTTTAGATCCTATTTGTCAGGTTCCCTGCCCCCACGCCACTCGCGTTGACCTTGCTTACCTTATCCCAGCGAGCGGTGTCATCTGGTCCCCGTCTTCAGACTGGCACTGTGTCTGACGCTGCACGTTCCAGAGCAGCTTCCGTATATGTGTTCTACACCCGGTCACGCAGCACACAGTGATAACCTCAGATACCACAAGGGTGGGAAGAAACTCTTCCCACGTGTTGTGGTTAACACTAATTAGAGATTAGCCAATCAGACACACCCTGTGTGTATATAAGCTAACCTCTCCCTTGCCTCAGTGCCCTGTTGTGGTCTTTGGTTTACCATTGAGCGTTGGATTTCCTGGTTACTGATATTTGGCTTTGTCTCTCGTTATTCCGTCTCTCTGTTTCCCTTGACCTCGGCTCGTGTTTTGACTATCCCTTTTTTGCATAACCTGATCATTCTAAGGATCGGTATTGCAATTCTCTCTACTCTGTCCTGTCTACATGTTAGGGTTCCGTAGTGAACGTTATACTATTTAAGGATTAGAAGGATTTTATTTGTGATTGACTAGTTTTTCCACACAAATTTAATGTAATCAGTTCTTGGACTTGGCTTTTTATATTCTGTTGAGAAATTGTTAGTATCATTACATATGATGCGTAGCTCATATTTTTTTTTTTTTGTCTGTTCCGTTTCAAGATTTAGGGCCACATGTGCTTGGATCTGGAAAATGTGATGGCTGTAGAAAGACATTGACTTTACATTTCATTGTCATATTAGTAATGGACAACATGTGTGACATATAGTAAATCTACTGCTGGTCAATGCATCTTCTGGACTTGTTGTTTGTTTCCAGCTATCTCAGGTTCAGTGCCATCCTAAATTCAGGCTCCTGTTCAACCACCCCATACAACCCCAATGTCCCCGATCAGAATAGCATGATCATATAAATGCTGCTAGTGTATTAAACCCTTTCCCAGAGTGTTCAAAGCACTCTACACATGTATTTTTTCAGATCAGGTGAGTGAGGCATAGGGGGCAGCTTACAGGAAAGGTTGGAAAGAAGCAGGAAGGTAAATAGGAGAAGGAGCAGAAAGGAGAAGTAGCAGAAATGAGCAGGAAGGGACATTAAAGGAACACTATAGTGCAAAACCCACTCATCCCTTATTCCCCTTAAAACTTAATAAAACTCATCTTATCTCCAGCGCCATGCCATTTTGACCAATCAGCACCTCCTCATAAAGATGCAGCTCTATGAGGAAAATTCAGCGTCCCCATGCAGAGCGTGGAGAGGCTGAACGGCACTGCTGCCTACTGTGCAGCACTGAGCCAGGAAGCACCTCCAGTGGCCATCTGAGGAGTGGCCACTTGGAGGTGTCCCTAGGGACAGTGTAAACACTGCCGTTTCTATGAAAAGGCAGTGTTTGCATGAAAATGCCTGCATATAATGATTATAATCCCCAGAGAAACTACATTATGCAGTTGTTGTTCTGGTGACTACAGTGTCCCTTTATGAAGCAGAAAGGGTCTGCAAGGAGCACAAACGTAAAGAAGGAGAAGGTGCACAAAGGAACAGAAAATGGCAGCAAGGAGATGGAAAGGGCAGCAAGGAGCAGAAAGGGGCAGCAAGGAGCTGGGAAGGAGCAGAAGAAGCACAAAGGTAAAGTAGGAGAAGGAACAGAAATGAGCAGGAATGGTCTGCAAGGAGCATAACGGGGCAGCAAGGAGCACAAATGTAAAGGAGCAGAAATAATAAGTAGGAGCACAATAGTAAAGTAGGAGAAGGGGCAGCAAGGAGCACAAAGGGACAGAAGGAGCACAAAGGTAAAGGAGCAGAAAGAATCAGAAGGAGCACAAAGGTAAAGTAGGAGAAGGAGCAGAAAGGAGAAGGAACAGAAATGAACAGGAAGGGCCATCAAGGAGCAGAAAGGGGCAGCAAGGAGCAGGAATGGACAGAAGGAGCACAAAGGTAAAGGAGCAGAAAGAATCAGAAGGAGCACAAAGGTAAAGTAGGAGAAGGAGCAGAAAGGAGAAGGAACAGAAATGAACAGGAAGGGTCATCAACGAGCAGAAAGGGGCAGCAAGGAGTAGGAAGGTACAGAAGGAGCACAAAGGAAAAGGAGGAGAAATAATCAGAAGGAGCACAAAGGTAACATAGGAGAAGGAGCAGAAAGGAACAGAAATGACCAGCAAGGAGCAGGAAGGGTCAGCAAGGAGCAGGAAGGGACAGAAGGAGCACAAAGGTAAAGGAGCAGAAAGAATCAGAAGTTGCACAAAGGTAAAGTAGGAGAAGAAGCAGAAAGGGGCAGCACAGAGCAGGAAGGAGCAGCAAGGAGCAGAAAGGGACAGAAGGAGCACAAAGGTAAAGTAGGAGAAGGTGCAGAAAGGGTCAGCAAAGAGCTAGAAAGGGCAGCAAGGAGCAGAAAGGGTCAGCAATGAGCTGGAAGGGGCAGTAGGAGCACAAAGATATAGTAAGAGAAGGAGCAAAAGGGAAGAGAAATGAGCACGAAGGGTCTTCAAGAAGCAGGAAGGGTCAGCAAGGAGCAGGAAGGGTCAGAAGGGAGCAAAAGTAGCAGAAAGGCATCAGAAAGAGAAAGGAACAGACGGGTGCAAAAGAAGCTGAAAGGTAAAGGAGCAGGAGCCAAGGAGAAAAGAAGAAAGTGTCAGAATAAAAAGAAGACTGTGTCAAATAAAGGAGAAGAAAAGAAGATTTGAGCCGGAAGGACAAGTGAAGTGATCCCTCCACTTCATTCTGGACACCACATCACAAGACTTTGGTCCCTGATCCAGGCAGGAAAACTTTGGACCTTCTCATCTCCCCAGGTAAAAAAAATATCAGTGTTAATGTGTTCACTTTTATTTACTGAGTCCACCCTCCCCCAATTGGTGTCCTGTTTTTTTTATTTCCAAAATCTAGGTCACCCTGGCTTTATGTGATAAAAACTATGCCCTTTCCCTTGATGACACTGTCAAAAAGGGGCCAAGCATGCATGTCATTACAATTATGCCCCCCCTTGAAAAAAATGCCTTTGGACGCCCATGTTTCCAGCACTGAAGCTCCCTGCATCATTGGAATTGTAATCTTGATCAAGACCCCTGTTTTTGCTTTACATAATTTTAACAACAGAATGGTAGTATTTAAAACATATACTTAAAGTAAATATAATATATAGAAGAAGAATGGGAGCTTTAAAATGGCAAATGTACTTACATGAAAAACTTGATTACATGATGTTGACAAGTTCTATTTTACAAATGTTATTATTAATTGTCCAGTTTATGTGGACCCCATACCCTTTCTGATTTTTTATTGTTCCACTAAATGCCTTCTGAAACTAAAGTGACATGCTTTATTTTCCTTCTAGCCAACTTCGGTTTTGTACATTTTCACGCATTAGTGATAAATTCACCTTTTATCAAGGGTGCTTAGGAACTGTCAGTTTACATACATTCCTTCTTTTTCACTGAAAAATATTTTCAACAATATTTTCAAACAATTCATTTTTAACCTCTAAATTAGAAGTACGATTTGTAAGTTACATTTTATAAAGCTTAATTTTTTTTACTTTTCCATTTTAGAAAATGATGATTCATTTTGATTCACTAACCCAAATATTTGTGATGTTATGTAAGAGTGTAACAATACTATTATATATCACAATAAACTCCCACTAGATTCAACCATAGCACAGCATAAGGCTGAGGTTCTATCAACCTCAATTCTGTACATTTGCCAAATAGTGGAGTAAAACACATTTATTCACCATCAGATATGCACAACCTACTAAAGGGGTAGATAGCAGTGTAATGTGTTAATGTAAAACAATTTACTTGTTTTAGAACAGGGGTCCAAAAGCTAAATTTCCTATAAAACTCTAACAATGCCTTGTCAACTTTACACTGGGCAAAGCATCACAGGAGATGCAGCTATGTAAGAACTGAGTATCTGACTTTTGGCCACATCTTCTTTAGATTTAATTACACAAAAGGTAATTCAAATCTTCAAAACATATTTTTGGAATACATTGAAAACTGTTGATTTCATTAGGCATATTCATCTCATCACAGTTGCTTTGTCCTAAATACCATTGTAATGTCTCAGTACACTGTACAACTACAGCAGAATATTCTTTTGTTTTTAATCAATGTAACCACACAAACAATGAACCAAAGTGCCATACCATCCAAGTATACACATAATAGTCAAATTTTAAGTTCAACTTTCTAATACTGGGTTTGCCCTGAGAACACATTGAATGGATGGATTTAAAAACATGTTGGAAACATTGCTTAAAACAGGGGTTGGGTAACATTTTCTTCTGCCAAGGGCCATTTGGATAGTTATAACATCCTTCAAGGGCCATACAAAATTATCAACTGAAAAATAAGCCAGTCTGTCTCTTTTATCCCTTCCTCAACCCCTCTGTGTCTTTTTATACCTCCCCAGCTCCTCTGTGTGTCTCTTTCTCTCCCCAACTGCTTTTGTGAGTCTCTCTCCCCTTCCCATCCCTTCTGTGTGTCTCTTTCTCCAGCACCTTGTCTCTTTCTCCACCATCCTGTCTATGTCTCTTTGTGTGTCCCACATGTCCTCTGTTATGCATTTTCCAAATAAAGTTTAAATATGGAACACACAAGTCAAATCAATTCGAAGACTGTAAATTAAAGGGAATCTTCACAAAAATTTGAGAAAAAAAAATCATAACTTCTTTGAAATAAGCAACACAGAATATTTTAAATAGGAATTCCAATTATCAAAGTCTAAAGGCAAATTCTGGTTGAGGTTGGTCGGGATGGTCGGTAAACAATTCTGGGTCGAGGATTCGAGACCTCTGCTAGGTCAGTTAGGAGGTCCGGTTCGGTTCACAGAAGATACAGTGAGGTAGGAGCTTAGCAGAAGAAGTTTCCACCGTTCCTTCAACTTTGAACTTGTGAACTATGCTTCAACAGTGTCTCTAGAAACATTGAATGCATTTGCTATCTTTTTGTATCCTGTTCCCTGTTTGTGAAGGGTGATGATCTCTTCTCTTAACTTTGTGGACTATTCTTGTGACTTAGCCATATATCTAACATGCAGCCAAATGTGACACTCAACAAACCCCTAGCCAGTGCAGGTATTTCAAGTTTTCCAGCTCAAGCACACCTGGTGCAACTAATGAAGCCCTTAATTAGTTGCATTAGGTGTGATTGAGACAACACCCGTTTTGCATATTTGTGCTGTTGTGAGGAACTCTGTTCAGGGGTTGAATAACTTTGAGGCTGAAGAAGTCATTATAAGTTGAATTTTCAGTTGAATTTGGTGAAACCACTTGAACCATTCATTGTGTTTAGCTATTTCAATGCTTTTGTTTGATTTGTTCATAGATGATCTCAACTATCCCAATGAATGACGTCCCAATCTCTAGGAGCAGCATGTGATTGAGAACTGAGCCTGACTTGGTTCTCACAAGGGAAGCACCTCTCGTGTTTGTTTAATGCAGCAATGAAAACATTGCCGTTCCTACCAAACAGCAATGTTTTACATTGCAGGGTTAAACCAGCAAGGTCCACTGCTCCCAGACCACTTAATTGAGTCAAAGTGTATTTTAATGTCCCTTTAACCCCTTAAGGACCAAACTTCTGGAATAAAAGGGAATCATGACATGTCACACATGTCATGTGTCCTTAAGGGGTTAATAAAGGTCTGGTAGATACCTACACTTATACCTTCTCTTTTCCTATTATTTACTAAAAAGGACTAATATCAGAGTATGGGGATAGGGAGTAATTTGGGAGCCTCTACTGATTTTTCTTTTTTTTTAATCTCTTGCAATAACATTGCCAACATTGTGAATATCTGACTTGCTCAACTTTTTTTTTATTCTTTATTGTCTAATACTTTTCAATAGACAAGAACAAAAGAGAGAAAGCATTGCAGTGGGTCACACTGAGCGATGACATGTTAAACCTTTATAGTAAATCACTTGTAACTGCACACTACTTCAGCCAAACTGCATAAGTCAGTTGGAAGTATGTTAACGGTAACTGACTCACTGTTAGTGAATTTCCAATTTGGAGAAGTAAACATGACTGGAAAATATGTTATTCATTGCAATATCTTTAAAAAGTTTAGACATAAAAACAGATAGATGAAAGCAGAGGAAGGGATGGTGAGACACACATTTATTTTCCATCTTTGATATAATAGAACATTGTTTTATTAGAATCATAAAATTCCCACAGTGCTCAACATTTCACAGAGGTTGCAAAAAAGCACAGTAGATGCTGGCTTGAATTATAAAATATATATATTATGGAGAATGTGAAAAACATTTTTTTTAAAATGCATACACACAGAAAGCCCAAAACACTGGAAAACAGCCTAAAATAAAAACAACAAAAAATACCACTCTCTTTAACACCATCATAATTAATCAGAGCAAGCAATCACTAAAAGCGACTGTGTTTAAAGGGATATATTCTTATCTGATGGTGCATGGCCATGAGAGCTTAGCTAGACAATACAGATATATTGTAAACAAGTGTAGTATATATATATATAATGAGAGAGATAATATATATATATATATATATATATATATATATTTATCTATGTTTACTATACATGTTTACAATATATTTGTATTGTCTAGATAAGCTCTCATAGTGAGCCATACGCCATCACAGAAAGATTAAGATGCTAGAGGACCCAACACAGATTACTAGTTTCTTCATTCTTCACATAGAGCTGGGTAATGGTGCCAAGCAAATTTATGGTTCTGGGCAATTGGTGGCTGCCCATGGTTAATCATGCTCTGAAGGCCATACAAATAATCTAGATGTATTCATTTATATACTTTATGTATGTATAACACAATTCTGACCAGTTTTGTCTCAATCAGAGATATCTGATAGTGTCATCTTATTCTAAGGCAGTCTGTTTCATTGAGATTAAACCAATCAAATTTATTTATTGTGCTAAATTGTGCTATATGGAAATCAAACAATGAAGTGACCAGAAAGGAATTTCACATTGCCTACTCAAGAGATGGATCTATAGAAGGACCGTCACACCCAGCCTGGACCTCGCCACAGGACACGGAGCTTACATTCATATTGCATAGAGGTCAGAAGAGGCTAGAACACTTTTAAACTAGCGCTTCTTACATTGTACAAGATTTTTTTTAGAGCTAGGTTACGTAACTCTTTATATTATTTAAACCACTATATGCTTTCATATACTTTATTCTTACCTAATACTTTCACCTATAAGTCCTGTCTCGGGTGCTTTTGTCATATCTATACATTTTCTTGTCATGAAACTAGCACAAGGCATACATGAAAAATATGGTAACTAAAATGGAACTCTGTGGTATGATGCATGGCAAAATGAATCCTACTTATTTTTGGACTTATTTAGCACCACCCAGCTATGCTGGTTCCCTGTGATTTTTATATATTTATCTTATTTAGCATACCGCTATACAAAAAGAAGGTACAGGGCACCGCAATTATGGAATAACCTCATGGACACAGTCAAATTCTCATTGAATATAAATTCCTTTAAGAGATCTATGGCAACATTCTTTAATACAGAATGTACCTGTCATGGTTTACTATATTTACCAGTTATGTATTATATATATATATATATATATATATATATATGTATGTATATGTAAAACTATATATATATATATATATATATATATATATATATATATAGTATTTTTTTTTTTTAATATTACATTGTACCCTATTGTAATAATACAGTGTTTGTGTGCCCAGGACATACTTGAAAACAAGAGAAATCTCAATGTATCCTTCCTGGTAAAATTTTTATAAATAAATTTATTTCTGTTTTCTTTTCTTCTGTCTGTTTTGCTTTGCGTTTTTTCCTATGTTTATAAAACATTGTACAGTGAGTGTGATAATTCAGATCTATAATTGATAAGGCTGCTACCAGTGAAGTAGAAAGTACACATCCGAGAGTGGTAAAATGCAGATATTGCTGCTACAAATCTAATCGTAATATGGTTTTGGAATTATGGTGCTCTGTCTATATATTTTTTATGATGAATATAATACATTGGAGGCTAAAGCACAGTGTGATATTTATACATACACAGTTAGCAGGCGACACATGCACAAATTAAAAGGCAGCTAAAAAATTCATATTGTATTTTATTTTTTGTTACATGCTTCTTTGTTTGCCGTGTGAAACCCATCATCAGAAATCTATGCAACCATATTTAGATGCACACACATGGTCTTAAGCACCATATCTATTTTTTTCAATTATAAATATGTCTGTAATCCTGCATAAGTGTACCCTGCATCCACTGTGATTTTTTAAATTTTTTTATCAAAATTATAAAAAAAATAGTGGAAGCTACTTTTAGAATTTTGGAGGCAAATCTTCAGAGCATGTTCAATAAACGTATGAAGGAATAATTGATCTGTCTCCCTTTTTTTTTTACTTTTTTACCTCCGATGTATATATTTTATCATAATCATAATCTTAATGAAAAAAACTGTCTTTATATTTTCTGCCTGTTTGATTTTTTTTTTTATATTTCTTATTATTCATCAAACATAATTAGCTTTTTTTTTTTAATTCTTTAAGCAAGGACTAAAGTCATAGCTTATAATGCTTACATGATTGTTAACATCAATGGGTTTGAAAATCTGTGCTTGTATGTAAAATGGAAATTTTTACATAAGTATTCAGTATTTTTTTTCCCCCTTGATTATAATTTTAAGATACATTTCAAAACAAGCAAGACCTCTCTCCTTGCTATGGAAAATATAAAAAAGTACTGTGTAGCTAAGTATAGTCATATGATCAAATACCAAACAAATCATTAATATAATGATGATAGCTGATTTAATTTGCCTCCCAGCAATTTTGAAAAAATATATAAAAAATTTACAATAGAGCAAATTACGTACCGGTAATTGGTTTTCTATTTTCAGGTTTTAATAAAAATATAAAACCTAATTTTTAGATATTACTTGGGCTCTATTCATAACACATGGAGTTGGGGTAAGTAGACCACTTACTTGAAACATATTCAAGTATTTGAAATGTTTACAGCAACGTCTGAAAGTTCTGTTGATTCTTTTCTCTTATATATAATACATCTAGAAATTGTCCTCACATGAATATTAGATAAAGCATTCCAGTTGAATCCTTTAAAGGAGCTGGTTTATAGAGACATGTGTACATCATTTCTTAAATAGAGACATGGCAATATAAAATCCTTCAATCTGTTCACAATATCAAATTATAAGTAAGTCTTAACAGGTTTACCTGAACGTGTGTGATCCAGCTGTGCTACCTGGTTTTACACTCTTCGATGTAAACATGTGCTATTAATTGTCAAACGAACCCAGGGGAGAACAGCTAAAAAAAAAATATTCCTGCAGAATAACACATTCAGTCCAAATTATAGACTTATAGGCTTTTGATGTCTAGACTAGTAATTCCCAACTTTTTATGGACTGAGGCACACTTCAGTAAGTTGCATTTCCAAGGTATACCTATTATTATTTTCTTTTAAATACACCAGGAGCTCATAAATGTCACATATATTTGAATTCTTACTTAGATTTATGTATACTTATTGCCAAATTGACTTATTAATTTTAAGCAGTTGCCAGATGAGAATCCCAAATGTAATCCCAAATGTAAGGCTTGTATTACCTATTAAAAAGCAAATTTTAAGAAATGCATTCTATCTATTATATCCCTGAATTCAATGTATTTCCATTTGAATTCATAACATAAATTGCCCAGGGCTGGGATCTTCGGTTTATGAGCAGTGAGTACACATGGTAACAGTCATGATGCTGCTGACCCAGAAATGTGAAGGGGCTTGCTTCCTGAACATCTCACTCCAGGCTGCCAGATGGCTACCTGTTATGAACAAGTGTAGGCAAGTAAAGAGTGATAAAATGCTGTGACCCTGAGTGGGGTCTTGTCAGACTTGGGGAATTTTGCTGACAGCATGAGTGCACCAGTCCCTTCCCGAGTAGTTCCATCTGGACATCTTAAAGCAGAATGCAGTGGAGATATTACAGAATAATTAATTCTCCATCACATTCCCCACATTGAGCTCCATCCTCCATCTATTCCCCACAGTGTCTCTCTAACCGTCCTCACTGTAATATTCCCTCACAGTGCCTCCCTACCCATAAATAAAATGGACAGTGGGAAATTGCATGAAGGGTGAATTGGGTTGTTTAATATAAGGGAGCTGTTGTTGTTTGGCTTTAGTCTGAAAGGCCAATTAAAATGTGTTTTAATTAGGAGCCTGAGGTTGCTCTGGACCACAGTGCCTCCAACTTATTGTCTTGCACAGGGAGAAATAAGATTAAGGGTGTCTTGAATAGTTTAATATATTAGAGGGTACAACCAAGGTTGGAGCCAGGGAGTTTGTGAGGTTCTTGGCAGCATGTTTTTCACAGGGAACCTGAAGGCCTAAGGCCGTCCCTGAAGGTATCTGCTCATAGACACCTTTTCACACAGGACCCCAATGCATCTGAAGAACAATTAACATACCGTACTTATCGGCGTATAACACGCACCGGCGTATAACACGCACCTCATTTTTAGAAGGAAATTCCAGGAAATTTCCCCCCCTCCCATAGTATCCCCCCCCTCATCCCATAGTGTCGTCCCCCCCTTTCCATAGTATTCTCCACCCCCTCCCATAGTATTCTCCCCCCCATAGTATTCTCCCCCCCCTCCCATAGTATTCTCCCCCCTCCCATAGTATTCTCCCCCCCCTCCCCTCCCCTCCCATAGTATTCTCCCCCCTCCCCTTCCCTCCCATAGTATTCTCCCCCTCTCCCCTCCCATAGTATTCTCCCCCTCTCCCCTCCCATAGTATTTCCCCCCCTCCCCTCCCCTCCCATAGTATTCTCCCCCCTCCCCTTCCCTCCCATAGTATTCTCCCCCCTCCCCTTCCCTCCCATAGTATTCTCCCCCTCTCCCCTCCCATAGTATTCTCCCCCTCCCCTTCCCTCCCATAGTACCCCCCTCCCCTCCCATATTATTCTCCCCCCTCCCTCCCCTCCCATAGTATTCTCCCACCCTCCCCTCCCATAGTATTCTCCCCCCTCCCCTCCCATAGTATTCTCCCCCCCTCCCCTCCCATAGTATTCTCCCCCCCTCCCCTCCCATAGTATTCTCCCCCCTCCCCTACCATCCCATAGTATTCTCCCCCCCTCCCCTCCCATCCCATAGTATTCTCCCCCCCTCCCCTCCCATAGTATTCTCCCCCCCTCCCCTCCCATAGTATTCTCCCCCCTCCCCTCCCATAGTATTCTCCCCCCTCCCATAGTATTCTCCCCCCTCCCATAGTATTCTCCCCCCCCTCCCCTCCCCTCCCATAGTATTCTCCCCCCTCCCCTTCCCTCCCATAGTATTCTCCCCCTCTCCCCTCCCCTCCCATAGTATTCTCCCCCTCTCCCCTCCCATAGTATTTCCCCCCCTCCCCTCCCCTCCCATAGTATTCTCCCCCCTCCCCTTCCCTCCCATAGTATTCTCCCCCTCTCCCCTCCCATAGTATTCTCCCCCTCCCCTTCCCTCCCATAGTACCCCCCTCCCCTCCCATATTATTCTCCCCCCTCCCTCCCCTCCCATAGTATTCTCCCACCCTCCCCTCCCATAGTATTCTCCCCCCTCCCCTCCCATAGTATTCTCCCCCCCTCCCCTCCCATAGTATTCTCCCCCCCTCCCCTCCCATAGTATTCTCCCCCCTCCCCTACCATCCCATAGTATTCTCCCCCCCTCCCCTCCCCTCCCATAGTATTCTCCCCCCCTCCCCTCCCATAGTATTCTCCCCCCCTCCCCTCCCCTCCCATAGTATTCTCCCCCCCTCCCCTCCCATAGTATTCTCCCCCCCTCCCCTCCCATAGTATTCTCCCCCCCCTCCCCTCCCATAGTATTCTCCCCCCCCTCCCATAGTATTCTCCCCCCCCTCCCATAGTATTCTCCCCCCTCCCCTCCCATAGTATTCTCCCCCCCTCCCCTCCCATAGTATTCTCCCCCCCTCCCCTCCCCTCCCATAGTATTCTCCCCCCCTCCCCTCCCCTCCCCTCCCATAGTATTCTCCCCCCCTCCCATAGTATTCTCCCCCCCTCCCCTCCCCTCCCATAGTATTCTCCCCCCTCCCCTCCCATAGTGTCCCCTAGTGTGTACTTTCCCTTGTCCCATAATTACTTACCTGTCTTCAAGCGTGGGCCGGCTTCACAGCGCGCACCGCGGTACAGGAACTTCAATTTCAGGTTCCGGTTTCCGGCGGGACTGAAAGGAAGTGTGCACAAGTGTGCACAGTACCGCGGTGCGCGCTGAACACCGGCCCACGCTTCAAGACAGGTAAGTAATTATTGGATATCGGCGTATAACACGCACCCACGATTTTCCCCCTACTTTTAGGGGGAAAAAGTGCGTGTTATACGCCGAAAAATACGGTATGTATTGTGGAGCCATCTCATTTTACCATACTGGTGAGATCTTCCCTCCGCTATTTTAATTTTGGCAATTGAGAGTGAGGATCACCTCTCTCTTATTCTTTTAAATAATTTTTTTTGTGCAGTTGCATCACTCTATTACTAGAATCCATAAATTAATAAATATTCTAAGAACTAAAATAGGAATTAATTTGGTAAAATAAAAGTGACCAACAAAAGATGACTTATAACCCCGACAAAATAATATAAAACCCTCCTAAATTAAGCTATTTTAGTGTAGTTTTGATAAATATGAAATAGAAATATACACAATTCAATTCCTAATTTTTTATATGAACATTTAAAATTCCTAGCTGGTGTTACGTGAAGATATATTTGGATCCCATTTGTTTTATGGGTACTTTTTAGTCATTGTAGCTGTATTTTTTTTTTAAATATACTTTTTATATATAAATATTAAAACACGCAAGATGCCCTCTGTAGCTTATGGTCCCTATCTTGTTTAGGCCTCAAGGCAATGCTAATTTTATCCCCATACTACTCTCTACCCACTACAGGTTTTTAGTATTATATCTTATGTCTCAGTTTTTACTTTAGTGATTGGCATCAGTGGTATTATTATCATCCTGATGACACCACCACAATATTCTTATTGGGCACTATGCCCTTTATGTATACTTTACTCCAGTTTGAATATGCAGTTCTATTATCCTAGTAAATGTCACACTCACTATGTTACTTATCTAAATGCCTAGCCGACCCTATACGCCCAATAGCATTGATGTTTAGATGTGTTTGTTAGGCATGTTTATTTTGAAAAAAAATAAAATGAGACTGTCACTCAAGAGATTATATCATTGTGCATACAACAGGAATGTAAAATACAATACAATGTACGGCACGACAAAAACAAACAAATTCATGAAAAAAATATAGTAAATACAAATATAAAAGTCCCAGGAGGTAGCAGCAGATGCGTTTCAACCCTCTCAGGGGCATTCTTCAAAGCTCGAAGAAGACCCCTGAGAGGGTTAAAAACAGTGAGCACTATGTGTTTTCTTATTTATCTTTTGTGGACCTACTAATATATTTTCCACCAGTGTACATACTTTATTTTATTATTTGTTGTTTTATTATTTATTATTTTTTCTTATTTATTTCACTTTGGGGTTCACAAGATTTTTAATCTCCAAGTTGCTTTTATGTATATATACATCTATTTGTAAGTGATTCACTAACTGACTTTAGTATTGTATATTATATAGCTACTGCTTTTCTCTTAATACATACCCAATAAAGGTAACGTTTTATACAGACATCTTGTGTTAAGGGCATTCAGTCAGTTTAGTTGATGGGAGCTATAGTTCTGAAACAGACGGGGCTCTACCTTTTGGGCACCACTCTTTTAAATTGAAGAATATCCTCAGTTTTTTTTTAGCTAATGTGGCACTGTACATTGAACGAATGACAGTCTAAAGAAATAAATAATATCATTATTTTTATCTTACATGCATGCAAAATCAATGTGAAATGCTTTCGTGTTAAGGGATAAAATGAAATATGTATATTAAGTATTAGAAGAAAGATCTTCAGAAGACATTAAATGTAATGTATGCAAAGCATTACATTATATTACTATGAATTTGCTCTGGACACTCATTAATTCTAATTCATTAGATGAATTACATTCCTAATATGAATTAACCTGTGCTGCTGACATGCAATTTACTAGTTCTATTTGACTTTCACTATCTATAAGATGACACATTTTGCTTTAATGGTTAGAACACCATCCTCAGGACCAATCCTAGGGTCACAGACACCTGGTGCAGATTATTTTTGATACTCCAGGTTGGCGTGGTCATCTTACTAACCCCTCACCTTTACAAATGTCCAGTCCAGGAATGCATGTTTCTATGGCAATTACACCACCTCTCCATTATAGGCTGTAGTGTCGGGTTAGGTTCTGTAGTGGGGTATTGGGGCTGTCATGGGAGATTGAAGCTGTATTGGGGAATAAAGGCTGTAGTGGGGGGCTAGGAGCTGAAGTGGAGTTAGAAGATGTAGTGGAGGTATGGGCAGTAGGGGATGGTTAGGGGATGTAGTGGTGGGTTAAGGTCTGTAGTGTAGGGCCAGACCCAGTATTGAAGGTTTGTGGTGTAATGTAGAGTCCTAACTACACTCCCTAACCAACCACTACATCCCCTAACCCCTAACCTTATCTTTTTAAAATGCCAACCCCAGTATGGTAAATGTCTTGAACTGCTTGCTGGTGTTCAGTTTCAGCTCATTCTACAATTAGTAATACATTTTCATGTATAGGCTTCTTAGTGGACCATGCCTTGAATAATCAAACATTCTCTATATACAAAATACATGTCAATCATTCAATTAATAAACCATGCAATTTTTATTCTATTCCACTTTTAAAATATTTACTTATTTGAGTCATGGCACAATCAAGATTAGTCAGAATTAACATTCAAGTATTACATGCATATTGGTAATCAAACTTGTATCCATGTGGTCTCTAAATTCTGATGGTGTCCTGATGGTTCTAAGTTATCAATATGTAAAAAAAAAACAAAAAAACTAACCCATATAACTCATTCACAATCTCCCTTTCATGCACACTAATGGGTGTCTGTTAATGTGCATGAAAGCTCTGACATGTAAGAATGCACCGAATGAATGTCTTATTCATCATAATAACACAACAGACTCGGCAGTTCAATTGTTTATTTGAGCAACATCCACTGACATTCATATAATCTCTACTAGTGAAACCCAAACCATGCTCAGCAGTCTTGTCACGTTCTGAGCTGCCCCTGAATGTTTTTGTCACTGTATTTGTGTGTGTTTATGATGTGTCCTGTATCCGAATTTCTTTCCAATGGTCTTGCTTCTTGAACATTTAACCTTTGCCTTATTACCAACTCTGCTGCCTGTTCTAACTACACGTTTTAAACTCATTAGATACTTTGGACATGCCAACTCAAGTAATACATACATTTTAGTGACCTGTCTTTTCTTTCAAATGTTTTTCATTGTTTGAAATAGTAATAATAAAAATAAAACATTTGTACATTTTTGTTAATGTTTTTAACAGTCAATAATATTTTAACATTATCGTATTTGGACAGTGACATAATAGCAAGGATCTTTGTTATGGTTACACCATCAATACTATGAGTAACAAGACAACGATCATAAATGAAGAAAAACATAAAAAAACTGGAGGAAAATTAATACATTTTCCTTTGCATATTCTAGAAAGAAAGGAAGGAAGGATCGATCCCATGCCAATGTCTAGTTCTCCAAGCACTCCAAATATTGTGGACTACTTCTCCCATAATACTCTTACAGCTGTAATGCTGGCAAGGGATCAGTGGAGATGGAGTCCACAACATCTAGAGTGCTGAAGGTTGCTCACCCCTGTCTTATAGTGACACCACTCCCCCGCGGGCTGATGTAAGGATTTCGGAGGCATGGAGGGTGGGGCCGTACCACCACTGGTTATCATTCGTCAGCATGCTCTGCGTTCTGGTGACAGATTCCCGATGTGCACAGTATTCACATTAGTCAGTCTGGAACTCTCATTAACTGCTGCCTAATGGTGGTGCTGGCGCTTAGACCTCCAGCAGCAGAATGCATTTTCTTTGCACACACAGACTACAAATACAATTATAACTTCAAAACACTGTACCTTTTAAGTCTAGCCTGAGCTCATCAAATCATAAAGGCAGCATTTACACTACAGAGGCAGCAGGGACAGTCTCTGATTTGGTGCCTTTAACTAGGCCTGGCAATATGATCACCTAAAGCTACATACACACTGTTTGATGGAGGTTGGCTGGCATGTGGCTGGGTTCTGTACAAATGTTTTCATACCACATAGCTGCATATATACCATATATCAATATATACAATATATAAATGCGGAATTTATACCGTATATAAAAATATACCATATATAAATGCGGCATATGTACCATATATCAATATATACCATATATAAATGTGCAAAATAATAATTGTCCCATTCCTGTGCTCATCCGGTGTGTAGTCCTAGTTGTCACTGTGAGTATTACATATCCTCCACATAAAAAGAAAACAATGTCTATATGTGTGCATGAGTAATAAATTACACAGAATAATGCAGAATAGGTAACCTGTTGTTTAGCTTTTAATAGGATTAACAAATGTCATGTAATTGATCCCTGGTGTTAGCATTTTTGAATGATGAATCAACAGCTTCCTCTGACACCAGCTTCTAGATCAACAAAAGCTACACATGAAACCAGACAGGTAGAGGTCACATATAATGTTAAATAAATTGCGTAAGTCAAAATGTTCTTCAATGTTTACCACATTATACTGCCATATGTCCCATCATAAAGAACTTCTGAAAATAAAGTTGATGGTTATCTATATGATTTATACCTACAATGATTTAACATTTATTATCTGCACAAAATATATTGAAATGGATGATCCTGATAAAATACATTCACTGTCCTAATTTCTGCATATTTGGGAATATCAATATCAGACACACAAACAACCAGACAACTAAATATTTAATAATAATTTAGGCTCAATGAGCTGAGTATAAAAGCTGGTCTCTAGTTCCTGTTAAAATAACATGTATTCCTAACTCTGTTGTGTTCTAGTACCTATATAGAAACCCCCTCTCCACCTCCAATGAAATAAAATAAGAGTTTAGGTTACCTTATTTCCCATTGTGTGCCAATCTTCATTCAGGCTGAGCCACCTCCTCTGGCTGAGATCATCAATCCCCACAGAGAAGAATTGGGAGTCTAGTGCGCATGTGTGAATCAGTATCTCCCCACAGAGATGCATTGAGCCAATGCATTTTGATGGGGAGCATTCAGCTTCTCCTTGCTGAGCGTGGAGACACTGAACCCAAAAAGTCCCTCTATTGGCCAGAGACATGTTATTCATTAGGTGGCCTGCAGGTCTGGCTCTGTGCTGGCTTTCTTCGAGCTGGCAGATTGTTTAAAATATCTCACTGCTTAACCCTGTGCCTCCTTACTGAGGAAGCATTGTGGTCTGTACCAATATCAGGTACAGGTCACTTTTAGAGTGCCCTAATGGTCCCCCAGCATTCAGCAGTCAATGACTGAGCACCAGAACTGCAAGATGATGGTGCTCTCCCATGGGACCCAAGGATCTATCTCACACTCCACTGAACCACCAGTGATCCTTCTCACCCTCCACTGGACTCACAAGGGAAGATATGCAGTGCTGGTGCAACCATAAGGCCAGACAGGCTAATGCCATAGGGTGCACTGGCCGGGGGCATAATGTCTGGGTGATGGGCAGGAGGGGAGCACACATTGCCCCTCTCCTTCCAGTCAGCCTATGTAGTATGGCTGTACAGACCACTTAGAGAAATTAACAACTTCTTGTCAGACTAAGTAGAGTATACAGAAGATCATTTACCATGGTCTGTGTGACCATACTACGAAATGGAGGTAAGCAGGCAGGAGGGGTGAAGAGACCACAAAGGCACGAGGGGGAGAAAAAGACATCCAAAAAAGACAGTCGTGGAGACACACAGAGCATCTGCGGAAGGGGAAATGAGACACACAAAAGGGCTAAGGAGTTAAGAGACAAACAGGTAAAGATGCATATTTTTGCTCCTGTGCAGCCAAGGTGAGTGGGGGGTGGGATGGAACATACACAAATGCAACTCTCAGCCACACTCAGAATCCCATACACACACAACAATCCTCCAGCACTGCTAGTGGCTGTCCAAATGACACTAGAAGGGACGTTAGGCAGCAGTGTACACACTGCCTTTTTTCAGAAAAGGCAGCATTTACACTGCTAAGGCAGCAGGGACTGTCTCTGATTTGGTGTCATTAACAGGGCCTGGCAATATGCTCACCTAAAGCTACATACTGTTAGATGGAAGTTGGCTGCCATGTGGCTGGGTTCTGTACGATCGTTTCCTACAGGGCCAGATTAAGAGCCCAGTGGGCCTGGTGCTGACAATTATGATGGGTCTAAGAACAAAATCTTATTTAACTAAAACAGTCCTACCTCCTAAGTGTATCTGATGTAGATGGTGCTGGAGGGAAACTCATAGGATGCAGGTATGAGAAAACACATAACCCTATGCTAATCTCACACTTTCATCTTCAAGTAAACCCATACCCCCTAACAGCAGTGTCCAGTAAAGCAGGAACTCTATGGATGGGGTAAAAGGGTGGGCCACTGACACAAATCTGCCGAAAGGGGCGAACATACACAAACAGGGGGCATGTCTGTGTCCCCATGTCTCCCAGTCCCTTAGTGTCTGTGTTCCCATGTCTCCCAGTGTCCCCATGTCACTAGGACACTAGGGGACATTGAGAGACATTTGGACACTGGGAGACATGGGGACACTGAGATACTAGGGAACACTGAGAGACCTGGGGACACATGGAGAAATGGGGACACTGGTTGACTTTGGGACACGAGGAGACATGGGGCACTGAGGCACTGTGATACATAGGAACACTGTGATATATAGGGGACACGGGAGACTTGATAAAGACCTGGGTACAGGTCAAAACGTTGCGGTGTCCAATAAACCTGCTTAAATCTATCAGTGAGTGCCTGAGATTTTTTTCTTCTATACTTGGGGACACTGAGACACTTGGGGGCACTATGAGACATGGGGACACTGAGAGACTATGGTATTATGAGAGACTTGGAGACACAGACACTACGGACACTGAGAGACACAAGGGACACTGGGAGACATGGCGCACTGAGACACTCTGATACATAGGGGACACTGTGATATATAGGTGACACTGGAGACTTGATAAAGACCTGGGTATAGGTTGAAACGTTGCGTTGTCCAATAAAACTGCTTAAATCTATCACAGTGAGTGCCTGATATTTTTTCTTTTATACTAGGGCACACTGAGACACTAGGAGACTAGGGGACTTTGGGAGACTAGAAAACACTGAGACACTAGGGACACTGGCCCACTACAGACATTGAGAGACACCAGGGACACTGGGAGACATGGGGATACGGAAATACTAGGGACACTGGCTGGGAGACCCCATGTCTCTCAGTGTCCCCTAGTGTCTCAGTGTCCCAATGTCGCCAGTGTCCCCTAGTGTTTGTATCCCCATGTCTACCAGTGTCACAATGTCACTAGGACACTTAGAGACATGGGGACACTGAGACACTGGGAGAGACATGGGGACACTGAGAGACATAGGGCCACTGAGAGAATAGGGGACTCTGGGAGACTAGGGGACTCTGGAAAACTAGGGACACAAACACTAGGGACACCGAGAGACACAAGGGACACTTGGAGACATGGGGATACTGGAAGACATGGGGACACTGGGAGACATGGGGCCACTGTGTCCCTAATGTCTCAGGGTCCCCATGTTCCCCAGTGTCCCTATGTCTCCCAGTGTCCCAATGTCTCAGCGTCATCAAGTCTCTCACCGTCCCCATGTCTCGCAGGCTCTGAGCTGCTCTCTGGACTCTCTGCTGGCTCAGAGCTGCTCCTCGCGGATCAGTGAGTAGAGAGAGGCAGGGAGGGAGATGCTGTAACTTCGCATCCCTGCCTCTTTCAACACAAACAGCGGCCCCTACTGGCCGGCGATGGTATTGCACAATAATCTCTGTTTATACTGAGACAGACATATGTGTTGCCGGTATTACTGCAATATCAGCACCGGCTAGGCAGCCTCAAATACTTGAGAAATACTTCTGAGAAATACCTGGAAACCATAAGAAATACATGAGAAATACCTGGCAACACTAAGAGTAGTGTGTGTAAAAAAAAAAAAAAAAAAAAATTTTTTTTTTTTTAAATCAATGGGCCTATTCCATGGGCCTGGAGCTGCAGCTCCATCAGCCCCTATGTTAATCCGGCCCTGGTTTCCTACAAATGGTTTTCATACCACATAGCTGCATTAGACCTGACATCAGCATAACTTTTGGAGGCAATAACTTATCTATCTAACATATTTTGCTCATGAAGGTGAATTTTATTATCCAGGATTCACAGGGTTGGGTACATGATCAGATGGATAAATATTGGTAAGCTGATGAGTGAGTTAATAAAATACTTGCTTTCTACAATATTATTAGAGTCAATTACGAAATGTCTAAAAATGGTCTCTGTTATTTAAATTACTGGATGTGTGCAAAAGATTCAAGACACACTAATGGAAATTTTCACAAGATTGTGCAGTTTTTGTCTACATAAGATAAAAAAATAAAGACAGACTTAACAAAGGAAGACAAAAGGTGTGCATGCTGTAATTTTGATACAGCAATTCAAATTGCAGTAAAATGTTTGCAATTTTAATTAAAGTCTTGAGTTATTATGTTGCTGTTGAAAACAGACAACTCAATGATTAATTATTTTGCTAATGTGAATAAGCATTTTGTAATAAATCTTTTTTTCCACCTAATGCATTGAGAGCAAATAGGTAAATAATTATGATTGCCAACGTAATCTTTTTTTTAACGTTAGAGCAACATTTATCTTCACATGAAAGGATAAATATGCGACTTGCATATAAAAGGACAGCTTGTTAAAGGTCAATACAATATCAGTTAGGTGAAAACTACACCACAGTGTTTTGTGATGTAGGAATTTCACTCACATGACTTAGAGCCGTATCAGGCTCTGGATAGATAGCACATTGGTGCCTATTCTGAACTAGAGAATGGCTTTATTCCCTAGTAAGAACTATTTTTTTTACCTGTAATGGAAATGAAGGTACCCTCAATCAATTTTTTAATTATAATAATAGTTCTTACTAGTGAATATAATAATTCTAAAGTAAATTTTTTAGATTTAGACATATATGTTGAAAACAATCAGTTGAAGATGAAAACATATTTTAAAATAGTTGATGTAACTAGCCATATTGACACAACCAGATTCCATTTTGGCCCTAGGCTAACACATGTCCACAAGGGACAATTCATTAGATTATATAGGAGCTGTGGTGATTTAATAGAGTTTGAAAAACGAGCATCAACACTAAAGTCAGTCTTTGAAAGCAAAACAACTTTAAGGAAATAGATTACCAAATACAGGAAGTTAAACAATAAGAACAATCCGAATATCTAGAATACAGATCAAAATCAGAAAACCAAAGGGATATCAGTTGTTCAAAATTACAATGGGAATGCAAGACAAATTGAACATATTCTCAAGAAAATATTGGCACATTTTAAATATGGATGTTAATTTAAAGGAAATTATAGTTACTACATCAAATATTGTTCATCAAGGTGCTAAACATCGGAGATAATATTTAGTTATATTAATAAAGAAAATGGAAGGAATAATCTTTTTTTTCATTTAAGAATATGCAAAAATATGTTATTTCTTACTCTAGAAATAAAAAATATGTATTAGCTAGACCAGGGGTAGGCAACCTACGGCACTAGTGCCAAGCACGGCACTCGAGGTGTCTTTCCACGGCACTCAAGGCTGCTAGAGCCAAACAGGCTCTGGCCTATCAGGAGTCTCAGTGAAACTTCAGATATCTGCTAATACAAAGAGGTAGTGAAGGACAATCCTCAATGTATGCATTGCAGAACGTATGGGAAGTGACCTCAGATCAGTTCCTCCCAGCACTTGTGAATAGGAATCCACACTGTAGTAGAGCAGCCCACAGCTGATGTTGTAGCTCCTGTCCTTGACCTGTACCTGCCCAGGCTGGTCCCCACTGGAACCCAGGGAAGCCATCCACACTTCTAGATATACACAGACCTGCAGAATAAGCCTCCCCTCATACAAATAATACGAACAGCCCACACACAAACATACACACAATCCGCAGAAACGTAACCTGCTAACAATCCACATACATGCACACAACCCTGCATGCAGCCTCTCACATGCAAAACCCCAAACAGCCCCCATACACTACCTAACACAGAATGTGACATATCCATCTACACACAATTCCACAAGCAGCCCTCATACACAGCCCACATTCATATGTATCATACACGATACCACAAACTACTAATGAACATATACAATATAATAGCTCATATACGCACAAATACAACGATACAAAGCAATTACAGTATAAATAACTCAAGCAGAATACGGCAGCACACACACCTCAATTTAAAAAAAATAGGATCGGCAGGGCCGTTTGAAGGAAACCACAGCAAAGCCTACAGGAACCACAGCATAGCCATACAGTTTAAGTTCACCACACGTTATATAAATAAAAAAGGTTTACAGTGCAAATACTGCTGTTGCATATAATGTGCATAAAACTTGAACATTTTCAAAAATTGAAAATCCCCTGTGTTCTCCTCATCTCCCCTTCTCCTCACCCCCTCCTTGTGTTCTCCTCATCTCCCCTTCTCCTCACCCCCTCCTTGTGTTCTCCTCATCTCCCCTTCTCCTCACCCCCTCCTTGTGTTCTCCTCACCCCCCCCTCCCTGTGTTCTCCTCACCCCCCTCCCTGTGTTCTCCTCATCTTCCCTTCTCCTCACCCCCCTCCCTGTGTTCTCCTCATCTTCCCTTCTCCTCACCCCCCTCCCTGTGTTCTCCTCATCTTCCCTTCTCCTCACCCCCTCCCTGTGTTCTCCTCATCTTCCCTTCTCCTCACCCCCTCCCTGTGTTCTCCTCATCTTCCCTTCTCCTCACCCCCCTCCCTGTGTTCTCCTCCTCACCCCCCTCCCTGTGTTCTCCTCATCTCCCCTTCTCCTCACCCCCTCCCTGTGTTCTCATCTCCCCTTCTCCTCACCCCCCTCCCTGTGTTCGCCTCATCTCCCCTTCTCCTCACCCCCTCCCTGTGTTCTCCTCATCTCCCCTTCTCCTCACCCCCTCCCTGTGTTCTCATCTCCCCTTCTCATCACCCCCCCTCCCTGTGTTCTCATCTCCCCTTCTCATCAACCCCCCTCCCTGTGTTCTCATCTCCCCTTCTCCTCACCCCCATCCCTGTGTTCTCATCTCCCCTTCTCCTCACTCCCCTCCCTGTGTTCTCCTCATCTCCCCTTCTCCTCACGCCCCTCCCTGTGTTCTCCTCATCTCCCCTTCACCTCACCTCACCCCCCTCCCCGTGTTCTCCTCATCTCCCCTTCTCCACCCCCTCCCCGTGTTCTCCTCATCTCCCCTTCTCCACCCCCTCCCCGTGTTCTCCTCATCTCCCCTTCTCCTCACCCCCTCCCTGTATTCTCCTCATCTCCCCTTCACCTCACCCCCCTCCCTGTATTCTCCTCATCTCCCCTTCACCTCACCCCCCTCCCTGTATTCTCCTCATCTCCCCTTCACCTCACCCCCCTCATCGTGTTCTCCTCATCTCCCCTTCTCCACCCCCTCCCCGTGTTCTCCTCATCTCCCCTTCTCCACCCCCTCCCCGTGTTCTCCTCATCTCCCCTTCTCCACCCCCTCCCCGTGTTCTCCTCATCTCCCCTTCTCCACCCCCTCCCCGTGTTCTCCTCATCTCCCCTTCTCCACCCCCTCCCCGTGTTCTCCTCATCTCCCCTTCTCCTCACCCCCCTCCCTGTATTCTCCTCATCTCCCCTTCACCTCACCCCCCTCCCTGTATTCTCCTCATCTCCCCTTCACCTCACCCCCCTCATCGTGTTCTCCTCATCTCCCCTTCTCCACCCCCCTCCCCATGTTCTCATCTCCCCTTCACCTCACCCCCCTCCCTGTGTTCTCCTCATCTCCCCTTCTCCTCACCCCCCTCCCTGTATTCTCCTCTTCTCCCCTTCTCCTCACCCCCCCTCACTGTGTTCTCCTCATCTCCCCTTCTCCTCACCCCCTCCCTGTGTTCTCCTCATCTCCCCTTCTCCTCACCCCCCCCTCCCTGTGTTCTCCTCATCTCCCCTTCTCCTCACCCCCCCTCCCTGTGTTCTCCTAATCTCCCCTTCTCCTCACCCCCCTATGTTCTTCTTACTCCTCCCCCCTCCGTGTTCTTCTTACTCCTTCCCCCCTCCCTATGTTCTTCTTTCTGCCCCCATGTTCTTCTTACTCCTCCCCCTCCCTATGTTCTTCTTACTCCTCCCCCTCCCTATGTTCTTCTTACTACTCTCCCCCTCCCCGTGTTCTTCTTACTCCCCTCCCTATGTCCTACTTATTCCACTCCCCCTGTGTCCTTCTTATTCCACTCCCCCTGTGTCCTTCTTATTCCCCTCTTCCTGTTTCCTTCTTACTCCCCTCCCACCCTCCCTGTGTCCTTCTTATTCCCCTCACCTATGTCCTTCTTACTCCCCTCCCCCTGTGTCCTTCTTACTCCCCTCCCCCTGTGTCCTTCTTACTCCCCTCCCCCTGTGTCCTTCTTACTCCCCTCCCCCTGTGTCCTTCTTACTCCCCTCCCCCTGTGTCCTTCTTACTCCCCTCCCCCTGTGTCCTTCTTACTCCCCTCCCCCTGTGTCCTTCTTACTCCCCTCCCCCTGTGTTCTTTTTACTCCCCTCCCCGTGTCCTTTTTACTCCCCCGTATATGTTCTTTCTACTTCCCCTCCCTCCCTTCCTCCCTCCCTCCCTATGTTCTTCTCACCTCCCCTTCCATGTAGTGTGGCCGAGCTCAGGGTGCACTTCCTGTCAGTCTGGCCGGGAACAGGAAACTAAATCTCCTGTACCGCGTGGTACCCAGCCGTACTGACAGGAGGAAGAGGAGCTCGGCCATGCTACAGGGAAGGGGAGATGACGAGAGAGGCAGTGCTGCAGCCGCCTGAGGCTCTCTATAGAGCGCTCAGGCGGCTGCAGCCTTATAGAAATGGCCGGCCCTGCTTGGGGGCCCAGGCAAGCTCGGGGCCTCAAGCAATTGCTTGGTTAGCTTGCCTGGAAGCGACAGGCCTGAGGATCGTCACGCTACGGGACATCACAATCCTATATCGGCACAGTGCTGCTAAAAGGTTGCCTACCCCTGAGCTAGACCTTTCACATGTCATTCAGCTCATATCCTATCTCTCCTCTGGTGTCCATGTGGTCTCTAGTATATTGGTATGACCAATATAAGTCTAAACATTTGAGGTGCTGAACATATTTGCAACATACAAAGGAGGTATATGAAACCACAGTGTCTTTGCCTCATTTTCAGAAGTACATGTGAGAGAGCCTTCTATGTTGGGTTTATTGGCTATTTATAAAAAAACATAAAAACAGGAGAGGGGAAAACAAGTTTAAAGAGTTTTCAAAAATAGAGAGCAAATGGATATTCACAGTGAATACCTTGTCACCTTTTGGTCTTAATTTGGATTTTGAACTTGGCATTTTTGTAATATTTTTTGTATTTTTTTATACATTTTTGTATGTTTTGTTTTGGTATGTATTTTTAGCATAAAAATAAAAGAAAGACGGAAAAGGGAGTGAGGTGGGTAAGGGAGAGAAGGACATTTTTTTAAAGGGGAAAAAGCTGAAAGAGACATTTTAAAAATTTACCTATTGTTCATTAGTAATATTGTTAAATTATGTACCGTATATACTCGAGTATAAGTCGAGTTTTTCGGCACATTTTTTGTTCTGAAAAACCCCAACTCGACTTATACTCGAGTCAATGTCTGTATTATGGCAATTTACATGCCATAATACAGACCGGGGGCTGTGTGTGTTTACTTACCTCTCCTGCAGCTCCTGTCAGCTCCCTTCTCCTCCGCACTGGTCCGGTCAGCACCTCTGTCAGCTCCCAGTGTAAGGCTCGCGAGAGCCACGGGGTCATAGTGCGGCTCTCGCGAGACTTACACTGGGAGCTGACAGAGGAGCTGAACGGACGGCGCGGAGGAGAAGGGAGCTGACAGGAGCTGCAGGAGAGGTAAGTAAACTCTCTGCCAGCCCCCCTCCACTGAACTGCCAATACCACTGGACCGCCAGGGAGTGAGAGCCCCCCTCCCTGCCATGTATCAAGCAGGGAGGGGGGACAGAAAAAAAATAATAATAACAAAATAAATAAAATAATAATATTAAAAATAATAATAATATAACAAAAACATTTTTTATATTAAAATAATAATTAGAAAAAATATATAATAATAATAAAAATGCCCACCCCCCACCAAGGCTCTGCAACACATACACAAACACACACACTCACACTGCATTCATACACACACTGCACTCACACACACACACTGCACTCTTACACACACTGCACTCTTACACACACTGCACTCTTACACACACTGCACTCTTACACACACTGCACTCTTACACACACTGCACTCTTACACACACTGCACTCTTACACACACTGCACTCTTACACACACTGCACTCTTACACACACTGCACTCTTACACACACTGCACTCTTACACACACTGCACTCTTACACACACTGCACTCTTACACACACTGCACTCTTACACACACTGCACTCTTACACACACTGCACTCTTACACACACTGCACTCTTACACACACTGCACTCTTACACACACTGCACTCTTACACACACTGCACTCTTACACACACTGCACTCTTACACACACTGCACTCTTACACACACTGCACTCTTACACACACTGCACTCTTACACACACTGCACTCTTACACACACTGCACTCTTACACACACTGCACTCTTACACACACTGCACTCTTACACACACTGCACTCTTACACACACTGCACTCTTACACACACTGCACTCTTACACACACTGCACTCTTACACACACTGCACTCTTACACACACTGCACTCTTACACACACTGCACTCTTACACACACTGCACTCTTACACACACTGCACTCATACACACACTGCACTCATACACACACTGCACTCATACACACACTGCACTCATACACACACTGCACTCATACACACACTGCACTCATACACACACTGCACTCATACACACACTGCACTCATACACACACTGCACTCATACACACACTGCACTCATACACACACTGCACTCATACACACACTGCACACATACACACACTGCACACATACACACACTGCACACATACACACACTGCACACATACACACACTGCACACATACACACACTGCACACATACACACACTGCACACATACACACACACTGCACACATACACACACTGCACACATACATACACACACTGCACTCATACACACACTGCATTCATACATACACACACTGCACTCATACACACACTGCACTCATACACACACTGCACTCATACACACACTGCACTCATACACACACTGCACTCATACACACACTGCACTCATACACACACTGCACTCATACACACACTGCACTCATTATATACACACACTGTAAATAAATATTCAATTAATATAATTTTTTTTAGGATCTAATTTTATTTAGAAATTTACCAGTAGCTGCTGCATTTCCCACCCTAGTCTTATATTTGAGTCAATAAGTTTTCCCAGTTTTTTGGGGTAAAATTAGGGGCCTCGGCTTATATTCGGGTCGGCTTATACTCAAGTATATACGTTATATAAATCCCCCTTGAGTATATATATTTTTTTAAATTTAGGGACTTATTTGCATTAATACTTGTAATATAGCTATAAACTATTGCTCACATTCAATATGGTGCATCTGGATGTGGAGGAAATGATGGGGACGAAATTAGAATACAATGGGTATATAAATGACTGATCTAGGAAGAAGATTTCAGCACAGGGATACTATTCATTAAGAACGTGTTTGCTTTTTATTTTTAAGGGTGGGGTGCCAGTGATGAACAACATTTGTCTTTTAAATACTTTGTAAATATTACATAGTTACATAGCCGAAAAGGGACTTGCGTCCATCAAGTTCAGCCTTCCTCACATTTGTTTTTTGCTGTTGATCGGAAAGAAGGCAAAAAAAAAAAAAAAAAACAGTTTGAAGCACTTCCACAAACTAGGGGGGGAAACAAATCCTTCTTTTTTCTATTTTTATCTTTATTTGTTTTCAATTTAACAACATTGCCAAAAAAAGAGTAAGAAAAAATATACAAAAATGCAATTATATCACATATTTCAATGCTTATAGAGAAATACCCGGTATGTCCAATTTGCGGCAATGTACATTTAACACAAAATATATAAGCAACATACATAAAAAGGAACTGCAATCATCGGGGCTTGGTAGTAGGCATGAGGAATTATATATATCCAAGGGAATCTTACTTTACCTAAGTGGAGAGTGAAAGACCCCTGTTTAACTGTCCCAATATCCCATCCCTATGAAAAACTATTTTATATTGTTTCTATAGACCGCCCAAGGGTGCCAGTATTCGCAATAGGAAATACATTTTTCATAAACAGAAATAAAGTTGCATTCCATTGTGTACTGATAATCTATCTGGTTTATAATTTTGTGCAGGATGGAGAAAGACTAGATTTCCAGTTACGAGCTATAGATATCTTAAGGGCATAAAGTATATGTGTGATTAGGTGTTTGTGCTTTCTCTCCATTATTGGAAAGTCTAAATTAAATAATAAAAGGGAAGGTGTAAGTATAATAGTTTCATGAATTAAGTCAGCTATCAGGGATACTTTAAATTTCTTGGTATCATTTAGTATCGGACATGTATGCCAGATATGGAATATTGTGCCAATTTCTTTCTGACATCGCCAACATAGAGGATCTTTAGGTGAAGTTCTAAGAGGGATATACAATGTATATATTTTTTAATTTGATAGTGGTTTGGGACCATTCTAATGGGGTGTGAATTACCTTAAGATCCTTTTCCCATTTCACTATAGGTGAAAGTTTTATAACGTCATCCTCTCCATCCAGAAGTTTAGAAGATCTAGTTATTAAACCTCTAGTTCCTACTTTATCCAAATATCTGAATATAGGCTGTTCAAAGATAACTTTTTTTAAATTTGGATAGTGTTTAATCCTTAAATATCAAAAGGTATCACTAAAGGGTATATTGTAATTAGTTTGCAAGCACGGACAACTAGTCTTTATCTTCCAAAAGATCAGCAATTTTATTTATCCCCAACAGCCTCCATTTATGCATATCCAAATCAGTCATGTCGTATTGTAAAGTTTCTATGGGAGTATATATAAGGATAGAGTCTGAAAGATTAAGTTTGCATTTCAACTTTTTTAGCACATCTAAAATATCCACTATTATTTGATTTTAAGGTTTTCTTTTCATGATTTTAATTGGATCTTCTGACCAGAATACAGTATTTAAATTTCTACATGAACTGTTCTCTTGTTCTCTTTGGTACCAGGTGTTATTCTGTTTTTACCTGTTCAGCAACATGGGATGGATGGTGGGAAGGAGGGGGCACTGCAGGGTCCTGCATTGCCAGGAAAACAGATTTGTTTTCCTGGCACTGGAAAGTCCCTTTTATCTAAAGGATAAAGATCTAAATGAATATAACAATTTCAGAATAGAATACGCATTCACTATTATTAGGCGCCCTAGCCACAAGACCTCAGTTTTGGTCCACTTGGTCAGTTGCTTATTCATAAAAGAATATATATTATCATAGTTACAGCAGATTACATTCTGAATATTAAAAGATAATTTAATACCCAGATTAAACCAAAATGTAGATTTAAGTAAAGATAGTTCAGCCTCGAACAAATTTAAAACCATAATTTGAACAGAAGCACATCATCCGCAAATAGAGAAATTTTATATTCTCAATCAGCTAATTTAATCCCATGTACTTCTTTGTTGTCTATAATCCTAATAGCCAATGGTTCAATAGATAAGATATATAGTAATGGGACCAATGGGCAGCCTTGCCTCGTGCCATTTTTTTTATTGGAAATGTAGATGATTCAAAAAATGGGATTTATAATTTTCTCAGATGGCTCTATATATAATGACATTATTTTATCTCTAAAGGGGCCTTGGAATCCAAATTTATTTAATACTCTATCTAAAAACCTCCATTTAATTCTGTCAAATGCCTTTTCTGTGTCAAGTGCTGTGATAATCCAATTAACTAATTAGGTATGATTGATTGATCACTAATGAGCAAATTAATCTATTATAGATAGTTAAGATGGCACTTGTCTGTAACTGTGTCGCACTAAGAAATTCAACTAAGCTGACATTGCATAAAATACTTAGACTGTGTAAGATGACATTGCATAAAATACTAAAACTGTGTTGCGCTGATATTGCATAGAATATTCCATAGCATGTCTGGCCAATATCCAAAAAGGCCCTTGTGTGTAAGAGAGGGACTTGGTATTAGAAAGATAAAGAGTAGGGACATAGATAGATAAGATGCCGCATGTGTCTGGCATGGGCGTTGGGGGTCATGACCGGCCTGATCAACCGTACTGACTACCTAACGTGCATGACAAGATACATGCTGGGCTGCACTGATAAAACTTGGTAAAAAGTATAAAAGACGGGGAAACTTGGCACTCACTTGGAGAACTACCCACCTGTAATGCGGACGCGTGTTGCTGGTCTCTGCTGTTCCCAGAGAGGGTCCCTCCAAGCCTGACTGTCTGAGTTCCCCCGGTCGTGCAGCGAGGACGTAACCAAGCCCCCTCTAAATGGTGATGTATACTTAAGTTGATATATCTAGATACTAAGCTGTTTTGATGTGAATGCATGCAACTACTTAATGAGAATTAAGCTTATTTTGTCCTGGGTCCCTTTGTGGACAATAAAGTGTGATGTGAATTCTTATCTGCAACTTGGTCTCTGTGTGATTTCTGTTTCCTATAGCTCAATATACTCATTCCGAAGTGGGTTGTGTGCCCGCCAGTATCGTTATAAGCCTTATTAGGTAATTGATTATTACTTTTTGGATATTGGTGCTTCATGAATTTAATGATTAGGCACAACATTTTGGCGTAGTCGGCAGGATGAGTATTAATTGAGCAGGGAAACTTGAAATCAATTTAGTTTTGAAAGTTGTTAGAATTTGTTTTGCTGGAACTGTTTGCGTAAGATAAGAAAATTGTGTTTAGGACTTGTTAGAACTGTGTATGTAGATAAGGATATTGTGGTTAGAAATTGTTAGGACTGCTTAGGCGAATTGTAAGTACAGTTAAAGTGAAACTAACATTGTATAAGGTTTAATTTTTGCTGCGTCACGGAGGAAAGAAAATACATTTGCAAGCTGTCAGTTTCTTCCGTGCGCTGCAGTAAAATATGTTATAGAGATTTTAAGTTTAGGAAACAAACACTACAGTTTCTAAAGTTTCTTTTGAACATTGTGTAAACCTGAAAATGTTTGCATGATTTTGCAAGAGCAAAATTGGTGAGTGAATGCTCGATCTACAAGATTGAGGAGTGTTTCAGAAGATTGATTGAAGAATGCAAGTTGTGCTCAGTTGGTAGACGCCCCTATACATCTTAACGGTGTGTAGAACGCCAGTGCCGCTGGGGAGCGATACCCTCAAACAGGCTAGCGTCCTGGATGAGGCTGAATTGCTGCTAATTTAATAAGCTCAATACCAGGTATTGAGATAAGGTCACCAAAACCACGAGATTGTTTGGGGTGATTCTGACACGAATGGGTGATTGTGCTTGGTCAGTTAACAAGTGCCCCTACGCACCTTAACAGGTGCTGGAAGCCAGTGCTGACTAAGGAAGTGAATGAAACGGCTGTTCCTGAAAGTGCAAGACTGTTGGCTCGATTCATAGACGCCCCTATGCACTTTACGGAGTGTGTAGAAAGCCAGTGTGGTCGGGAAGCGCAAACCTGCAGCCAAATTAGTCATTTGGGCAGGCTTGAGTGAAGCATAAAACAATAAGCCAGACACTAGGTGTTTGGATTAGTACATATTCAAGTGAAATTAACTAAAACACATAGTACACACATCCCCCAAGGAGTGCAAGTATATTCTAAATCAATCATAGGGACTTTGCACAATGTTTAAAAAGAATAAGAAACAAGGTGATGATGCCATCATTCCCGGATGGGAGGATGAGCCATATGCGGTGATTGCCAGTGAATGGGCCCGTTCAGCTGGCAAGGGTAACGATGACTGTGAAAAAAGTGAAATTGACATGCCTACTAACCTTTGATTGCCTGACAAGAATCCCAAAAGATAAGTGGCAGAAAAGAGGTTGGGTAATACTGAATGCCTATAGACAAACACACAAAGCTAAATGTCTTATGGAAAAAGAAAAGCGTTTGTATGAAATGTTATTGCAAAAATCTGTAATGAATGTGACTAAGGCTAAGGGTAAGGTTGGAACTCGTAAGATTAGCAAGAGGAAGATGCAGGTGTGCTTGGCTCAGGTAGGATCCAATTGGGATCCTGACACTTGGGATGGCAACATCTGGAGTTCAGACGATGAGTCTGGTGGAGTAAATGCTTTGCCTGTGGTCAGAAGAAAATTGGAGTACACTGACCTGGGGCAAATTAGCAAGACCTCCATGGAAGACTACACTCAACAGGAGATGGCTGACATTCTTTCAACCTTCAGGCAGCGGCCAAAGGAACCGCTGGATGAGTGGGTTGTGAGACTAGCCGAGACAGGGGCGGGAGGCATCAATCTTGATGCCATGGACTCGCCAAAGTTAGCCACTATCTCAGAGGATGAGAATGTCAGGAGGATGCTGTTAAACGGACCCCCTGCCATAGAGGGGAATCCGGCTTCACTCACCCTCCTTGAGCTTGTCCAGATAGGGTTAAAACTGAGGTATCCATCTGTCAGTGACTGGCCAGATAATGACAAACCTTGGTACGGGCTGACAGATGCAGTAAGGAAACTGAAACAGGAGATGGTCAGACAGGCTATCCAGAATTCCCAACAGCTGGATAGACTGATGGAAATGCCTGTGACAGTTCAAATGAGAAATAAGATTATAAAGACCGCCCCTCCAGCATATAAGCAGGTAATAATGACACTGCTTATAAATCAAACAGGAAACTCATTGCAATTGGTTACTGAAGCCATTATGCAATTGGGGGAATTGGGAGACCTGGGAAACCTGTTAGGAGACCTGGGAGACCTGGAGGTGACGGACTCTGACCAAAAGGATTGACTAGTGAGGCAGGCTCCAGTGATTGACTTTTCAGTAAAAGACCACAGACCCCATGTAAATGTAGAAATTCACTGGAAACATAAAAATGTTGAAAGGGTTACTGCCCTTGTGGACACTGGAGCCGAAACCACCTTAATTTATGGTAACCCTAAGAAATTTTCTGGATCACCCTATGTGATCACAGGTCTGGGAGGTAAAAGGACAGAAGCAGTCCAGACCTGGGTAGAACTGAAAATTGGACAGTTGCCCAAAAAGAAGTATTCAGTTTTAATTGTCCCCATACCTGAATACATAATTGGTATTGACATCCTTGACAACACTGTGATACTCTCCAAGTCAGGACAAGACAAATGGGAATACGTGCCCTCGGGCAAATGTTATTTGAGAGAATAAGATGAGTCATATCTTTACAGGCAAAGCTCATTGGTCCGGCTGTTATTGTGATGGTTGCGCTTACTCTACCCCTTTTGGTCGAATCAGATACCAACAACAAGATTGGAAGTTGGGACCGGAGTGATTCCGCAGAAATGAAGTGGAAAGAGATCGAGATGCGAGTAACCTGCCGGACTTATGACTGTCCAAACATGAGGGCAAGCCTGTATGGAGAAGGCTATTTCAGCCACAACGACACTGAGAAGATGAACTATATTAAGCTGCCGCACGGATCATTTGATATGTTAACGTTAGAATCTACAACACCCTTTGGCTGCCATATACTATATACACATGTTGACTTTAATATTACTTCAGAGGAACTTACCCAATATTGGGTGGGTTACGCAAATGAGCAAAGCACAAAGCGGACATACACTGTTATAGAGAATAGTGGTGCAACCTACTGCTGCACTAACAGCACCCCTGATACCTTTACCTTTAAACGTTCTGATGTAAGTTGTATAAATCACCCTATCCCTTCAAAAGGATTCTATTGGCTATGTGGGAGATGGGCTTATAAAAAACTCCCATGTAAAATGCAAATTGATTGTACCTTGGGAATGGTGATGCCCGCCATTTACCCTACTACAACTTTACCTGAAAGCGCCCATCATCATTGGAGGAAACGAGACACCGAGTTATCAGGGTTTAAAATGGATAGAAACGCACAGTTTTGGGTCTCTCTTTTTCCAATGGTGGGGGTGGGAATGATGATAACTAATTTAAACCTTTTAATTGATTCCCTTGATGATGCCTTTAATAGCACAGGACTTGCTATTAGCTTACTTACTTATGAGCAAGAACAGATTAGACAGGCAGCTTTGCAAAATAGAATAGCCTTAGATTATTTGCTTGCAGCAGAGGGGGGGGTATGCAAAAGAATAGGAGGCAAAGCATGTTGTGTGTGGATAGAAGATAAATCAGGGAAAGTTAAACATGAGCTTCATCACTTAGAAGAGATACAGAAACGCTTTAGAAAACCACTGACCACAGATGACTTGGAACACTGGCTAGCTAATGCTACACAAGACTTTGACTGGACATTTGGTATAGGATCATGGATAGGAGGACTTGGGATGAAAATATTAAAGGGAATTGTGTGGTGTGTTTTTATTATACTCTGTATTTACCTATGCTACAAAATTGTTATTTGCTGCATTCAAAGAGTAACTACATTTAAAAAGCAAATGTTAGAAGTGTGATAAATGTTGTTTAGAGATAGAGAATGTTAAGCGGGAAGAGGCATGTCCTACGGGTGACCCTCGACTCGGAGAGCTTTAGTGCATGAATTGGTTCCAGGTGTGAAAGGAACAATATGGGGATCAGTGGGTTAATGGGCTTGCCCCCTGCTGATAACCTGAATGGCATGCGTAAATGTGTGAGGTTTTGCTCACTGAGTGATCAAGGGATGGAATGTGATAATCCAATTAACTAATTAGGTATGATTGATTGATCACTAATGAGCAAATTAATCTATTATAGATAGTTAAGATGGCACTTGTCTGTAACTGTGTCGCACTAAGAAATTCAACTAAGCTGACATTGCATAAAATACTTAGACTGTGTAAGATGACATTGCATAAAATACTAAAACTGTGTTGCGCTGATATTGCATAGAATATTCCATAGCATGTCTGGCCAATATCCAAAAAGGCCCTTGTGTGTAAGAGAGGGACTTGGTATTAGAAAGATAAAGAGTAGGGACATAGATAGATAAGATGCCGCATGTGTCTGGCATGGGCGTTGGGGGTCATGACCGGCCTGATCAACCGTACTGACTACCTAACGTGCATGACAAGATACATGCTGGGCTGCACTGATAAAACTTGGTAAAAAGTATAAAAGACGGGGAAACTTGGCACTCACTTGGAGAACTACCCACCTGTAATGCGGACGCGTGTTGCTGGTCTCTGCTGTTCCCAGAGAGGGTCCCTCCAAGCCTGACTGTCTGAGTTCCCCCGGTCGTGCAGCGAGGACGTAACCAAGCCCCCTCTAAATGGTGATGTATACTTAAGTTGATATATCTAGATACTAAGCTGTTTTGATGTGAATGCATGCAACTACTTAATGAGAATTAAGCTTATTTTGTCCTGGGTCCCTTTGTGGACAATAAAGTGTGATGTGAATTCTTATCTGCAACTTGGTCTCTGTGTGATTTCTGTTTCCTATAGCTCAATATACTCATTCCGAAGTGGGTTGTGTGCCCGCCAGTATCGTTATAAGCCTTATTAGGTAATTGATTATTACTTTTTGGATATTGGTGCTTCATGAATTTAATGATTAGGCACAACAAGTGCCAAAATGGCCAATTCTGAATTCATAAGATTCCTTTTAATAATCAAATTGAGTATTCTACCGATATTATCTGTTGTACCTCTGTCCCTGATGAAACCCGACTGGTCTACTGCAACTATATAAAAAAATAACAGCTTTCAATCTGTTTGCTAAAATGCGAGAATACATTTTTAAATCTAGATTTATTAAGGAAATTGGTTTATAATGTATTGTGTTTGTAGGATCGTTTCCTGGTTTAGGAATCGGAATAACAGATGCTAACAGCATCTCAATAGGGAACGGATTAGTAGTTGAGACATCAAGAAAAGCTTTCAGTAGTATAGGGACCAAAATATCAGCAACATTTTTATAAAATAACATTGAAAAGCCATCCGGTCCAGGGGCTTTATTGGCTTTAAGGTTTTTTTTATTGAATCAAATATTTCTAAAATACTAATAGGGGCATTTAGATCTCTGAGTTTTTCTGGAGAGATTTCGAAATAGCAAGTTTATTCAGAAACCCATCTATTTCCAAGATTGACACCAAAGGCCTGAGATATTTCCTTAAGGTTTAAAAAGCATTTATCTCTTACTAATTTTTTAAATCGTTTTATCTTCAGAAGTATTGTTTAATGTTTGTAAGAATTTTGTTAACTTTATTATTGTTGTGATACCATTTTTGCTTGAGAAAAATAATAGATTTATTCACCTCATACAAAAGCTTTTTATTGGTATCATGTTTCAAGCGTATAATTTCATTAGTAATATCTAGGGCTGTTCGCAACTTATTTTCTCTTTCAAACTTAGCCAAATTAATATATAGTTTAGAGATACTTTCTTCTTTTTTTTTTCTTTTGTCTCAAGCCTGCTTTTATTAGAGCCCCTCTAAAAAAACATTTAAATGAACACCAAACAGTAGAGGTGGATACTTCCTCACTATCATTAATTTGAATAAAGTGCTTAATTTTTGTAGATAATTCAGCGGTTACCTTATCAATTTATAGAAGACTTTCATTCAGTCTCCATCTGTTTCTGATTTTGAAAGGAGATGGAGATTTCAATGTTAAAAAAAAACTGGGGCATCATTTGATAGGATAATTGAACCAATCTTGGAATCAGTAATCTGATCTAATAAACCAGGACTAACTAAAAACAAAGTCATTCCGAGAGTAGGTCTAATGGACATGAGAAAAATGGGTATAATCTCTCGATTGTGGGTTAAAAATTCAACAACAATCATAGAGAGAGTTCTTCAGCAAAATTAATTAGATTTATTTGTAGCCGTTTTAATTTTTGGGTCCCATTCTTTGTTATTGTGTTTGCTTTTATCTAGTTTTAAGTTGGGAACACAGTTGAAATCACCTCCAATAATTAAATATCCACTCTTAACCTTATCAATTTTCTGAGCACAATCTTCCAGGAAACCCACTGAGAAATCATTAGGAGCACATACATTCACCAAAGTAAATATCGTGTCATTTATCTTGCCAATTAAAAGTAAAAAGTTACCATTTATATCGATTTCCGAATGTATATATTAAAATTTAAGATTTTTTGATAAAACAATGGCCACTCCTCTTCCTTTATGACTACCTTTAAGATTGGAATAGTATATTAATGGAAAATAATTAAGGTGCCATAATTTATCAGGAGGAGATATCCAATGGGTTTCCTGGATGAAGGCTATATCTACCTTATATTCCTTTAAAAATTTACTCAATGCCCCCTGTTTCTGGGGTGAATTGAGCCCTTGGATATTCCAAGATACACATCTAAGGGCCATCTAAAGCCATCATACCCTAGTCCCAAGTCGAGTCCCAATAATGCAGTCCTACACCAAAAACAAACATAGAACAAAATTAAACAAAGAGTAGAACATATCTTCATGTTCAACTGAAACCTGCAACTTTTCTATGCAGGTAGTGAGGTTTGAATGTCAAAAGGAGGAGAAGGTAGCATGACGTCGCATGCACGTTGCCCGGAGTGAGGTGCCCAGGCAGTCTGAAGTGAGGTGTTGGTTGTTGCCGGAGTGAATACCAGGAGTGCTGGAGTGAATGCCGGGGTGTATACCCGAAGGTCGTGAATATGCTGTGAGGCATAGATTTCATGCTGAAAGTGTGAAAGCTGAAGGAGGAAGGGTGAAGGCTAGACGGTAACTGATCCACTGCACTGCACAAACTGGACAATAGGTCACGGTGAGGGTCGGATTCCCGGCGTTAATACAGCTCTGCGGGTGGGTCATCCTAAAGCAGCATCCCTGCTAAGGGAAACTCTCTACTCATGCAAAATAGCAGTGCGGCTGGAGTTACTAAGTTACTACTAAGAAATTAAGTAACTAAGAGTTGCTAAGCTACTATGTTACTAATGTGATTACACAAGTTACTAAGTAATTACATAATTGCTTGCTGTTTGGAAAACAGGTTTAAATCAATAAGTTAAAAGCTTTTCACCCTACCCGGATTTCATTTGAAAATTAATTATCTGTTTACTTCAAAGCCACATGGTGCAGAAGTTAGCACTGGCTTTTATTTCTACACCTGAGGCTATAACCACGGCAATGCTCAGATCTAGCGAGAGTGAACTCTAGCCTGCAGGCTCGAGTTCACTCTCACCACTGGACCACCTGGGAAGGCAGCACCCTCCATGGCAGCACGGCACCCCCCCACGGAAACCCGCCTTCCCACCCCCTCCCAGGCTAAAGGTAAGAAGGGAGGGGGGTACATACTTTTTTGTTTTTTTAATAAAAAACAAAACATATTTATACAAACACTGTGCTATATACACTCACACTAAGAGCACTCACACACAGCACACTCATACTAACATCATCCTCAGACACACACAGCACACTCATACTAACATCACCCTCAGACACACACAGCACACTCATACTAACATCACCCTCATACACACAGCACACTCACACACAGCACCCTCAGACACACACAGCACACTCATACTAATATCACCCTCAGTCACAGACAGCACACTCATACTAACATCACCCTCAGACACACACAGCACACACACAGCACCCTCAGACACACACATCACCTTCAGTCACACAACACACTCACACACAGCACACTGTTACACATATACAACACACACACGTATGTATAATATATAAAATAACCCTCAGTAAGTTAACAGACAAAAAAAATTAGAAATATAGAATGTGACAGTAGATAAGAACACCCTCACACACACAGCACCCCTCTTACACACACACTGCAATCCTCAAACACGTGCTGCACCCTTCACACATACACACAGCACACACACAACACACTGCGCCCTTTACACATACAATACGTCCAAATATATATATATATATATATATATATATATATATATTTATATATGTATGTGTTTGAACGTATTGTGTGTGTGAAGGGCGCAGTGTGCTGGGTGTGCTGTGTGTATGTGTGAAGGGTGCAGCATGCATAATATTATTATTATTATTATTATTATTATTATTATTATTATTATTATTATTGCCATTTATATAGCGCCAACAGATTCTGTAGCACTTTACAATATTATATACTACAGCACCACTATACACATTACGCTCCAGATACACGCTAGATCCATTACCCTATATACACTCTGAATCCTCTATACACACACACACACACACACACACACACACACACACACACACACACACACAATCTCCTATACACACTCTGGGTCCTTTACACACAAGATCCCCTACACACACTGCACCACCTACACACACTACATTCCTGACATACAAACTCTGGATCCCCTATGGACACACTACATTCCTTGTAAGCAAACACATACTACATTCTCTAAACACACACACTACAACCCATATGCACACACTCACTACAGCCCCTACACACACTATGCCCCCTATAAACACTCGCTACAGCCCCTAGCCACACATATTACACCACAAACACGAATTAAATTGACCTGTTTACACAATACCACACCACAATCAGCTTACTCAACACAAACGCAATCCCACAAGCAGGCGCCAAACACATGCACCATACGCTTTTCTGGCCCTTTTGTCCTCTGGTATCCCACTTATGGAGACACCAGAGACAAGTTAAAAGCAAACACAGTGCAAGCATGTTATTAAATTTGCTTGCGCTGCGCAGAACAAATACAGAGCCTTTTTCCCATGCTATAGCTTTTCAGCAGGGCTCTGCACATTGAACTAACATGCTCACTTTGAGAGGGGGCGTGCTTGTCATTAGTGATGACAAAACACACCCTCTCTGGCTCCGCCCCTTTCTCAGGGGGCCGCTGTGATTGAAAAATGCCCGGGCTGAATTTTTTTCCCAGTCCGGCCCTGCTCTAAGGCGACGTTTTCTAAACTAAAGAGGTTTAAATTTGTTAACCATTCTTCATAGCTAAAATGTTCAATTCATTTCATTAATTTTGTAGCCTGCCTCTGCACTTTTTCTAGTGCCATAATATCCTTCATTAGAACAGAAGCCCAAAATTGCACAGCATATTCAAGATGTGGTCTTATCAGTGATTTATAAAGAGGCAAAATTATATTCTAGTGCTCCTTTTCATGCAAAATTTGTAGTTCCATCTGACATTGTAGCTGTAAATGTCATAATACTGTTAGCTTTTATTGCAATAAAATGCATATATTTGTATTCAGAAAAGGCGCACGAGTACAACAGTATCCCCCTTTAACAGTTTTTACAGTGTTTTGGAAAGTTACAGGGTCAAATATAACACATGAAATTTTTCTATTTTTTTCACATTGAAATTTGCTGATTACCTTTAAACCGTGTGGTAGCCCAGGAATGAGAATTACCCCCATTATGGCATACCATTTGCAAAAGAAGACAACCCAAGGTATTGCAAGTGGGATATGTCCAGTCTTTTTTAGTAGCCACTTAGTCACAAAACAGTAAAATGTATTACAACAATAATATCGTCAGTAAAGGTGCCGTTCATGTGTAAAAATGCAAAAAAAATTCACTTTTACTCAAAATATCATTGTTGTAATACAATTTACCATTTTGAAACACTAAAGTTTTTGTTCAACGAAGTCTCCCGAGTAAAACAGTACCCCCCATGTACATGTTTTATAGTGTCTTGGAAAGTTACACGGTTAAATATAGTGCTTGCGAATTACTCTCTGCACTTTCTGCCTGGGTTGTCAGGCATGTCAATCAAATTTTAATTATTAAAAATCACATAATTATGCTAAAAGATTACTTAAATAAGCACGTAGAATTTTAATATATATATATATATATATATACACATATATGTATTTAAATTCTACGTGTATACTTATGTAATCATTAATGTAATTAGATATATTTATCAGTATATATATTTGCTGTTATTTGTATATATAGATAGATATACATACAGAATGTCATTCTAAGTGTATTTTGTTACCAATATATATATATATTAATAACAAAATACAGTCAGAATGAAATTACATATGAATTTATATATAATTTATTTTCATTTTTTTAAAAAAACATTTTATTTATTTTATTATTTTATTTATTTATTATTGTAATTATACGTATATATATATATATGGAACATGGGGGGGGTGGTTGCACTCACCTGAACATGCTTAAATGGGGTGCTGCTGGGGGCCATATTATACAATAAACAATACACAAGATCCAGCGCACTCTCCTATCTACTAAACAGCAACTTCAATGTTGACAGATTTTATTAGTTTTTCAAAGGTTTTGTTTAAAAACACCTTATCTAGGCAAAAAATAATGGGGATTTAGTTACATTATATGATCATACATTGCATAAGCCTGCCACAATGTCAATGTACCCCATCTTTGGCAGGTCCTACTCTCACAGTCTAATGTCTGCTCTTATGAGATTAACCCACTTACCTGAGGAACAAATTCCATCTGAGGCTCTCTGCAGTACAAGACTAAATAGGGACCTGAGATGAGGCACCTGTGACAGGGAGGGGTGCAAAACCAAGGAGTTGGCTAGACTCCCAAATATATATATATGGAACATGGGGGGGTGGTTGCACTCACCTGAACATGCTTAAATGGGGTGCTGCTGGGGGCCATATTATACAATAAACAATACACAAGATCCAGCGCACTCTCCTATCTACTAAACAGCAACTTCAATGTTGACAGATTTTATTAGTTTTTAAAAGGTTTTGTTTAAAAACACCTTATCTAGGCAAAAAATAATGGGGATTTAGTTACATTATATGATCATACATTGCATAAGCCTGCCAATGTATGTACTGCAGAGAGCCTCAGATGGAATTTGTTCCCCAAGTAAGTGGGTTAATCTCATAAGAGCAGACATTAGACTGTGAGAGTAGGACCTGCCAAAGATGGGGTACATTGACGTTGTGGCAGGCTTATGCAATGTATGATCATATAATGTAGCTAAATCCCCATTATTTTTTGCCTAGATAAGGTGTTTTTAAACAAAACCTTTTAAAAACTAATAAAATATGTCAACATTGAAGTTGCTGTTTAGTAGATAGGAGAGTGCGCTGGATCTTGTGTATTGTTTATTATATATATATATATATATATACACACACACACACACATTTAATTTATTTTAAACATGTTTAATAAAAAAATGTTTACACTACCCACCAGCAGGGGGACCGTTTGACACTCCAGACAGTCTCCCTGCTGGCAGATCCACAGCCAGCTATAGGGGGCCATGTGATTTGCCATGGAAGGGCTGTCTGGGTTGTCAGGTAGTCCTCCCCAAAGAGGATCGTGGAAGAGGTAAGTACCGCAGAGCTCCTGGGGGCTTAAGCCACAGCAACTTTATAGCCTATTAGAATGGGGACGGCATAGAACACCATAACGGCATTAAGGGGTTAAATCCCTCTGCAGCAAAGTATTATCTTGTTCACATTGTATTACTTTGTTATATTCCCTGCATTTGTGGTAATTGTCCAACCCCTTTTACTATTTTATATTCAGTATTTAGTTTATCTTTATATTACACATTAAAAAAAATGTAATATTTGGATTGAGGAATTACAGAAAATTCCAAGGCCTGAATAGGCACCTATGGGCTATCTGTCCAGAGCCTGATACAGCTCTGAGTCATATGAGTGAAATTCCTACATTACAATAACTATATATGCATTCAGTATACACTATGTATTTTTTCTTATTTTAGACACATAAGCTTGTCAGTCTGCATATTATCCAACCTTGCTATTGGAATTATTCATGGTTCTAAATATCTTGTTGAATGCATACACTGTGGTGTAATTTGTGCATGATTAATATTATATATTTTTGTATAGTTATTGGGGAAACACTTTTTTTTGTTACTCAAACAGTCTATTATAATTAATTCTGTAGTGCCATGACACTGTTCTACTTTTTTCTTTTTTTTGTTAAAGGTCAATGTCTAGTATAAAGAACAACCATTATTATGCATGACAACATTCAGGGACAGATACAATGAGGGGCATTATTTAAAATAAAGTCCTGAATTGCGAGCAGGAAATTTGCAGTGTAATAATATGTTCTTATTTCACTGCTGTGAGTGTATATTGATTATTGAACCCATATGAATTTATGAGACAGAATATAAAAAAAAAATTGATGGTGTGAAGCGAGACCCTAACAAAATTACTCCCTAAACACTCACCTATGACCTAACTTTTACAATACTAACCACACAACTAACCGTGCACCTGAGTTCCTGCCTCTGATGTTAATGCACCCAGGCTTGTCTGTGTTTTCCATGCCAGGCTTAATTCTCACTCTTCTGGTGTATGCCAAGTGAGCATTCCTGTAGGGAGAGGCACTGTCATTCCTCAGCCCTCGCCATGCCACATCTCTTCCCAAACCTCCTCTGTTTTATGCCACATCCCGGCATTAGGCTGATTTTAAATGCATACAAAAATAAATAAAAATGAGACAGCGCTAGGTAACTAAAAAGCAGCAACCTATTAAAAGGGGATCCCTCAAACCCTTTAGAGCTAGATAAGTAAAAAATAATAAAAAGGCTGCGCTTACGATAAAAACAGACACAGTGTAAAGTCCAAAGGGAGGAAAAGTCCAACTGGTGTGTCCTTACAGGAGGTCTTTGCTGGTGGTGTCCTCTACCAATGTAGTAGTTCCTCTCATATGAAAGACAAAAGGGAAGAGATGGACAACCAATAGTGTAGTTTGCACAATACTGATGTGGATAGAAATAATAATAATAGTTGAGAACTCACATTTACCAGAGCTACTGTCCTAGCTCTGGAATAAAGCGCATACAGCGGTATAATCCCCGCTTATGGGATTTAAATGGGTTCCTCTCTGTGTTCTTGGTGTCCAATTCTCAAAAAGATAAAAAGAAACATCCGATAGTGCTCACTGTTTGGCAAAGTGGATAAAATAATAAAAGGGTATACTCACAAACCAAGAGCAGACCGACTGCTCTGTGTAGACAGCTTTGGTGGATTGATCCCCACCTAGGATTTCTTTAAAATGCAGGAAACTTCCAGGGTTTTTATCAAGGTGTAATAAAACCAATAAAGATTAAAAAGCCAGGGTAAAATAATTAAGTTTCTATAAAAAAAGATATTTTGGCACAAACAAATGTCCAAAAAATACTTTAATATATTATAAAAACACAAATATAAATATCCATAACGCGTTTCGTCAGAGACTTTTTCAAATGGATTAACAGAAATTACCTGGCTAATAGGTGTTATATAGGAGCATAACTGGTTTAAATTTGGCGCCAAAAATTGGTCTGACCAATCAGAAATAAGAACATATTAAAAAGCTTTAAAACGTGTGTTTAAAATAATCATATGTAGTTTATAATAGTATAACTTATTCCTGATATTTTTGAAGAAAAACGAGGGCAGGAAAGTATAGATTTAATCCTTTAAAGATAGTCATGTGACAAGGTACTTCCGCATTTTCGGAAGTTTTAGCCGCAATGTCTTATGGGAGTTGTAGTTTAATTTTGCTGCGACCTGTGGCCGCATAAAAACACCTCAAATAGTATATTTATAATTAGTAGCAGTGGCTCACTTGTCAATTTAAGGGTTAAAGTAAAAAAACGAGGGTTTAAAATAGTTGAATCTAAGAATTGAAAATAGGACATGTGACAGATCGGTACTTCCGCAAAACGGAAGTTAAACCGAACTGACTCATGGGAAATGTAGTTATAATCCCAGAGTCAGTAAAAACTGGCCAATAATAATTGCTTTAAGGGAGTTAAACACTGCAGTTAAAAACTGGATGAATGATAAGAGATATTAAAGGAAATAGGGACTAAAATAATTAATTGGATAAAAACAAATAGTTTTTATTTTTGTACGTCAGAAGTTCTTTTCGTTCTTTTTGTTTGAAGTTGTCCCTTGTTAATAAAAATAATAACGATAGGGGTATTATTCTTACACATGAATTTAGCAATAAATCCATCAATTTTTTAGATCTCAATATTTTTATTAACAAGGGACAACTTCAAACAAAAACGTTCTTCAAAAAAGTATGTGTAAATACGGCTATAGACAGATCAAGCTGCCATTATAAGCCTTGGCTCGAGAGTGCCCCTAAAAGTCAGTTTTTACGCCTTCGTAGAAACTGTTCTGAACTCACTGATTTTAATGAGCAAGCAGATTTTTTAAAAAGTAAATTTATGGAAAAAAAATATTTAGAGTCAGATCTAAATACTACAATTAATACAGTTAAACAAAAAGAACGAAAAGAACTTCTGACGTACAAAAATAAAGAAAATATCGAACCAATAGCACTCCCAATTATTTTTAATTTTAATAACAAAAATAATGATGTCAAAAAAATAATAAGAAAACACTGGCATATACTGAAACACGATGAAATACTTAATCCCATCATACCCAATCATCCAAATATTGTTTTCAGAGGAGCACCTAATTTTAAATCTATTTTAACTACAAATTTTACTAAAAAATCTCCTCCCAGAAATCTATCCTTTTTTCCCCAGACGAAAGGTTTCTATAAATGTAAACAATGCATTGTGTGTAAAACTACAGATAATTTTATTCCATCCAAAGTCACAAATTTTATGTCGAATCGGACAAAAAAAGTGTATAGTATTTATGATTTTATTTGCTGCAACACAAAAAATGTGATTTACCTGCTTGAGTGCCCATGTGGCCTCCAATATGTGGGGATGACCACAAGGTGCCTGAAGATAAGACTGAGCGAACATTGCAGGAATATAAAAAACGGATACTTAAATCATACAGTATCCAAACATTTCATTATGCACAATAAAGACCCACGCCTACTAAAATGCATTGGTATAAAAAAATGTTCCACCTCCTGGCGTGGAGGTGATATAAAAAAGCTGCTTGGAAAAACAGAGATGGAATGGGTGTATAATCTTCAGACTCTTATACCCCATGGTCTTAATGCAGATTTTGATTTACACAACTTTTTATGATTTTGTATGTTTAACTATGCCTGTACCTTTAAATGTATATGTTCTTAATGTTTTCCATAGAGACTTATAATTATAAGCTGTTTCCAAACTTCCATTTTACTGCAAAATAACTTGCTCTTATTTTAAAAACTATTTGTTTTTATCCAATTAATTATTTTAGTCCCTATTTCCTTTAATATCTCTTATCATTCATCCAGTTTTTAACTGCAGTGTTTAACTCCCTTAAAGCAATTATTATTGGCCAGTTTTTACTGACTCTGGGATTATAACTACATTTCCCATGAGTCAGTTCGGTTTAACTTCCGTTTTGCGGAAGTACCGATCTGTCACATGTCCTATTTTCAATTCTTAGATTCAACTATTTTAAACCCTCGTTTTTTTACTTTAACCCTTAAATTGACAAGTGAGCCACTGCTACTAATTATAAATATACTATTTGAGGTGTTTTTATGCGGCCACAGGTCGCAGCAAAATTAAACTACAACTCCCATAAGACATTGCGGCTAAAACTTCCGAAAATGCGGAAGTACCTTGTCACATGACTATCTTTAAAGGATTAAATCTATACTTTCCTGCCCTCGTTTTTCTTCAAAAATATCAGGAATAAGTTATACTATTATAAACTACATATGATTATTTTAAACACACGTTTTAAAGCTTTTTAATATGTTCTTATTTCTGATTGGTCAGACCAATTTTTGGCGCCAAATTTAAACCAGTTATGCTCCTATATAACACCTATTAGCCAGGTAATTTCTGTTAATCCATTTGAAAAAGTCTCTGACGAAACGCGTTATGGATATTTATATTTGTGTTTTTATAATATATTAAAGTATTTTTTGGACATTTGTTTGTGCCAAAATATCTTTTTTTATAGAAACTTAATTATTTTACCCTGGCTTTTTAATCTTTATTGGTTTTATTACACCTTGATAAAAACCCTGGAAGTTTCCTGCATTTTAAAGAAATCCTAGGTGGGGATCAATCCACCAAAGCTGTCTACACAGAGCAGTCGGTCTGCTCTTGGTTTGTGAGTATACCCTTTTATTATTTTATCCACTTTGCCAAACAGTGAGCACTATCGGATGTTTCTTTTTATCTTTTTGAGAATTGGACACCAAGAACACAGAGAGGAACCCATTTAAATCCCATAAGCGGGGATTATACCGCTGTATGCGCTTTATTCCAGAGCTAGGACAGTAGCTCTGGTAAATGTGAGTTCTCAACTATTATTATTATTTCTATCCACATCAGTATTGTGAAAACTACACTATTGGTTGTCCATCTCTTCCCTTTTGTCTTTCATATGAGAGGAACTACTACATTGGTAGAGGACACCACCAGCAAAGACCTCCTGTAAGGACACACCAGTTGGACTTTTCCTCCCTTTGGACTTTACACTGTGTCTGTTTTTATCGTAAGCGCAGCCTTTTTATTATGATTTTAAATGCATGCACGTGCACTAGAGGGTGTGCCTGATTTCATCATTACACTTTGCCTGCTTTCATCCTAAATGTCAAGTAACAGAAGCCCAAATCACTTGTGGTCTGAAAACACTTATTTATATGTTTACACAAATTGTCCTGATTGTTACACAACTAATCACCACACACTTATACATATTAAGCCTTTCTCTGACATCACTCCCTTGCTTTCTCATGGTCTTAGTAGCCTGGTAATATGCTCCTATGTTCTTTGTATTTCTAGTAACTGGCTTGACTTTGTTTACTCATTTATCCTGTATACTGGTACTAGTATCCCTGACCCTGGCTTTGTTATACTCGTATGTCCAACCATGTCTCCAACCATGACCTAAGCTAGCATCTGACTATCCTCTATCCTATACCTTATATTTATATACATTAATTCCAGAGATCCCAAGGCCTGGTAATACATATTTATTGTGTATATGGTTACACTTGCCTCCCTGTTTGCGAGTTAGGGCGTCTGATCTTGCCATGGACCCTGAAAACTTGGGGCAAAGAAACGGCATCATGTGTGGCTAGGATGGAGGAGTTTGACCATAGAATGGATATTTGCACACACTTTGCAAACTATCTTAACTAGAACGGCTTGCCTCAATTGGAATTGAGGGACCTGCCTGACAACCCAGGCCGAAAGTCCAGAGAATTTAATTTGCTAGCACTGTATTTTACCCTGTAACTTTGTATGACACCCTAAAACCTGTACATGGGGGTTACTGTTTTACTTGGGAGACTTCGCTGAACACAAATATTAGTGATTCAAAACAGTAAAACATATCACAGAGATGATATTGTCAGTGAAAGTTACTTTTTTTGTCTTTTTCACACACAAACAGCACTTTTACTAATGATATAATTGTTGTGATACGTTTTACTGTTTTGAAACTAATATTTGTGTTCAGCAAAGTCTCCCGTGTATAACAGTATTTTACATATATTTTTACATTGGAAATTGCCAGATTGGTTACGTTGCCTTTGACAGCGTATGTTAGCCCAGGAATGAGAATTACCCCCATGATGGCATACCATTTGCAAAAAAAGACAACTCAAGGTATTGCAAATGGGGTATGTCTAGTCTTTTTTAGTAGCCACTTAGTCACAAACACTGGCCAAAATTAGCGTTCAGTTTAGTTTTTTACTTTTTTCACACACAAACAAATATGAACGCTAAATTTGGCGAGTGTTTATGACTAAGTGGCTACTAACAAAGACTGGACATACCCCATATTGAATACCCTGGGTTGTCTACTTTAAAAAAAATATGTACATGTGGGGTGTGATTCAAAGATCTATGACAGATAATAGTGTTACAAGTCACTATTGATACATTTTAAAAATATATATTTTGAAACAGCAATTTCCTATTTGTTCTTATAGCAATATAACTTGCAAAGAAAAGCACAAAATTTGGAATCTATTTAGCAGTTTTTTTCATTAGCTTTCATAGGTAAGTAAAAGATTTTTCAAGAAAAAGTCAAAAAACATGTTTTTTTTTTAATTTTTTACCATATTTTATTAATTTTTTTAAAAAGTAAATTATATGACATGATACAAATAATGGTATTTAAAGAAAGTCCTTTTTGTCCTGAAAAATACAATATATAACTTTTATGGGAACAGTAAATGAGAGAGAGGAAAATTACAGCTAAACACAAACACCACAAAAGTGTTAAAACGGCCCTGGTCCTTAACGTACAACATCGCAAAAACAGGCCGGTCCTGAAGGGGTTAAGTACCATCTGCACTATCTTGTACCCTGCTTCTATTTTATTCACGTTTAAGCATTTATTATTATCATACACACCCCTCTGTGTAAGAGGGATATCTTTGATTTGCTGAGCGCATACCACTAGTGACCAGTGGTCATTAGCGCTGCAGAATTTGAAGGTGCATTATAAATAATAATAATAATAATAATAATAAAATGAAAATCTATATCATTACATACTGGTAGAACATCAAATGTGCCAAGGGGACTTCAGCTATCTGGTTTTACCAATCTATGCATATGTCAGCAAGTCAATAAACATTAATATATGAAGAATGCAAGGCTTCCTGTCCAGTGCTCATATTTAATTATAGTGATTATAGCTTATAGACCTTGTGCTGCTTCTTATGATTTATCAATTAAGTTATTATACCTACACAAGCAGTATATACAATATCTAATCCCAGTGGTCTGAGTGCTTGGACATGATGCTTTAAGACCATAAGGTCACAGATAAGCCTCTTATATTGTAAATCACCTAGCTTAACAAGAACACTGTACTTAAAAAACAAAACTATGGTCTGGAAATGTTAGGGTCCAGATACCCACACTGGTTGAGTTATTTCAATTCTTTAAACATGTCAGAATATATCTTTTCAGTTGCAGCTAACATTACCCTTTTCAGAATAAATAGAAAGATGACATTAAACCCTGTGTCATTTAGCCAGTTAAAACAGCCTTGTTGCTTGCTCTCTGAAACCCACTGCTATTTTTGTGCCTACAGCTTTTCATGTTCTGATCACACACTTGAATTTGTCTGTCATGTATGAGACTAGTTCTGTTGTTCTTTACTGAATTATTTCTAGCATAGAAGATAAACAATATTCAAAATGTAGAAACAGCCACTCAACATTACTATTTAATTACTTATCTAGACAGAATGCATATGGCAAGGGTGGCCAACCGGTATCCTATAAGACAGGGGTTTATCTAAAAAAGAAAAAATGCCGGTGCAAGAATAGTTTTTTTGCGTCCCATCTCCCCCCTATATAGCAGGTGTTACCAAATTGTAGAGTCTTAGCTGTGGATTTACCATTTGCCCATACTTGCAGTGCTATAATTGTGTTCAGTGTCTGTGCGTGAATGACGCATAATTTTGTATGGAGTATGAGAGTGTGTCAGTGTTTAAGTGTTAGTATATAAAAATTTGAAATGTAGGGCTGTGTTCACATTGGTGTCTGATAGAGATGTCCCGAATAGTTAGTTGGCGAATGGTTCCTGGCGAACATAGCTTGTTCGCGTTCGCCACGGAGGGCGAACATATGCGATGTTCGGTCCGCCCCCTATTCATCATCATTGAGTAAACTTTGACCCTGTACCTCACAGTCAGCAGACACATTCCAGCCAATCAGCAGCAGACCCTCCCTCCCAGACCCTCCCACCTCCTGGACAGCATCCATTTTAGATTCATTCGGAAGCTGCATTCTTAGTGAGAGGAGGGACAGTGTAGCTGCTGCTGATTTAATAGTGAAATCGATAGCTAGGCTAGTGTATTCAGTGTCCACTACAGTCCTGAAGGACTCATCTGATCTCTGCTGTAAGGACAGCACCCCAAAAAGCCCTTTTTAGGACTAGAACATCAGTCTGCTTTTTTTTCTTTTTGCCTGTGTAATCTAATTGCAGTTGCCTACCTGCCAGCGTGTGTGTCAGGCTCACAGCGTATACTGTGCCCACTTACCCAGTGCCACCACTCATGTCTGGTGTCACAATAGCTTGCATTTAAAAAAAAACAAAAAACTTTTTTGACTGTAATATAATAGCAGTCAGTTTCTTTCACACGTGTGCGTTTCAGGGCCTGCCAGGGCACAGTGTTACACCAGTGCAACTCATATCTGGTGTAACAGTAGTGTACATTAAAAAAAATAGAAATTTGACTGTGAAATAATAGCAGTCAGTTTCCTTCACATGTGTGCATTTCAGGGCCTGCCAGGGCACAGTGTCACACCAGTGCAACTCATATCTGGTGTAACAGTAGTGTACATTTAAAAAAAACACTTTTTTGACTGTGAAATAATAGCAGTCAGTTTCATTCACGCGTGTGCGTTTCAGGGCCTGCCAGGGCACAGTGTCACACCAGTGCAACTCATATCTGGTGTAACAGTAGTGTACATTAAAAAAAAAAAAATACAATGACTGTAATAGATTGAATAGCAGTTAGTTGTCTGCAAGCGTGTGTGTCAGGCCTACAGCGTCTACTCTGCCAACGTCTGCCAGTGCACAGTGCCACTCATATCTGTTGTCACAGTAGCTTGCACACATAGTACCACTAATCGAAAAACAAAATGACAGGCAGAGGCAGACCACCCCGCAGGGGCCGTCGTGGTCGTGGTGCTGTGATTCCCTTTGGCCCTAGAATAATGCCCAGTGTTCAGAGGCCACGTACCCTGACCTCGAAAAGTTCTGAGGACATAGTTGACTGGCTAACACAGGACACCCAATCTTCTACAGCTTCCGCTCGGAACCTTGACGCACCATCCTCCTCCAGCTTAGCTTCAGGCACCTCTCAAGTTACCACTCGCCCGCCTGCCGCCACCACCAACACTAGCACCACAGCCGCTTCACTTGATCTGTCAGAGGAGTTATTTACACATCAGTTGGAAGAAATGAGTGATGAGCAACCATTATTGCCAGAGGATGAAGATAACAGGGATATGTCTCAGTCAGGCAGCATTACACACATGGACGTACGGTGTGATGATGATGATGTTGTACCCGCTGCTGCTTCCTTTGCTGAGTTGTCAGATACAAGTGAAGCAGTTGATGATGACGATGCGTCTGTGGATGTCACGTGGGTGCCCGCTAGAAGAGAAGAAGGACAGGGGGAAATTTCAGATGGGGAGGCAGAGAGGAGGAGGAGGAGACGAGTTGGAAGCAGGGGGAGGTCATCGCAAGGAGCTAGTGGCACAGTCAGACAGCATGCATCGGCACCCGGGGTCAGCCAGACAGCACGCCAATCAACGCATGCTGTTGCCACCACCAGAATGCCGTCATTGCAGCACTCAGCAGTGTGGCATTTTTTGTGTGTGTCTGCCTCTGACAACAGCGATGCCATTTGCAACCTGTGCCAAAAGAAACTGAGTCGTGGGAAGTCCAACACCGACCTAGGTACAACTGCTTTGCGAAGGCACATGATCGCACATCACAAACACCTATGGGATCAACACATGAGTACAAGCAGCACACAAACTCAAAGCCGCCATCCTCCTCCTGGTCCAGCATCTTCAGCCACGTCAACCACTGCTGTGCTCCTGGCACCCTCTCAACCATCCGCCACTCCGTCTCTCGCCTTGAGCAGTTCCTGCTCATCTTCCCACATTCAGGTGTCTGTCAAGGACATGTTTGAGCGTAAGAAGCCAATGTCACAAAGTCACCCCCTTGCCCGGCATCTGACAGCTGGCTTGTATGAACTCTTAGCCCGCCAGCTTTTACCATACAAGCTGGTGGAGTCTGAGGCGTTCCAAAAATTTGTAGCTATTGGGACACCGCAGTGGAAGGTACCCGGCCGAAATTTCTTTGCACAAAAGGAGATCCCCAACCTGTACTCGATTGTGCAAAAGGAAGTAATGGCATGTCTGGCACACAGTGTTGGGGCAAGGGTCCATCTGACCACTGATACCTGTTCTGCAAAACATGGTCAGGGCAGGTATATCACCTACACTGCGCATTGGGTAAACCTGCTGACGGCTGCCAAGCATGGAATGCGTGACTCTGCAGAGGAGTTGGTGACACCGCCACGACTTGCAGGCACGCCTGCTGCCACCTCCTCTACTCCTCCTACTCCATCCTCTTCCATAACCTCCTCGGCTGAGTCCTCTTCTGCTGCTGCGTCTTGCTCCACATCAACGGCACCCCCCCAGCTCCCCAGGTACTATTCCACATCCTGGATACGGCAGTGTCATGCCGTTTTGGGGTTGACTTGCCTGAAAGCAGAGAGTCACACCGGACCAGCACTTCTGTCACCCCTGAACGCACAGGTGGATCAGTGGCTGACTCTGCACCAACTGGAGATCGGCAAAGTGGTTTGTGACAACGGAAGAAATTTGTTGGCGGCATTGAATTTGGGCAAGTTGACACATGTGCCGTGCATGCACATGTGTGTAATCTGATCGTACAACGCTTTGTGCATACGTACCCAGGCTTACAGGATGTCCTGAAGCAGGCCAGGAAGGTGTGTGACCATTTCAGGCGTTCCTACACGGCCATGGCGCACTTTTCAGATATCCAGCGGCGAAACAACATGCCAGTGAGGCGCTTGATTTGCGACAACCCGACACGTTGGAATTCAACACTCCTAATGTTCGACTGCCTGCTCCAACAAGAAAAAGCCGTTAACGACTATTTGTATGACCGGGGTGCTAGGACAGCCTCTGCGGAGCTGGGAATTTTTTTGCCACGTTACTGGACGCTCATGCGCAATGCCTGTAGGCTCATGCGTCCTTTTGAGGAGGTGACAAACCTAGTCAGTCGCACCGAAGGCACCATCAGCGACATCATACCATTTGTTTTCTTCCTGGAGCGTGCCCTGCGAAGAGTGCTGGATCAGGCCGTAGATGAGCTTGAAGAGGAAGAGGAAGAGGAAGAGTTGTGGTCACCATCACCACCAGAAACAGAAGAGGATTGTGAGGAAGAGGAGTCAGAGGAGGAATGTGGCTTTGAGGAGGAGGAGGAAGACCAACCACAACAGGCATCCCAGGGTGCTCGTTGTCACCTATCTGGTACCCGTGGTGTTGTACGTGGCTGGGGGGAAGAACATACCTTCAGTGAGATCAGTGAGGATGAGGAACGGGACATGAGTAGCTTGGCATCCAACCTTGTGCAAGTGGGGTCTTTCATGCTGTCGTGCCTGTTGAGGGACCCTTGTATAAAAAGGCTGAAGGAGAACGACCTGTAATGGGTGTCCACGCTACTAGACCCCCGGTATAAGCAGAAAGTGCCTGAAATGTTACCGAATTACCGCAAGTCGGAAAGGATGCAGCAGTTCCAAAATAAATTAAAAAAGTATGCTTTACACAGCGTATAAGGGTGATGTCACAGCACAATGGGAATCTAACAGGGGAAGAGGTGAAAGTAATCCTCCTCCTCCCACGACAGCAAGGACAGGACGCTTTACAGACATGTTGTTGATGGAGGACATGCAGAGCTTTTTAAGTCCTACGCATCGCCACAGCCCTTCGGGGTCCACCCTCAGAGAACGACTCGACTGACAGGTAGCAGACTACCTCGCCTTAACTGCAGATATCGACACTCTGAGGAGCGATGAACCCCTTGACTACTGGGTGTGCAGGCTTGACCTGTGGCTTAAGCTATCCCAATTTGCGATACAACTTCTGGCCAGCCCCGCTTCAAGTGTCCTGTCAGAAAGGACCGTCAGTGCAGCAGGAGGTATTGTCACTGAGAAGAGAAGTCGCCTAGGTCAAAAAAGTCTAGATTACCTCACCTTTATTAAGATGAATGAGGGATGGATCCCGAAGGGACTGACAGTGGGCGATACATTCGACTAAAAAAGGCCTGATGAGGGGGACGTAACAGGGATTAAACTGATAAGAATAGTACTACTTAACACACCACTCCTATCTGGTGGCACATTAGATTACACGCGCAGTGCCCCAAATTTGAAGTAGGAGGACCAACCAAGCATCTTTTTCCATCTCCCGGTTCCTAAAATCGATGCCATATACACGTCCCCTGATAGGGGATGTAACAGGGATTAAACTGATAAGAATAGTACTACTTAACACACCACTCCTATCTGGTGGCACATTAGATTACACGCGCAGTGCCCCAAATTTGAAATAGGAGGACCAACCAAGCATCTTTTTCCATCTCCCGGTTCCTAAAATCGATGCCATATACACGTCCCCTGATAGGGGACGTAACAGGGATTAAACTGATAGGAATAGTACTACTTAACACTCCTTATAATAACGCAGAGAGAGGCAAAGCAGAGAGAGGAGTCTGAAGAAGAGGAGTCAGAGGAGGAAGGTGGCTTTGAGGAGGTGGAAGACCAAACACAGCAGGCGTCCTAGGGGGCTTGTTGTCACCTTTCGGGGACCCTTGGTGTTGTACGTGGCTGGGTGGAGGAAGAGACCTTCAATGACATCAGTGAGGACAAGGACATGGCTAGCTTGGTATCCAACCTTGTGCAAATGGGGAGTTTGCGGTTGTTTGCGGTGCGTTTATCGGGGAGTTTGGTCTGTCACTGTGAAGCGGGCGTAACCCTTACACTACCTGATCGAAACAACATCATACCTGATGTTTTAAAGCACGTTATTCCAAACAATTTAGGAATGTTAGGTGATTTATGCCCTTTATGGATTAAAACCAGACTCTGCATCAACTATGTAATTTTCCATGGGAGTTTTGCCATGGATCCCCCTCCGGCATGCCACAGTCCAGGTGTTAGTCCCCTTGAAACAACTTTTCCATCACTATTGTGGCCAGAAAGAGTCCCTGTGGGTTTGAAAATTCGCCTGCCTATTGAAGTCTATGGCGGTTCGCCCGGTTCGCCCGTTCACGAACATTTGTGGAAATTCGCGTTCGTTGTTTGCGAACGGAAAATTTTATGTTCGCGATATCTCTAGTGTCTGAATGCAGAGAAGTGTTTATAGTCTTAAAGTTTGGATGCAGTGGTGTGTTTTGTGTTCAGTGTTGGTTTTTGCATGCAGGTGTATACTCACATACACTCTTACATTGCAACACACACATACATATGAAGCACACAAATATTTGCCACACACAGATTCACACCCAGAGACCCAGATATACACACATACACTGCCACACACAGATCCACTCCAAGCGATACACACACATACACACACTGAGGCAGATACACAGCCATATACTGCCCACATAGCTACATACATGTACAGATACAAACACTCATAGATACATTCACAGATCCACAAACATTGACACAAGCACAGATACATACGCTGACATACACACACATTACCCGATGTTCAAGCACTGACAGGAAGGTTGCCATGGTTGATGCACCTATATTTCACAGTGGGCTTCTCTTAATGCTTGGGGCAATAGTGTGGTCACACCAATTGCACTACCCATAATCCACACCTGCTTGAAAATGCTTCCCTAGTCTTTAGCAAAACATACAGGAAATAATTTAACTGTTTGTAATTTATGCCTACCATGATGTATTGTTATCTTTCAAACCATCTATTATGGGAGTTGTATCGCTATTTTGACTTTAATGAGGGCTTGGTTCAGAGTTTGTCTTTGGGAAAAGTCAAAAGTGAGTTTCATGACAGCTATCTAGCATTCAAGATTGCAATTAACATATTATTTGATTGGCCCCAACTTGGGCAAAACTTGCACAATGGAATTCCTTTAATTTTTATTTTATCATTATAGGAATAATCATTTTAAATGTTTAATTTAAGGACATTTTTTCAAAATGTTATTCACCGAAATATCATGAAAAAGTAGGTTCAGAGTACTTTGAAAAGGTATAGGAGAATTAAGGATTGTTTATGCAATAGTGAGTCATGAAAATGTAGACTAAGATTATAATTGGGGTTTATTCACTCTTACAGATATTACAAAATCCAGTTTAATTTCTCCACAACTCATGATTTAGTTAATGAACCCTCATGATTAAACTATTCTCCATCTTGCATTGAAGAGATTGAGTATTGAAAATTAAACTCAATGCTTAGTAAAAGTCACCTTGTAAATATAGGTATACAATAATTAATAAATAATTAAATAAATATAAGTAAAACATATATAATTTTGTGACACTGTAAATGAAAGATTCCGCCATAAAGTGTGTATTTGTCTATCCACTGAAGACAATTCTGGGGGAATTGTTGACAGTAAAAGCACCATCATCATGTCTGTCATCCTGAAGAAGGCTCCAGAGGAGAGCCGAAACGTTGATGTATTTTTTTATTTTTAACATGAGTTAAAAGTAAAATTTTATTTTCATCTGAAAGACCCTGGAGTGCTATCCATTTATTGGAATATCTACATCATTGTGCTGGATCAGCACCGGGCAATATTAGTATCTTTACCAGGAGTGCAAGCATTTTTGGATTTTGTGTATATATATAAAGTGTTAGGCTATAAATCAACAATTAAAAAGTTAAATGGACACTGTAGTCACCAAAACAACTTGAGCTTAATGAAGCAGTGTTTGTGTATAGATAATGCCTCTAAGTCTCACTGCTATTTTTGTTTATGCAGAAATAGTCACACCTTCCTTGAGTGTGACTGACACAGCCTGCGTGAACACATAATGGTTTCACTTTCAATTAGATGTAACTTACGTTAAAAGTTATCTCCTGCTCTGTAAATTTAGCTTTATAAACATACAGCAGGCTCTTGCAGGGTCTAGCAAGCTGTTAACACAGCAGGAGATAAGAAATTCTAAATTAAACAGAATTTGCAATAAAGGAAGTGTAAACATTAGATGACTCTTTACAAGAAGTATTTAGGAAGGGGGTGCAGGTCACATGCAGGGAGGTGTGCCAATGACTACATAAACAAAGTGAGTTAACTCTTAAATGACAGAGAATTTAGCAGTGAGACTGCGGGGGCATGATCTATAGACAAAAAATGCTTAATTAAGCCAAAGTGTTTTGGTGACTATAGTGTTCCTTTAAGCTTCTATGCCTTTTTGTTAGCTCTTGGTATTTAGCAATATTTGACCTTGAGATATATATTTTTTCACGTGCAATACCATTTCAGTGCATTCATTTATTCGTTCCCATGTCTGTATAACTCAAGAAATAGCTGCATCCATCCATTTAGTTCCTTGTCCAGTTTACCTCCAGCTCCTACAATAGAATGCTAGAAGGACAATGTTAACATTCTGATATTAAATTGTGTCACTTGTTTCAAATATGTTTCCTCAGTCACCCCAGCAAACAAGTAGCAGGCAAACAGAAAACTCTCTTCTTTCCGCCTCATTTCGTGTTTGCATTTCACAGTGATAGATTTTGATTGATTGGCCCAATTCTACCAGCTCTAAGACATACGTTTGCAGCGTGAGATAAGCCTCTAATTTGCATTAAACCGAGAGTGATCTAGTCTTCATTTGAGATGCAGACGGTGAAGCATTCTTTTTGCTACTCAAAGAGTTAATTTATTAATTAAACTACCCGGAGTGAATGTAGACCTGCATGGAGAAATTACCATTGAAGATAAATCATTGACACGGCAGATGCTCGTGGACTACATTTCCCATGATGCTCAGCCAGCCCCAGGATTGGCTAAGCATCATGTGACATGCAGTTCACAAACATCTGAGATGCCAAGTGAGATGCCAAGGCAACACAACCAGATTATCAGAAACGTTGTCATATATATATATATATATATTTGAATAGGAAAGTTTTTTGGGGGGAGGGGGGGGGGGGGGGGGGGGGGGAGATGGATAATACATAGTTAGAAGCACTATAAAATATATAGTCTATAAAATATTACTAACTTCATATGTCTTTTTGGGGGGCTAGGTTTTGGGCTGGGGGAGATGGATAATACATAGTTAGAAGCACTTGCCTCCAGACATATCAAATCTCTGAAATGTACTAATCTTGATGAAATAGGATCTTTAATTAATGTAATTGCATATGCAGTGTATCTTACATTATGCAACCTTCAAACATTGTTACAGCTCAAAAATAAATAGAGAACGGAGCAGCAGAAGCAGTCTGCAGAGGAAGCCTCTATCCTGATTATTGGGTCTCTGCAAATGAGAGCTGCGGTAACTCTCCTCCTGCTCCCAGTGATCGTGCAGGAGATAGGTGATGATTCTGGGGCTGAGCTCCCTCGGCCCTTATTGGCTTCAGTCAGTCATCCCCCGACTGCCAGTGATTGGGCTCCATAGCTCTGCCTGATCTTCCCATTGGCAAGGCTGCAGCGCCTGCAGTGATGGGAGTCTCACTGCTTCTCTCTCCATCTCCTATTGGCTAATCATGCACTCTGCTTTATTCCCACCACAAAGCGGCGATTGGCCATGAGAGCCGAGACACCTGTCCACGATTGGCTTTTTCCTGGAGTTAGAAATTCTCCCATCAATATTCATTGCGCTTAGCAGAAAGCGTGAGGATTTCCTCAGCCTTGTGTGTGTGGTGTGAGCTGAAGGATGCGCTGGGAGAGACGCTGAGAGGACTCCAGGTGTGGACCTGGAGAGCATGGAATGTTCACGTGTTCCCAGTGTTCCAACTTCCCCCCGCACGGAACTTGCGAGGTACTGAGAGGTATAGCTGCACCTGCCCCCTTCTTGGCCAGACCATCCCTCTGATGGAACGCAGATTGGAGATACAAACCGATTTCGCCTAGAAATGGGTGTTGTGATAAGCAGGCTATCACCCAACCGCAAAAAGACAAACTCGCCTATGTGACTTGATGGGAATCTAATGAACAGAGGAGTCATCAACCACCATCCCCATTACCATCGTCCTCATCTTCATCATTCACCTTGATGACCGTGCATGAAAAAAGCTTCGCTGGAATCATGGATGACAGAACCAACAAGTTGATTTTGGCACCTGTCCTGGCAGTGCTCTTTGTGATGATAGTGTACCAGTACATATGCCCAGCCGGGACCAATTCTTGCCATTTCCGAGCTGGTAACACTTTGAGAGGGGTAGACCCATCCCCTGTCCTTCCATCCCTGGCAGACACTCAGTGGCAAGCGGAGGAGGATGAAAGTGAAGTTGCAGAGGACTTCAGCCCTCCCAAATTCCAGCCGACCTTCCAGTTCGCCACTAAAGACCTGATCCGGTTTGTGGATTTCAATATAAAAGGGGACGATGTCATAGTGTTCCTGCACATCCAGAAGACAGGGGGCACTACTTTTGGGAGGCACCTGGTTAGGAATATCCGCCTGGAGCAGCCCTGTGATTGCAAGCCTGGACAGAAAAAGTGCACCTGTCACCGACCTGGGAAGAAGGAGACCTGGCTCTTCTCACGTTTCTCTACTGGCTGGAGCTGTGGACTGCATGCAGACTGGACTGAGCTCACCAACTGTGTCCCTTCTATCATGGACAAGAAAGACAGCCAGAGGAACCACAGGTCAGTGCATAGTGCATCCTCCAGAACCCCCAGACTGAGTGCCAGTGGGAGCACTGACTCTGTCATGTTTATTTTCTACGAGTGCTACTAATGCTGTGATGGGGATTTCAATGTATCAGTGTGTTACAGAGCCAGATAGTTGTGGTGTTGTCCCCTAGTTAGAGCACAGGGTTTGTGCTCAGCCTTGTTGTTCAGTGTTATCACAGACATCTATAGGAGTTTACAGCTGTCTGTTCCTGCATTGTTCAGTGGTTGGGTATCTTATAACTACATTATTGGTGTTAAGAAGTGATGTGTGGCTGATAGCCCTGTAATGTGCAGGTTACATTTTGAATAATTCATAAATATGTGTTGTGAACAGGAACATGTTGTAGATAATGTAATGTGCTAGCTAGGACCTCCTGCTGCAAAAGAGAACTGCAGTAGATTTCAGAACCATGGACAGCAGCACTGCTTGGGACCATAGACGAGGAGCAGTCCAGCATTCCTCAGCTAGTCTGCAGAAGTCGGAATAGCTATGCAGATGCTATACTTGTGCCCAATGACTGACACAGCTCCGGCACTGAGAGAAATTAACTCACAGTGGTTTTATTGCAGCTTGAACTCATTAACTGTCTGTTTTCTTTGTTTGCAATAGATAAGACTATAGGTTGTAAACTGCACTAAAATATATATTTTAATAGCATTACCTGTAAATAATGGAGTCCTATGTGATATGTATAACATTGTTTAGCCTTAACTGAGCAAGCACGTTTTATTTCATTATTTTAGAAAAGAAATAAGAAAAGTTATTTTGGTCACATGTGTATACATTAAATTAAAGAAAATGACAATAGAAACTAATTCACAAAATAATTTGCTACCTCCATTTATCCCTCTTCTGGATTTTTATTTTTAGTAATTTTAAAATTCAGAATCAAAAACCTCTCTGTGTTATTGATTATACTGCAAATTGACAGGAATTCACTAGAGTATTGCACATATATTTAGATGAAATAATGATATTGGGAAAAAAAAAACACTCAAGTCAGCTTAGTTTTCAGCTCAGCTAGTTTTGTTTTAAGCATGCAGTTACCTGGATAATTCCTGACAGGTCACTGTTTAATGCATAACTTTCCCTATGTTGAATTGCCTTAAATAGGCATGTAACTGCAAGGGCCAAATTGAATCCATTTGCTTGCATTATATCTAGAAATTAATGACTTTCTAACTTTATGAGCTGTGAAATTACATTAATTGCAATAGGTCTCATAAGCTAAAAGGTTTGCACTGTGTAAAAATAAATACATAAATAATATATATATATTTAAATAATATATATAATAAAAAAAATCTTGCACTCCAACACAATGTTTAAAGAACCGGTGCTCCAATAAAAGATCAAAAAGAAAGTCCAAAAAATACTGTCACTCTGGGAGTTTTCAAGTCTTCAGTTTAATGTTATATCCATGTCAACGTTTCAGCTCCTGTACCAAGCTTTCATCAGGACATATATATATATATATATATATATATATATATATATATATATATACACTATGTCACAATTATGGTGAAGTCAATTTCACATGTAGCCTTTGTCCATCTTCAACATTTCAGAAAACAACAGATTTTGAAAAAAATAGTTTTGAGAAGAAATTGTAGGACTGTCATTATAATTTCAGTACTGACTGGTGCAGGGTTGGCAACCTTCAGCACTCCAGATGTTGTGAACTACGTCTCCCCTGATGCTTTGCCAGCATTATGGCTATAAGAACCTATGGGAGATGTAGTCTACAGCTTCTGGAGGGCCAAGGGATACCTAACCCTGTACTGGTGTGTCTGCTGATTTACCATGATAGTAAAAGCAATCCATATTTATCCAGATAACAACACCTATGTGTGTGTCTATTTATTGACGAGCACTTTCACATAAACACTCAGACACAAAAAGGATAATCCTAGTGTCCTCTTTGAATATTTGAAACATATCTGCAGATTAATGGTAGCTGATGAACATATGGGTCAAAGCCATAGGAAAGGAGATACAAATAACTAGTACATTAAATACGAATTGTATTTAGTTTTAGGATTATATTTAATCTTGCAAAATTATTGTGTTACTATTAATCTATTAAATGTTTAGTTCGGTGTACTACGTTAATCTATAGCTGAGCCAGACATTATAGAATTCCCATTATCCCTTTGTAACAGAACAAAACTAGCTGCATATATTTAGTGAGTTTATATTTAACATGTTATGTTATAGACCTAAACCATGACATTAGACTTACCTTTTTTTTCCAGTGACATGCATTCTAACATACCATTTATTTTTAAAGCCAAGAACTGAAAACCTTTTTACATTAAAATCTGATAGTAACATATATAAGAAAAGTGTTGCGGGCTTTGCTGTTTAGCTTGTTTGCTATCGGTTAGTGGAGCTATGCAATTCTGACAGGTATTCCTAAATAATAAAGCTCTAGCCTTATAGTAGTAATGCAAGTGTGTTTCTATCTGCTTTGTATAATCTCAGACCATAAAGGAACAAATCTTTGTTGAAATATCTGAATTGGGTGATGGTGTTCTGAGACCTCTAAAGAACAACTAACCATGTTTAAAGGTACTTTGGGATTTATCTCTAAGTAGTGAGGTGAAGTAAGGTGACAGCTGACTTAAGAATACTTTCGAACTTAAATAATTGTGCTATATTGTACTAAGTTCTTAACACAGCACAACTTTTTTTGTGAATATAACTTCATTGTTTCTAGAATTCGAACAGTTCATATTTTCATACTGATGAAACACGGTACAGAAATAAAAAACAATATTTTTTCAACTCCACATACCCTACTAGCTCTCTTTTTTTGCTTATTTTTATCATTTCATATTTGAAAGGGATGCAACATACATTTTCAATGCCCCAGGATACTCCCATACTATTTTCAAACATATGTTTGAAGATAAGATGGTTTCACAGAATTACCACTGAAATAGGTAATGTGATGTATGCACACCACAACCGACTTGCCCTTTTTACTATCCTACATTTAATTATGATATTTCACTCTGTACTATCATGAGCACCTAACACAAATATATATATATATATATATATATATATATATATATATATTTTTTATTTTTTTTTGCAATGCAGGAAATATTCTTAGGACTGGCAATAGCTTGTATATACAGTGATCAATACAGTAATATGCAAAAAAAAAAACACATTTTCTCAAATTCTTGTATCTTATATATAGTGGCCCAACACAGCTCCATTCACATCAGGAGAAAGAAATACCTAACTGTTTGATGAACGTGGATATAGGGTTTCACCATATAAAAACTGCAGTCTAGGAGATAAATTGGTCTCACTAGATATGCAATTAACTTTATGTAATGAGCCAAGAAAGACAGTAAAATAAACTGGGTACATGGGAATATTCTCTTAGCAGCCACATTATTAGGAAAACCAATCTAGTACTGGGCAGCACTCAAATATGATTAAAAATAGCCTGAATTATTAAGAGCTCAAATACAACAAGGTACTGAATGCAGAACACAGACGTTTAGGTACCACATTCCTATTGTGAACCTCTTCCAGCTCATCTCAAAGGTGCTGTATTTGTTTGAGATCTGAGGACTTGCCAGACCAATGGAATAAAGAGGTGACTTTGTTATATCTGTAGAACACTGCTTGCTGAAATGTGCCCGTGTAAGAGTTTTTATAATTTATAGCTGACCAATTGTGAATGGCGTAGGTCGAAAAATGTCCTGATCTGTGCCTTCAAGGGAGTACTAGAATTTACAAGCTTTAAAAAGAGAAAAACAAATGAATTATGCACACGAAGCAATCGTGTAATACTCACAGATGCCTTGTTCACCAACTGTCTTTCACATTCTACTGCCTATTTTCGGGGAAATTCCCTCGAACAATGACCAGTTCACTAGGACATGGAATCCCGCAAATTTATCAATGGACTCTGCACCCATTGAAATGGCAGACCGCGTGTTTCACCCTTAGACCACCAAGGATTAAAAAGGATTCATACCCACCTCCCTGGACAAAGGTAGACAATAGGGAAAATGAGCAAAAATAGTTGTATAATAACTTTATTGAAATATTTTAATTTATAATAACATGTTTGAAGTAAAGACTCCCCTGCTAACACCTCTACACAATATACACAAGAAAGACCACACATACGCAGCCCCACAAACAGCTACCCCACTGAATGCCACAAACAGCCCACATATACACACAACACCTCAGACAGCCCCCACACACCTAAATACTACAAGCAACCCACATGCATACACCAAACATCACAGGCAGCACACATACACACACTACCACAAACAGCCCACACACACAACACAAACCACCATACAAACAAATAGTGCAAGCAACTGACATAACATTACAGACCGCACCCACATTCAAAACCCCGGCACACATTCAGTAAAGCCAGTTTTACACACCACCCAGTAGTGGTAAAATATTTCTCCAAAGGAACACTGTGTTCCTCTGTATTGTTGTTATTTTATAGATCCTTTGGCATTACAGCAATACAACTTGTTAAAGTTTGGATACTTTGGAGAAGTATATTACCAATACTGGGTGGTGTATAAGACTGGTTATACTGTTGATAACTATTCTTTGTATTCTTATATGCACTTTAAGGTGGTTGGGGATACACCTATATCTAGACACTGTGGTTTGTCTTGCGAGAACACCCATACACCTACAGTTCACAATTTTATTTTTACACATTCATTACAACAAACTGTCCACATACACATGCAGCACAACAGACAGTTCTTACCACACACAAGCACTACAAGCAACTCACAATCACTCACTTATCACATACAGCAAACAAGCACAAAACAACCCCCACACATACTACAAATAGCCCAAATATATACTTCACATAATAGACAGCCCACATACACAAAGACAATTAACATAAGCAACCCAAAAACACACACTAAATATGACAACATGCAGCTCATACAAAAATTACAGTATGGAGAAACTAACTAGTACAAACTATAACCACCTGGGTGCTAAGTCTCACTGGTATTCCCTCCAATACCAACATAAATAGCAATCAAAAGAAGCAAGATGATGCACACCAGAATAACACATTAAATACTCAACCAGGTTTAATAAACCAATATCAAGATTAAAGTACAAAAATATATAAAGTGATACAAAATAGGCAAGAAATAATAAACAATAGATTCACCACAATTCTCACAAGCCTATCAGGGCAGAAACAGGAATCACAAATAACCCCCCAACGTTTCGGCACCTCCTGGTTGCCTTTATCAAGGGCCCTTGATAAAGGCAACCAGGAGGTGCCGAAACGTATTTTAACTTATTTTAACATGCAGCTAACATGCAGCTCTAAAACACAAAATACCATAAACATACATAACCCAACAAACCGCTCTGGTCACACACATGAACTCAATAACACAAACAGTCTACATTAACACACAAAATCCTACAAGCAAACCCCTTCATACACACAATGCCACAAACAACAATGCACATGCAGGTGCACATGTACCAAAGACATTCCCACTCATACATAGCACACACATATATCCCACTTACACCCATATTGAACCTCACAAATCTTCTGCAGCACTAATATAAAGCACAAGTAGACTTAAACAGACATACATTTTACTTTAAAAAATTACTCTTAGGCACTGTTTCAAAGTTTTACTTTGAAACAGTGTTTCCAATTGGTTATCTACACCATGTACAGTAAGAGCACTGTCTAATGGTATATTCTAAAAAACAAACTACCAGTGAAATACAATACATAACGCAGTTATCCCAGTTAAAGGATCCTGCACAGCAAAAAATGTTGGTCAGTGAGTGCATTGGTTTTTGCAGGTGTCTTCACTGTTAACTTAAATCGAACAAAAAAGTCAAAAGAAGAAAAAGACACATTGTTGGCCTGAAACATTCTAGACTAGATAAAAGATGCCTTCAAAGCACTCTGTAATAAACTGCAGGTATGGATAGCAATTCAAGCTATAATTGAGAATGAGAATATAAGGTCAAGAAAAAAACCTAGCAGAACCTATGCTCCAAAATAGTTATGGTTAGGGTAAGTCTAAATGTATAAATAAGTGAGGACAGAAATTTTGACAAAAAAAAAATTCTGGCACATACATTAACTAGGGAGAAACAAAAAAAAAAAAAACAGTTTGATAGATATTAAAACATTAAACTTACTTGATAAATATGTCCATATTAATATTAATTCATGTTTGCAGTGCCACTTGATGGACATAAAATACCTCTTGACATACAGTAATTTCTCTGCACTGTAAGTTATATATATAATATTTGTTGGTCAATGGAATTCTACATTATAAAGATCTTAGTTGTAAGACACATTTGATCTTAGTAGACTACGCCTGGCATGACACCCTATACAAACCAAGATAATTTCATCTCACAAAGCAGGCTACATTGGAAGCACATGGAAACCAAATGATGTTTACAGGGGAGCAGGGGAGCATTAAAAATGATCACATCAGTTTACTAACACTATTTAAACTATGCAGATTCTCTTTCCAGTCTCTTTGAAGGACACTGCTATGTTGATAATATGTCCTATTAAGAAACAAGATAAAATCAGCATCGCCAAATTACCTTTGAGAATTAGGGAACTTGACCCAGTCTACAGCTTTACTAGTAATTAATTGCTGAAGCCCAAACAATATATTCCCTGTCTTGGAGTATCTAGATTAGTAAAACATTTCTATTCACTACTGAAAAGGTAGAAAATAGTATGGTTTGCCATGACAAATAGCTCTCACAAGCAGTTTTTTATCTCCATCTAATAGCATGTGTTGGCATACACACTTAATGCATATATGTGTTTATACATTTGAAAGATAGAGGGGACATTTTACTTTTTTAGTATATATTATTATAGGCTATTCTACAATTACGTAATATTCACAGCCATTTCCCTCAATAGACGTTAATCCTTTCGATACTGGTTTATTATCTTCCCTCTGTGTATTTTGTTCTGCTGGGAAAACGTTCCTTTTACATATTTAGAGTCCGCTGCAATCTCCCATCAGCCTCAGCCAGCACCTCCTGTAGCCAGATACCACTGGACTGCAGAAAAGCCACTCCTATGTACCCAAAAGGTGTGGAAATAGGAGGGTGGTTAAAATATTCACAATATAGGTGGTATGTGTATGTATTTGTGTGTTCCTGTCAGTGTTTGGATCTAAGTATGTGTGTGTATCAATATGTCAAGGTGTATGTGTATATATCCATGTGTGTATGTGTTGAGTTGGGTGTTTGTGTGTGGCAGTGTATGCATGTATGTACCTCTCAACATTTAGGTACCAACACTACACACAAATGCACAACTGCATTGAAATGTCAACACCACACACACATACATACATTTCTGAAAACATACTCCATACAAAAATATGTTTACATTCAAACACATCAACACTGCTCAAAAATATAGCCCTGCAAGGATGGGCAAATGGTAGATCCCTGACTGGCAAAACATTGTGGTAGCTTACTTATTAATGATCTACCTTTTTGCCATTCTTGTGCTAAAGAGGGGGCACCAGGGCCCTCTCTCTATTAATTCTGCCACTGATTATGATATTCCGAAAACATCCCTAGCTGTACCATACAACATCTACAGTGAGGGAAAAAAGTATTTGATCCCCTGCTGATTTTGAATGTTTGCCCACTGACAAAGAAATGATCAGTCTATAATTTGAATGGTAGGTGTATTTTAACAGTGAGAGACAGAATAACAAAAAAAAAATCCAGAAAAACGAATGCCAAAAAGTTATACATTGATTTGCATGTCAATGAGTGAAATAAGTATTTGACCCCTCCGACTTAGTACTTAGTACAAAGTGGCAAAACCCACTTTGGCAATCACAGATGTCAGACATTTCTTGTAGTTAGTCACTAGGTTTGCACACATCTCAGGAGGGATTTTGCCCCATTCCTCTTTGCAGATCCTCTCCAAGTCATTAAGGTTTCGAGGGTGACGTTTGGCACTCGAACCTTCAGCTCCCTCCAAAAATTTTCTATGGGATTAAGGTCTGGAGACTGGCTAGGCCACTCCGGGACCTTAATGTGCTTCTTCTTGAGACATTCCTTTGTTGCCTTGGCTGTGTGTTTTGGGTCATTGTCATGCTGTACTACCCATCCACTACCCATTTTCAATGCCCTGGCTGAGGGAAGGAGGTTCTCACCCAAGATTTGATGGCACATGGCCCCATCCATCGTCCCTTTGATGGGGTGCAGTTGTCCTGTCCCATTAGCAGAAAAACACCCCCAAAGCATAATGTTTCCACCTCCATGTTTGACAGTGGGGATGGTGTTCTTGAGGTCATTGACAGCATTCCTCCTCCTCCATACAAGGTGAGTTACGTTGATGCCAAAAAGTTTGATTTTGGTCTCATCTGACCACAACAATTTCACCCAGTTCTTCTTAGAATCATTCAGATGTTCATTGGCAAACTTCAGTCAGGCCTGTTCATGTGCTTTCTTGAGCAGGGGGACCTTGCGGGAGCTGCAGGATTTCAGTCTTTCACGGCGGAGTGTGTTACCAATTGTTTTCTTGGTGACTATGGTCCCAGCTGCCTTGAGATAATTAACAAGATCCTCCCGTGTAGATCTGGGCTGATTCCTCACTGTTCTCATGATCATTGAAACTCCACGAGGTGAGATCTTGCATGGAGCAAGCAGCTTGGTGATGAACGTGTAGCCCTTTCCAGCCTTGTGTAGGTGTACAATCTTGTCCCTGACATCCTTGGACAGCTCTTTGGTCTTGGCCATGTTGGAAAGTTTGGAATCTGATTGATTAATTGCTTCTGTGGACAGGTGTCTTTTATACTGGTAACAAGCGGAGATTAGGAGCACTCCCTTTAAGAGAGTCCTCCTAATCTCAGCTCGTTACCTGTATAAAAGACACCTGGGAGCCAGAAATCTTGCTGATTAATAAGGGATCAAATACTTATTTCACTCATTGATATGCAAATCAATTTATAACTTTTTGGGATTTTATTTTGTTATTTTGTCTCTCACTGTAAAAATACACCTACCATTAAAATTATTGACTGATCATTTCTTTGTCAGTGGACAAACGTTCAAAATCAGAAGGGGATCAAATACTTTTTTTTTTCCTCACTGTACTCCCATTCTATGCTATTATTTTTTGCCCAAAACACGACATGTGACATGTGCACTGCTCTAGTGGAATGAACATTCCAAAATAAAAAACATTTGCAGATGTTATTTGTTCTCTATTTACTGGTTGATCAAAGAAATGTCCAGTAATAAAAACAAAATTAGTACCTTTTTTCTCTCCACAATGATACAAAAACACATTTCCAAAGGGGAATTGCAAAAATATATAATGAAGAACTCAATTCCCTGACTATCTAGAATATCGTTGTGCAAGAAGCTGAAGTGAAATAGCTTCTTGTACACAGAAAGCTTTGTTTGGCCCTGGGCTTGTTTGTCTTTTCATTTGGAAAATATTTTAGCTGTTTTTGCCCAAGGTAGAGAGAAGGCAGAGTTTGCATTCCTGAAAGATAATCACATAGAGATATTTCTTGATTTTTCCTTAATGTTATACCCTCTGAAACAAGCAAGAACAACAGACCTTTATTTGGTATTTACTGCAATGCCCACACAATGCTTCTGAAACATCACATGTGAAATTACAATTAATAGTGTTTTTTTCCCCCAAATAGCTTATTAAGCTATTGTCAGTCATGTAACTGTATGTCTAAATTCCTTTTTTTTATATAACTTTTCTATGAAACAAACAAACCAACCCGTCTGATATAACTGTAGCATGTTTAGTTTAGACATTGTAAGTCTCTAAAGATGCACATCTAGAACAAATTAAGTATATGCTACTGCTGAGTAGAAAATGCTATATTATGGAGGTAGAATTACTCATCTGCTTAGTCATTGCGTTAGAAATAGAATTATAGGATAGGACTTAACCCACTCTTTTATAATTGAGATCTAAAATTATACATTAGAACATTTTACAGACAAAGTAAAATTAGATTTCAACCAAATGGCACATTTCCCCGTCGAGTGTGGGCTACCTACCTATAAAATTAGGAATAAATCTGTGAAACAAGTTACATTTCGTTTCTTGTCCTTCATTTAGAGCTAAGGTTGTAATAATGTGGTGAACTCACACACGCGCTACGTTTCTGATGTAGACTGTTTTAGTGAGTCCATTATATTATTTGACATAAGTTTAATAAAGTCAGTTTAATAAAATGAGTGTCTTCGCTATTGTCAACTATTGTAATAGGAGAATGTAGCAATCTTAAAGCCATTTCCTTAACATGAAGTCTTAGAACTCAACAGCAGTTGATATATATCTTTTCTCATTTTCAGTATTTTTAATTTATTACTTGAAAGCTTACCTTATTGCTGATACTGTTATTGACTTATGGAACTATGGTGCATAATTTCATAAACATAAAACTATTCAACATGGAATACAATTTCTCATATGGAGAGGTACATATCAATAAACTAATGAGATCTATGATTGCCTACACCCTTGGAGCCTGTAGACAAATACCCTTTTGTGGCAGAATTGAAGGCTGATTTTCTCCTGTAAAAAAAATAAATCTGTAAAGGAACACTATCTATAGCATTAGGAATTCCAACCTTACGCTATAGTTTTACCCTACCTATTTTGATATCTGCCCCCACCCCCCCCCCCATTCCCACCAGGGTATTTAAAATGTAATTCCCTCATCTTCCTCGCTAAGACCATGAAGATTGATTATGGAGGCTAGAGGGCAGGTACTTATCAAATACTCTCTATGAACAGAATTTTATCGAGAACAGAGTCTTACTCGGTTCTCACAAGGGTGCGCCTCTTGTGACTTTTAGGAAGACAGCCAATGGTGGTGTGTTTAACAACGCAATGGAACAATTGCAGTTTGAACACAATTGCAACATTTTACATTGTGGGGTCAAAGCTAATGGTCCGCTACACCCAGACAACTTCATTGAGATGCGTTGCACTTAGTGGCCTTTTAATTAAGAAAGTCTATAAAAATGTGCAGAAGTTATGTTGTTTTTTTTTAAAGAAGTTAGGAATAAGTGTTTCTAACTTTGACTTTGAGAGCCCTCCACAACCCTTTGCTAAGCTCATTCCTACTGTGTTATTTCTCTCCTTATCATTAAAGGCTCATCACCTCCTTTATTTAATCATCTCTAGCACTTTAATCTCTACTAGTGAATTTAAATTGTCTCTTTTTAAAGGTTTCCTCAAAATTCCAACATTCATAAACAATTCCCAGAATTCTTATTCTCTAGTTCTAACTCAGATTTCTTCAGTTTTCACATAAGGATGTTTCCCCTGTAGAGTGCAAGCTTTGAGACTAGTCTTTCTAGGTCCAAAGTAATTGCTAGCAGAATGCTTGGTTGTATAGGGAGAGGTATTAGCAGTAGAAAGAGGGAAGTGCTCATGCCATTGTACAGAACACTGGTGAGACCTCACTTGGAGTACTGTACACAGTACTGGAGACCATATCTTCAGAAGGATATTGATACCTTAGAGAGAGTTCAAAGAAGGGCTACTAAATTGGTTCATGGATTGCAGGATAAAACTTACCAGGAAAGGTTAAAGGATCTTAACATGTATAGCTTGGTGGAAAGACGAGACAGGGGGGATATGATAGAAACATTTAAATACATAAAGGGAATCAACACAGTAAAGGAGGAGACTATATTTAAAAGAAGAAAAACTACCACAACAAGAGGACATAGTCTTAAATTAGAGGGACAAAGGTTTAATAATAATATCAGGAAGTATTACTTTACTGAGAGGGTAGTGGATGCATGGAATAGCCTTCCAGCTGAAGTGGTAGAGGTTAACACAGTAAAGGAGTGTAAGCATGCGTGGGATAGGCATAAGGCTATCCTAACTATAAGATAAGGCCAGGAACTAATGGAAGTATTTAGAAAACTGGGCAGACTAGATGGGCCGAATGGTTCTTATCTGCCGTCACATTCTATGTTTGTTTTATCCTGTCTGTCCAACAAATTTTAATGAAAAATGTTGTGATATTTGTTCTATATAAATAAATGATAATGCAAGAACATAATTACACAGTTAATCGATTTTCGTGATATTCTGTAGGTTTGAAGAATATACTAGATCTAAAAGATGTTGCACAGCTTTAAAATGTGAAATGATGAGTTGATAATGATGAGGTGATCAGAGGAGGTGCGTTCTCGGGACTATTATCTTGATATCAACAGCCAGGAAGTGTATGTGTAAAAATGTTATAATAAATATAATGAAAATGACTGAACCGCATTAAAACTTGTTAACATAACATATAGCTTTGACTTGATTGAGCCATGTTGATTGTTTTTTTTTTCATGTAACAGACTTTCTTGAAATATTTTCTCAGTGAAATAAAGAACACATTTAATTAGATAATTGCTTTAGAATTATATAAATTGAAAAACTATCTCTGCTCATCACAAACTGTGATGTTGATCTCTCATGTATCATATAATTAAGTTCTGGATGTGAAAGAAGTTGAACATTGACATTTTTCTAGCATATTGCAAGATACCAGCAAAGTTGTATGTCAAAACAGAAGTGTTTTGATGAGAAGAAAAATAATCAAAAATATTTTTAAATGAATATGTGAGATGGTAAAAGCAAAATTAGAAAGCGGTAATGATTGGTTTTGGTTCACAAAATATAGCTAAACAGAATCTCTTTTAGTCTTAAGCTTGCAGAGAAAAATGGGTATTGTATTTTAATTTTGAATATAGACTTGTCCTACTCTTTTCTTTGTATATGAAGCATTGGTTGGCTTCACATGCATGCCAAACTTTCTGACTGGGAGCCAATTAATACCTTTTTACATCATTATTTTTCTATTGTATTATTTTTTTTTGCCATGTTTACTGACCTATGATTACTGCTTTTTATAGTTTTTCGTTTTTGTTTATTACAGACTAGTCTTCTACCCTATATTTCTATATATAGTAGTCAGAGAGCTGCCAACCTATATTTCTCAGAGTTTTCATGTGACCTCTATTAACTGGATACTTTTGGATGCTCTGTTTCTTGTGTAATGTTCAGCATGCTATATTTGTACCCAAACCCATACTGGCCATTGAGAAAACCAGGCAAATCTCATCTCGCCCCTCCCATGCAGTGCTGTACCGATCCTAAGAGGGAGCTTTGTCCCTTCATGGGATTGAGGAGAGGTTAGGTCACCGGGGGAAAATGAGCTGGGCAGCATGCAGAGCAACCTCTGTCTCCCACTCTCACAAGCTCTGGTATTGTGAGAGCGTTGCTGTGATAATTTGCATCAACGCTCTGAAACACAGATGCTCATGAGAGAGATAGATATTGTCCGTATCCTGCAGATTTAAAGACCACATCACCTGCCTTTTGGACCACCAGGGATCAGTATGCACCCTTCCCACCTGCAAGGTAATAAGAGGGAGTGGGGAGTAAATGTGCGTTTTATAAAAACAAATAATTACATAAATTATTTAAGCCCTATCCTATCCCTTATATACACACTACACCCCTGCACTTACACAGACAAACACCCGACACACACTCTACATCCCCTGCACTTAAACACACAAATACACTTCACACACTTTATACTCAATATATACACACTACACCTCCTGCACATACACACACAAACGCACAATGCAAACTCTATACTGCTATATACGCACTATACCTCCTGCACTGACACATATAAAAACACTACACACAGTCTATATAATCTATACACCCACTACACTTCCTGCCCACACACACACACATACACACACACACACACACACACACACACAAACAATCTCCAAACACATACAACACTACAGGGAGCATCCCCAAACATGCACATCACTCTTTAAAAGCCTTGCTCCATGTCTGTTCTCTGATATCTCACTCTTGAGGACATCAGGGACAAGTCACTAGCAAATGCAGTGCATGCTTGTGTTGTGCAGAGAAAAAATCATAGGCCATTTTCTCCATCTGAGAGCACTGGATGCTCTGGATGGACATCACACTAACATACTCTTTGGGTGGGTGGGGGTTGCTTGTCATTGGTGATGACATAACATGCCCCATTTCTGGCCCTGTCCCTCCTAGTGGGATGCTCTGCCTTTACCTGCCCTGGCTGAATTTGTATCCCAGCCTGGCCCTGTTTTTGTCATGTTGTCTTGCTCTATCAATGCTACACAAAAGTTTAGAACACATACTGATAGTAAAATATCATGTAAACATTAGAATAGAAGAGGAAAAGATAAGTAGGCCTCCACACCCAAGAATTTAATATTTTGAAAAATAAATCCTGAAATACGTCAGCCAAAGAATTGGACAGCACTTAAAGTCCTGTGTTTGTGGCTGTCTATTTCTGGTCAGTTTATAGAGTAGGGTAGGGTTTTTTGATAGTTCATTAACATCTGAGATAGTATGGCACTGATTTTGTTACATCTTTGTATTTGCTGAGCTTAATCACACGTAGACTCTATGAGAATGATATTGATCATGGTCTAGTAATAATACAAGGCAGTTCTAGTCAATGGTGACTGGGGAAATTTAAAAATGGTTTGGTGGACCTTGATTCTACCCCAGGACTTTATACTTATTTAAAGTGACCCTGTCATGACAGATATAGGTTTGCAGATTTTCTAACCATCTGGCTTGACTTGTTATACAATTGTTTCTTTCCTTAATACTATAAAAGCTTATATTTCAATTTATTTCCATTACCCTTATCTCCTGTTGAGAATGTCAATCATGTTTTCTTTGGCGTTACACTTGCTATAAGACACATATCTCCTGAATGTCTCTGTTTGAGAAGCACATACTTGTGTCCATAGCAGGTTTAAAGTCCCCAACACTTTATATTGACTTTGTGTAATTCAATTTTTTTTTTCTTTCTCTCTCTTCTCTGATTGTCTGTGCAATTACAGCAGTAAATGATTCGGGCTATTTCTCTCCTCTCTGTTTGCTGCTGCTGCTTTTCCCCTCCTCTTTACTTCCCCTTGCCAGCATTGCTTTTACCTTAACCCAATATATAGCTGAAATTTGATTTTATGTCATTTAAGATAAAGTTTGTATTGTTAAGATCCTTAGCAACTGTTCCTGTGCCATGATTCAGTGAGAGGTCATGCCATGTTCAACCCCATAAATCTATAGATACTCATACCTGGAAGACAATATTCACTTTAAAGAGGACTGACTACACCCAATGATGCATGTTACTTGATGACTGCCCTAGAATACAGGATAATCTCCAATCCTGACTGTTAGGATCTCCAGAACCAGTGGGAAGTGGATGCTGGTCCATAGGGTCAGATAGGGCAATGTCCATTTATTTATGTTGCAATAAATATAAAGAAATTAAATCTATTAAATGGACAAACTGTAGGAATAATGATAGCATACTTGTTAGTTCTTACCAATACCAATAAACTTTAGTTTCTTTTTTTTATTGCTACAAAAACTGGTGGGGTAGGTGGGGATGGAGCAGGCCCATTTGTATCAGGTTTTACTGCTAAGTTGCAGTTCAATTGTCAGAGAAACTAAATGTTCTTTCTTTCTTTGTACATCTTGGTTGTTTTGCACTAATAAACTCTCATATGGGTTAATACTAGGATACTGGAACCCCAATTCAAGTCTGTCTCACTATACCATGTATTAACCTTTTCATGGAGAATGGCTTTAGCCTTTTCTAACAAAATACATATAAAACCCTCTAGTTGCTGCTACATATATTTAACTACAAATACGGTTAAATGCTACATACTTTTCTCAAAGAAGGGTTTATATTGATTAAGTTACATGCATGCAGTCTCTGTACTGGTTTGTCATAATCTACACACACTTGTTAGCTATTTGAGTCAAGGGTGAATCTAAGTTAAAGGGCATGTTTCTGAATAATCATTTTTATGAATGAATACTAATCATTTTGAGGTTAATTGAATGATCTATCTTGTTCTACTTATCCTTGTCTCAAATGATCTCATACTAACAATACACTGTAATGTGTTTTGATATGGTATTTTGTTTAACTTATATTTATTGTGTATATTTTAATAACTATTTCTCACAGAAGGGCAGTTTTATTCACTCTATTTTTGTTATTCAAACAACAAAAATAAGGAAAATTAAACAGAATGTATATCAGGGGTCGACAACCTATGGGAGACATGCCATGCATTGTCCACGCAAGGCTGATGATCCAAATGAGCCAGATAGGAAGATAAGAGGATCTCCCCAGCTGGCCCAGTTTCCCAGAACCTGGAGTGAATGGGAACCTGTTGTCTCCACCTCATTTTGATCTGGTGCTTATCTGTCATTCACTGCATTGCTGTGGGTTACCATGGCAATGCTTTGACTCACTTGTAAAGCACAGAAATTGAATGAGAACCAGAACGATTGTGAACCCGCGGAAGGTACAGATTGTGAGTTCCATCACTAGAGCACCAGGGATTAATGAGAATTCCTGGGCAAAGGTAGGCAAGAGAAAAGGGGATAAAGTAAGTTTAAAACAATTTTATTTCTGCAAATAAATAAACATCTTTTGCAATTCCCTACACACATTAAAGCCCAGACAATGCACATACATATGTAACACAACAGGAATGCCACATACATGCACAATACCATAGACAGCCTGCACTACATGCAAAATTATCACATGGAACCCACATGCACACACTTTACATTACAGACAGCAAACACACATAACCTCAGACAGTCCACACACATACATAACACAACAGGCAGCTCACAAACACACACAGTCATCCAAACAACCTAAATACATGCATACACAAAACCATGAACAGTCCCCACTACACACAAAAACATACATAACACAAAAGGCAGCTTATTCAAATAATACCAAAACAATCCAAACTTATACAAATCTCCAAACAGGTCCTGCCAAACACACACACACACACACACACACACACACACACACATTCACACAATACCACAAACAGCCCACATTCACATACAAAACCTACAAGCCAACACCTCCACACACAATACCACACACAACAATGCAGACATAAAACCACACACAACCATTACATACACTCACATAACACCGCAGACATCCTACACACAAACATTGTACACAATATACATATCCACACACATATATACAAACTCACAAAGCATCAGTTACACCCATACATAACACAAGCCAAATTCCTGAACGCATACAAAACTTACTTAAAAAAATTGGGCTAGTACCCTAAGGGACTTCAAAGTTCTACTTTGGTACAGTGCTACCAACATGTTGCCTGCCCCTGATGTATCTGATAATTTATTTCTTAGATTTCATTTTCAATTACAGTTAGTATAGTATGTTAAGTAGTAAAATACACGCACTGTCCTAAACATGTAATTTACACCTGTCTTGAATAGGCTAATGGTCCTTTTTCACAGCATCAATATTAGGAAGACTAGATTTAATGTTGCCCCCTATTCTGTATGTAATTTGCAGTCTGTCCAATCTTTTTAGAAATAACAGATGTTGTGTGAAATTCTATTCAGAAAATGAATATACATGTGTGCGACTGACAGTTTGGCATCGGTCACAACTGGCAAATCTACAAAACTTGGCAGATCCAGTTTAAAACGGGGACTTATTAATGGATGTGTGGTGCACACAGTTTAGTTTTACATTTCTATCTTACTATTTGAATTGTTGTGGAGTGTACAAGAAAACATCCAGGAGCTCTTTTAAAAATGTATAGTGGAAAAAAAAAAAAACCTGGGGAAAAAAAAGAAAATCATACAAGTAACACTTTGATGCATCTTTTGCAATATACGGTGCAAGCTTCAAAAGTTGAATTGTTATTTATCTAAGATAAAAGTCTATTTCTTGGAATGTATTAGAGGAAAGTTAAGTCAAATGGCTTGTGGAGGTTCACTATTGAAACATTTATTCAGTAACGTGTTTTTGTTCAGACAGAGTCTGTTTTCATTTTAACAATGGACAGTTTGGAGCCTTATTTCAAGAGATGGCATACATTGCACATTCCTAATCTGACTCGTGTAGATGTATGTAAAACTTTGCACGTCGTAAACTGAAATTTTCCCTGGACTATTCTTGGTTATTCTTTGATGTAATATTATTTGTGCTTAGCCTTCACATTCTCCTCATCCTTCATGACTTACACACAGTCTGTGAAGCAGGACTTAAATTTTAAAGACCTATGCATCTAACTATACTCACAAAGGGTGAATTTCGACTCGCCTGCCCTAAACTTTCAGTTTTCAATGGCTATTGGAAGTGTTGAGCCCTGCCGCTAAGTACCCTACCCTACAAGCAAGCAAACAGGTGACAAGTGTGATTGTAAAATTGAAGTCAATCATAAGCATCCTTTATTTAATTTGCTGTCTCGTTTCAGTGTGATTGATTCTGTAAGACTACTTTTAGGAGGTATCCGGATTTTGCCCTGTTAACGAATATAATGTTAGTCAATGTTTGTTTATAGGAATTGTAAAACACTGTTTGTTTACTTACTTATATACTTCCCTGCATAAGATGTTCTATTTAGATTTACTCGGCTACACTAAACCAGGGTATATAGTGCATTTCTGAGGAAATGTGATCATTGAGGAACAACCATCAAGACAACTCATTAAATATACTTCTTAATTGCTATAAATGTAAAATTTACCCCAGCATTGCTTATTATATGCTCTCACAGTGTTCTGTATTTGGTGAACACATTCATGTTTGTTATTGTGGGACTTTCTTTTTAAAATATTTGGTTTTGAATTTGTTTTTCTGGGACAGTAAATCATAGGAGCGATTTCAGCAGAACATAATGTGGCCATAACCCTTCTTTCCCTTCAACAAACGTAACATGTTCAGCTGTGTCTTCTCCCGCCATGTATGCAGCTATGTCTTAAAAAAAATACAGTTGAGTATCCCATTACTCAGGAAACCAAGCTTGTCATTGAAACTTATACAATTTGTCTCTATTCTTCCAAGACATTGTATTTGGGAGGGTGGGGGAGAGAGGAGGGGGGGGGGGAGGGGTGGTTGGAATCTATAAGTAGAAATCTGACTATTTGTACCTCAAATTTGAAGTTCACTTTGAATTCTTACTTTGAATTCTTATTACCCTGAGAGGGTAGTGGATGCATGGAATAGCCTTCCAGCTGAAGTGGTAGAGGTTAACACGGTGAGGGAGTTTAAGCATGCGTGGAATAGGCGTAAGGCTAGCCTAGGTTTAAGAGGGTGGGGGAGAGATTTGGGAGGGTGGGGGAGAGAGGAGGGGGTGGAGGGGGTGGGGGGGAATCTATAAGTAGAAATCTGACTATTTGTACCTCAAATTTGAAGTTCACTTTGAATTCTTACTTTGAATTCTTATTACCCTGAGAGGGTAGTGGATGCATGGAATAGCCTTCCAGCTGAAGTGGTAGAGGTTAACACGGTGAGGGAGTTTAAGCATGCGTGGGATAGGCATAAGGCTATCCTAGGTTTAAGATAAGGCCAGGGACTAATTTAAAGTATTTTGAAATATTGGGCAGACTAGATGAGCCGAATGGTTCTTGGCCATTACATTCTATGTTTCTAACTCTGTAAGTGTTTAAATTTAACAGAAGCTTTTTGTTTTCTCAAAATACTGGTAGCTTTTAGGGAATTTGTATTGTTTTTGAAGAGTCATGTGTAAAGCCTTTTTGGAGGAGGGGGTAGAATTTTCACCAACTGTAATAGTTTTTCATGTCTTTATAATGGATAGCAAACTCTAAAGCAGTACATTGTTTGTCTGCACCATAATACAAAGTAATAATGGTGCTCTTCAATGCAGTGTCCTTAAGCAGTCATGCAGAGCGTGCTTTGACAAATCTTGCTATTAGGATTATCATTACTATACTGTGCAGTACTAGTTTGGTCAGTATCATTGATATATGTATTTTAGAGACTAGGATATTTGTTTACAACTCATTGCATCCGAAACACACTGTTCCCTATAGCTACCCAGGGCTTGTGATACATCCACCAAAGAAACATATAAAACATACTACTTATTGATAGTTGGTCACATAAATTCTTTATCTATGACATGATATGCTATTTATGTTTTAATTGTTCAAATCTTGTTAATGCTAGTCTTATGCACGGTCAAAAAAAAAAAAAGATATATATATATAATGTCTTATGAGGAAATATCCCACTTGGCACTACTTCTCCCATGGACCTTAATTAACTTTATTGCGTTACAAAATGAAATGCACTCTCGCCATGATTCTCTTTTTTGTAGCTAACCCTGGCAAGCTAACCATTTCATATGGAATCGCTTTGATATTGACTTGGAAAGAAAAAAACAGTCTGTGCTATGTTTGTGTTTTGCTTTTTGGAATTATACATAGCAATGTCACAGAAAATGCATATTTAACTTAAGTAGCTTTTGATCAGATTTAATTAATTTAGGTATTTACTAAAATATACACAAATCATTCACACAGTTTTTCCATTCATAAAAAAATTTGCAATTGCCCATGCTTTTTCCAATTGTTGACATGCTATCTAACTATTTCATTAAGGATTTGTTGTGAATTTACAAAAATAAATGGCACATTTTAGGGCAATATACTTCAAATGCAAGAAAGTTGCAGGTTCTGCACAATTCAAAGTTCAATTAATAAACTTATGCATGTGATCAAATCTACATACTGTGAAATTCCCACTGCCCATTAAAAACTCTAATTAAAAAGAATAAGAAGAATTAGAATAATAATAATAATGTAAAGTTAAAAATCATAACTTTGGTCCTTGCATTCTTTCATAGAATATTCAGTATTTAATTTTTTTGTTGTTGTACTAGAAATCATGACTGTAGTATATATTGACATAGGATAATATTCATTAACTCTCTCTCTCTCTCTCTCTCTCTCTCTCTCTCTCTCTCTCTATATATATATATATACAGGTGTGTATTTTGCATATCTTTGTATATTCCTCACTGCTTTGGAATAATTTACACTGGCTGTTTGCTGTTCCCTGATCCTGTGTAGTTCAAACTGTCTTAACACTGCATGCCAACTCTTCAGCAAGCTGTAGTTTCTAGTCAAGTGTGAAAATTCACCTTTCAGACGAAGTGCTACTGGAGACACTTGTCATTCCATTTTTCACTTCTCCTCCTGCTAAAAATGTTGTTTAGACTTCTGTTTGAGAACACTTGGTTCTTCCATTCTCATGACTACAAGTCTGCCAACAGCAACAGTAGAAAGGGTCTGCTAAAGGGCCAACAGTACAAAATCAGAACTCTGTTGGGCATAATATTAAAAACTGAATTAGAAAAATCTTTACTGGATGGTTTATGAGTAGTAAATAACAAAATGCAGTAATCCTCTTATAAACACATTACTTAGACTTTAAAAAAAAGTCCAGGCAGGAAATTAAAGGGCCATTATAGGCAATAGAACTATTTCAACTCATTGAATTATATATAATGCCTGGAGTCCTCTGGCATTGTCATTCCCTTTTGAAGCAGTTTAATACTGAATAAGGGTCCCTGGCGTCCAACGCCCGGTCCTGCTGGAAGTATGGCCAAAGCCATACATGTCCCCATTGCCTTATCAGTTCATATCTGCAGTGGGAGCTGTGATGGGCTTTAAGTGGTCAGCTGACACTCTCAGCCAATCACAGATACCAATTGCTGTTGAGGCTAATAAATATATATATATATGTTCCAAGATGAGTGCATTCATAGGATTTATAATTCATATTGCTTTTATTGATGCAAATTCATGAGAACAGTCGACATTTCAGACCTGCCTGGACTTTTTTTTAAAGTCTAAGTAATGTGTTTATGAGAGGATTACTGCATTTTGTTATTTACAACTCATAAACCACCAGGCATCCAGTAAAGATTTTTCTAATTCAGATATGAACTGATTAGGCAATGGGGACATGTATGGCTTTGGCCATACTTCCCGCAGGACCGTGCGTTGGACGCCAGGGACCCTTATTCAGTATTAAACTGCTTCAAAATGGAATGACAATGCCAGAGGACTCCAGGCATTATATACAAATCAATGAGTTGAAATAGTTCTATTGCCTATAATGTCCCTTTAATTTCCATGCATACGGTGACCACTGTCATTCTCTATTACTTTTCAGGGTGCACGTAACACTAGATCTGCAATCCAGTTAAGTCACATGAATAAAATGAATGATCCAGCACTCCTTTTGCTATAGCTCTAGAAAGACCCAGATAAAATAGAATTTGTCTTATTTCCATAGAATTCAATGGTAACTTTAGGTGAATTTGTGTTTTCTGCTTGCTTTCTTTCTTGAACTAATCTTAAATAATTTAACTTACTTCACATATGTATGTTTACTTTCATGAAACAAGTTTGTATTTCACATTTGTTTTTGCTTGTTGTGTTTTTATTTCATATTTTATGTCTCTCTGGAGCAGCAGCTAACTATTATTACTGTAACAGATATTGAAGTGGTCACCTCTAATTTCATTTTCTTAGAATTGTATATTGATTGATTACATAAGAAACGTTGCTGAAAATGAAAATTGGGAGAATTTCATGAAGTTTTATGTTCGTGTAATTTTATGTGAGAGAAAAAGAAAAGCAAGACAATAAATTGAGTGTATTATATCCATGTACGAACGTTTTATACCATGCTAATATTATTGAGATTCTGTTATAAGACCACTGATAGATACCCGTAACCTTGTTATTTGACTATTTTTTATTTTATTATATCACTCTATGTGATAAAATGATATTTCTCCCTGTATCAAAACCATTAGAAATTACTGCAGGATAAATACAGTCACTAAAATATTTTTCATCCCTCTCCAGAATGTCTGTAAAAGATGAATAAATAAATTATAATTGTATACATTTTCATACTTTTACATTCTAAGTCTTATAGGCACAATCTATACTCTGTATTGCTTTGTTTATTTGCTATCAATTGCAACTTTTTTGACAATTTCTAAAACACAAAAACATAGATAGTGAATGGTTTACAGCAAGGATAAGTAATCTACTAAATATTGCAGGATAATGCAAAAACATTGCTTTAAATGTCTTCAAATGGTATGTAGGAGCAAAGAGCCATGATTGCATATAGTACCGAAAAATAAATAGGAGCATACAAAGGGGAAACCATTAAGAAAAAAAAAAACTTTTATTCTGATGATCATGTTGAGTTGAGAAAGTTATCTTGAAAAATTAAGTCAATTAGATATCTGCAATAGCAAAAAAATAAGTTATGTGATTAAACTGAGTTCACTTATTGTGGATGTGTTCATGTCCTACCAAGTAAATTATAATGTGTGATTTAGGATTAGGTGTTTGAGGTTGGTGGTAGTAAGTTGGAATTCGGGTAGATTTACACATTAAGACATAGACAGCACACAAAGTATGTTTTTAAATGCTAGGAGTTTTTTTTTATGTCGGTGAGTTAGATAGAAAAATGGTAAATAAGTGTATTTACTGCCCAGAGGAGGCAGATAGTACTGCTGATTTTATGACTATTCATTATGACTTGTTGAAATGACTTATCAGTGCTGGAGGGATCTTAAAGTCAATTTATTTGAGGCACACTGCCAAGGTTGTCAGTTTTCATGGGGGCACAGTGTTATACTGCTAGAAGAGCACCTGCACACACAAATATGTACTCATATTCACCGAGACATGCACAAATTCTTATTTCCTTAAAGCAATTCTGTTACTTTTTTAAAAATTGTATTGAAAGGCCTAAATCGCCTCCAAGTAGCCCAGCTATTGTATTTTTTAAATAATGAAGAAATGAAGAAAAACAAGGACTACATTTCCTATTTTCTAACCAGTAGGTTAACACAAGCTGACAAAGTGTGGAACCTTAACTTAGTCATGGAATTTTTACCCACTATGTATTTAGAAATATTTTTGGTGTGATTTAGTTAGTAGTATACCTGAATGTTAGCACATTTCCTCTGCATCCATTTTTCCAATGCAGGTGAGAAATAAGCAAAGTCTCAAATAACAATTGAAAGACTCATCAGTACCGTATAAAAAAAAAACAAAAAAAACTGTCCATCTGTGGATAAAAAGTAGAAAACTATTATACAAACATTACTAAAGAAAATTCAGTACATGTTATTGTTATATGCCGTGGTGATATTTGCGCATGCCATGTATACATGTCTGCAGTTAAGCTTAATTACACGCATTGTATATGTGCATAAATATATGTATATATTTTGTTTTTTTTACAAAAGTTACTTTCTCACAGAAGAAATTAATTTTCTTTTATTAGTTTTTGTTTCTTTTCTTTTCTGAGTCACTTCTTAAAGTGAAATAAAGTAAGAATTTCAGTGTTTACAAGAATAAAAAAATAAAATAACATCAATCTCTTACAATCCCCATCAATTTCTGTTATTCTAGAGAAGGTTGCTTTAATAGAAAAAAATATCTATAGCCATTAGTAGCTTGTAACAGGGGAGCATTTTTTTTATATGAATATACACATACACATTGCTTTAGGCAATCTGGGAAAAGTATGTGTGTAGAATGCAGAATGTAGATGTAAAAGGGATTAAATAGGAACAGTTTCCAAAGTGGAAAGGAGGGAATTATTCTAGATCAGAATGGAATATTTTCACTGGAAGGAGTCCTTTAATCAACACTCATACCCTGAACTTCTAATAAATGGATCTCAAACTCTGCTACACCTCAGATGTTGATGCCTTACAGCTCCCAGAATTCTTTAAATTGAATAAATGACCAAAGAATCATAGAATCTGTAGTTCAGCAACTTGTAGGGTTGAGATGCCTGCTCATGGGCCAAAGGAATACGGTTATTGTGTTATTGTGTTATCTGTATGATAAATGTGCAACTTTATTTCATTCTTCCAATTTGCTGGTGTGATGGAATTGTCAATGCTAAGGTTTTGCTTTACTTACTTCTCCTCGTCTTAATAATTTAAACAAAGCAAATTAGAGTTGTATGCAGGTACTGGCAAGTGTGCGCCAGTCTGTTGTAATTGAACGTACCAGGACAAATAATGCAATAACAACAAAATCAATGGGATTTCTAACTCCGTCCAATAAAAAGATGATGCATTAAAATGTACTCAAAAATAAAAAAGGCACATCTATAAATGTATTTTAAAGGGGAACAATCACTTTTGTTTTTGTCATCTGTTTTATTTCAAATTTGTATTAAAGATTTAGCAAATAACACAATACAGTTCAACCCAGGTTCCAGCAGGACACATATTGCTAATGAGGAGGACAAAATGGAAATCATGTTTCAATTCTCCTCTTCTCTATATGCGCTCTGTATGATGACTGCTAGTTGCAAACACAGAGCTTCTAAAATGATTGACAGGGGCTAAAATGGAGATGCCTGCAAGTGTGGCTTTCTTTTTTTTTTTTTTTTTTTAATTCTTTATTTTTTTCGTGCATAGGTGATAAAGGTAACATTTTAGCTAGCAATGCCACAACAGCTCTCGCCAGAAATTCAGTAGACAAAGAAAAACATTTGCATGGCATGAATAACAGTGCACTTTTTTTTTTTTTTTGGAAAGGAAAAAGAGTATACAAGACTATACATATAAGAGATAACAATAGTAGGCTTATGGATAGTTAGGGCAGGATAGATCATATTGGTACTAAGGTTTGGATCACGTTACAAGAAACATCTTAGAGGAGTGCCAGGGAACACATTTAGGCTGAGCCATAGAAAATTTATACGGCAAAATCATCTGTGCTAAGCTGGCTAATAGTGAGTAGGTTGGTATTATCAGGACAGGTAATGTAGCGATCACTAGAGTCACTTAACCAACGCCAGCAGCTGGTATATGGTTGTCTCTCCCTGTGTCTTTGTGTAGGCCTGCCTGCCTGCCACAGTGAGGATCGGTCTCTCGGTGTGTGGATGAGATCCGTGGGTAGTCCGTTGGGGGCTGCTGGGTACTCCGATTTGTGAGGCGTAGGGTGGCCTTCGCGGCCCGTCTGTATAGGTCACGGGAGGGCCCACTATTAGAATGCCTTTGCTTAACGGTGGTTGCCGGTCTCTTAGGCCGCCGGTCTCCTGGTCGTCCCGTTCGTCGGGCTCTCGACTCTGAAGGGTGGCGCCGTGCAGTAGGCAGTAGTGGACCGGGTAGTACTTTCACGCTGGCTCTTTTATGCTTGGGTTTCTGTGGGTTGGGGCCTAGTCGCCTGTTCCGAGGCCCGTCAGCCTTGTGGTGCGAGCCACCCGGGGGTGGGTTCTGCTGCTTGGTAGTCGCTTTCTGCTTCCCCTGTATCCACGTCCCCTCACCCCACAGTCGCTGCCACAAGACTCCGAAGAGATCATCCAGCCGCTTTTCATAATTGTCAAGTAGGTTGTACGTCGTCGGCAGGGCAGCCGCCATCTTAGCTCTGGCTGTGTAGCGGTGTGGTGAGACAGGGTCAGGTAAGTTCCCTGGTACCTCTTGTCGTCTCGTGGTCGGGTCTGTAGGCTTAACGATTGTGCCGGGATATCCCTCACCGGCAAGGGGGGGGAAACGGGGTTCTCAGCGCTTCCCGCTGGGCTGCTCGCAGGGAGGTCGGCCGCCTCTCCCACGCTTGCAACCGCAGGTAGGCCTCCACGGTCTGTCAGCTTCAGCGTTTCTCACCGAGCCCGGCTGGTCGCCCAAATGTGTTGCAGGGAGACGCCGCTTATCTGGTGCATCCGATTATTATTTTTTCACGTTTTAGAGGTGTTAAGTAGCGTTTTTTGTAGGTTTTTGCTCGGAGCTCTGGTGTAGTGCGACCAGCTTACTCGACGGCCAGGCCCCGCCCCCCGTGTGGCTTTCTTTTTATTCATTTATTTTTGACAGCTCACAAAAACATATTTGCTAAATATAAGAAATATAATATTACAAATCCTGGGAAGAGATAGTTCTCCTTAAAACTTTAAACCAGCACTGTCTGTTGGCATACTTATGAAAAACTCCTGAACATTTCGCAAATTTCCAATGAACTCGATATCCACACAATAGACAAAGCAGTGATTACTTTAATGTCAGTGGTACCAAGAAATCCTATATAAAGTATAGATGAGTGATAGAACAAACAGAACATAAGACACCAGCATATTACAAATCCTTAGAATGAGCAGGCTTAAAGAAACACTATAGTGACACACTATAGCTGTGGTATCAGAATTTAGCTCTAGGTCCCCCAAAAAGTTTAGTTTATTCACCTTTATTCCAGCGCCGTTCAGTTGCTCTGCAGCTGGTTTTGCCCCTGCCCCGCCTTTTTGACTGAGATCATCAAAATTGGCAATCTCATTCCCATAGAAAAGCATTGGGTGGCTATTGTACACGCGAGGCAAAACGCTGCGCTGTGCCAGTCAGCATCTCCTAATAGAGATGCGTTAAATCAATGCATCTCTACGGGGAGCGCTCAGCATCTTTAGACAAGAGCATGGAGACACTGAACTTCAGTGCTGCACATTGTGCAGCATTGACCCAGGAAGCACCTCTAGTGGCCATCTGAGTGACTGGCACTAGAGGTGTCCCTAGGCAGTAATGTAAACACTGTCTTCTCTACATTAAGCTGTAGTTGTTCGGGCGACTATATTTTCCCTTTAACGCACAAAACTTTTTTGTAGGTAAAAAGAAAATGTAGTCAAACTAAATGCCTAGTTTAAAAGGAGTGAGAGTCACATATTCAAGCTGACACAGAGGACTGCAGATTTGAGGAAACTGTGTTACAACCACAAAAAAAAGCACTAATACAGTGCGCTGTCAGGTGAAGCTAGAACCATGTAAGAGCAACATACCAATACAAGTGATCTCTAATCATCTGTGTATCTTGATGATGGGAGCACACAAGTGCATGCACATCTTTAGAATGTAGCAATGTTTGGAATTTGTAACTTAGTTAAGGAGGGCATCTTATGGCATCAGAATAGACACAAGTTGAAGTATTGGCAGCGTAGCATACTTAGCTGTGGATGTGAACATTCAGAGGCTCAGCTGGTAACAATAGTATGTTTCATGTATGTGACATGTATGTAACAGATTATGGCACAATGTGACAATATATTAAGCATTCATGAGTTTTGATTTGCTGTGACTTGCTGACAAGTATTTTATTGAGAAGATCTGTTCACAGTTTTCCAAGATTTTCTGCAACTCTCTGTTTTATTTTCTCAAACATGTGAGCACACAAAAATGAAGTGACTCCTGTTAGCTTTATCAGAAGAAAGGTTGTGGTTCCCAGGAGTACGCTTTTAAAATGAGCACACCTAGCTTCCCCTCTTCCACCAGTTGAAACATGGTGGAAATGTAATGTCAGATGAAACAGACCAAAGCATTGTATATTTATTTATATCCGTGAGTGGGGATTATACTGCTTCATACTTGTACTAAGAGCTGAATTTTAAGCTCTTTGTTTGTGAGTGTATTTTACTTCATTTTATTAAATATTCTCTATTGTGTTATTGGATTATACTATTGGCTCTTTTTCTCTATGTTTCTATATTCCACGTGAGATGTGCACTTTCTAAGTACCACAGAACATGAACCAGTACTCCTGCAAAAGCCGTGTTTATTATCCACTTCATATCCCGTGACAAGGATTCTATTGTCAAATACTAATACCCGAGAGCTAATAGATAACTCCATCTTTGTGAGTGTATTTTCAATCATTCTTCATTTTCTCCTTTGACTCATACAATATTATACAATTTTGTAATTTCATATCATATTAAGGAACTTATTTGAGTTAGTGAAAATACTGGATTATTAGCTGAACTTACCTTACGAAGACCCTCTGCTGTTCAACCTCAATTAACTTTGGGACTATGGGTATTGGTATTAGATGTGAGACTACTGCTATTTGCTATTGAATATTACCATTACTGTATTTGGTGCAACATGTTTCTTTTTTCTTTCTAATTGTATATTTATTGTCCAGTAACAAAATAACACACATTGTGCCAATATAATCACCAAATCACCTAAAAGTCTGGAATTTTGGCTCTGGTAAAAGTGAGTTAAAACCAAGCAAACATGCTGAGTATTTGTTTAGAAACATGCTTTACTGCCTGTGATGTTTTTCTGCTTCAACAATCATATTAACTTAGTGTTTATTTTTATATTTATTTTCATTTACATTTTTCACTAAGATAGATCCTAGCTTTGTCATTTTTTTCCATCAATGTAATATATACTGTCATATGACAAAAAGTGAATGTCAGATAGCACAGGCAGTAGGTAATGCCGGGTGATGAAGAGCAAAGCTGTTTAATAATTAAGACCTGATGATTTGAATTGAAGTAGCGTGATTGTAAATGTCAAGGCACATAAAGCAGAGAGGTGCAATATGTAATGACAGGTAACACACAGTATAAAAAGTCTGTGTGAATCAACATGATTCATGTTACCAACTATGCAAAATCTGAAACAGCGTAATATTTGCCAGGTAATATAAACTGAAAATGTTTAGCATAACACATGCCATGATACATCAGCAGACAGAAAAGTTTCATATAAACTTATATAAACTTTAGCCTGGGGACAGGCACAAAGAATGTCCTTTTTTTTTTTGTGCGCAGATCTCATAGATCTCTGGTTGGTCCTAGTAGCATGAAGCATGCAACATATGGATTTGATAAATGGAGACTTCTGGTCTTGTGAGATGTGACATCATCAATCCCTGCAACCTCCATCAACTGCAAGACTAAGATGTCTCTTAGTCATCAGCTTCCCACCACCAATACCAGTGGGAGTGTCTCATTATGAATGTCTCATTTTGGACTGCAGTCATTTGTAAAAATCTGACAGCCTGGTTAACCTAGATATTACAGTTCACTGGGAAACATCCCATTGCAGAAGCTATGGCCTTCGGAACATAACGATTGTATGCCACCAGTGTCTGTACAAGGCTACACAGTGGGCTAGCATTGACCTTGCCTAATTCGTTCATGCTGCCTCACTACTGCAGTGCTTTGTCAACAGACATATCAATGTACATACATCCTGTTAGTTCAATCTGCAGAGGATGGTGTATGAGTCATCCTATCCAGTACTCCAATGCTTGTTACCTGTGGGGGCAATTACTACCTTTTTTATTTCTGAGGTTTTAATAAATTATTATTTTTTTTTAAGTAAATATCTTGTATTCATTTTGAATTTTAGGCTATAGATAATCAGTGCATTGAAACTAGAGTTTAGACTTTATACATAATGACTCCGACAAAATGTTAGTATGTTGTTTTTTTTTCTAGTGATCCATTATATTTAAAGCGTCTTCCAGTAGACGTGCAGTTACATAACAAACAGATGAATGCTGAACAGTTGCTTCAAGAATGTGTGGTAACGAGGTGTAAAATAGTGCGCTGTTTAATTTGGCATTTTTGACAGGGATGAATAATAAGCAAAATGTCTAATCTGCTGGAGATTTCTGCATGACCTTAGCCTAACCCTCATTTACCTGTTGCAAACATCCATCTTGTAGTTTTTCTGCGCGCACTAAATCATTGTTCATTGTAGAAGTTATTTTCTTGCTGATATGCTGTAACCGGAGCAAAGCAGAAGACAAGATGGATTGGTTTTTTTTGCCTTTCATAAATGGACTAGAAAGCTATCCCTTTCATGAATATTGATAACGGTAAAGTGCCCCTTCTTGTTTGCTATGCACTGTGGCCTTTGGTTTATATAACTGAATAAACTACACAATATGAAGCAACATTTAAAGGTCATTCGTGTCATGGCTCATCACTGATATACGACCACGGTACACCAACAAATTCTGACACTTGTAAGATCAAATAAAGTAGCTACTTACAGCTATTTTTATTTGCTGCTGCTGACTAAATAGGAGACAGTGCTAGCTTATGGCAATAAATTGTATATGGTAATATATATGATGTCACAGAAATAAAATATATATATTTTACACAGGAAATCTTTTTATTTCTGTTTTTTTTTTCAGACTTTATATAAATCAGTTTAGGGGTATAGTCAATAAGTACATTCATTTTATATATATTTTGTATTTCCATAGCAATTCCACTATAAAGAACGATATACGATGACAGACAAAAACACAGATGAGAACAGAAGAGAAGTACAGAAGAACTTGTGTGGATAAAGTTAGTTTGTAATTTAGTCCAACAGTGTAATATAAGAGCAAATACGAATTACTCATTTATCTTTACTAGTTAAAGCGGCACTGTCATGCCGAACTTACCTTTCTTTTATTGATTCCTCTTCTCTCCCTCTGTCAGGATCTGTTCTTCATTTCTTTCTGTTTGCTCTAGTTTTCTTTAAAACATTAGACAAAGTAGAGACTACTTTGTCTTATGGAGGTTTCCTATGCTTGACCAGCTTTGACCAGTGGAGGAACAAAGTATGCTCCATTTCCTGTGATCAAAGTAATTTTCCCACAATTCTTACCTTTCCTCTGTGACCTTGTGATGCTTCCTGTAAGTATTCCCAAACGTCCCTTAGACAGAATGCTGGCAAAACTAACGAATTTCGTCCTAACAGAATCAGAACAGTTTGTTCATTCATGCTAGGACGACATACGGTACTTTTAGGTCGGTTCGAAATTTCATTCTAATGAATGAAATTTAGATCTTATTCGTGCCGCGGCAGCATCTTGCAGCCTCTTAGTAAATAATTTCCACGGTATTAGGGAGCTATCTACCAAAGACCTAAATTGGTCTTTCAGCCAAATTTACTAAAACTAAGTAAAATGACTTAATTCTGACCCTACTCACTATATAGCAAGTAGGGGCATGTCTAGTAAATAGTGAGCAACCTGTGGCTGCTCACTGTTAAAAAAAACAAACAAAAAAAAAAACATAGTATCCCCCCTCCTGAGCCCCACCCGTGCCACATGAGTGGGGGCTCTTAAACTGAATAGGGAACGTATTTCCCCCCCCTGGCCCCCATTGTCCTCCCCTCTGACCCCCACCCCTGAGCGGCGGGTGGGGGCCCTAAATAACAAAATGGGGGGAATCTATTGTCCTCTCCCCGTGCCCCCACCCCTGAGTGGAGGGTGGAGGCCCTAAATGAAAATGGGGTGGTGGACCTAGTGTCCTCCCCCTGGCCCCCACCCATAAGCGGCCGGTGGGGCCATAGATGAAAATGAGGGGGAACTATTGTCCTCCCCCTGGCCCCCACCCCTGAGTGGTGGGTGGGGGCCCTAAATGAAAATGGGGTGTGGACCTAGTGTCCTCCACCCATCCCCACCCATGAGCGGTGGGTGGGGCCCTAGATGAAAATTTGGGGGGACCTATTGTCCTCCCCCCTGCCCCCAACTATGAGTGATTGGTGGGGGCTAAGTGTAAATACCCCCCCAGGTGACTAGAGGTCCACAAGCCCCTAGTCACCCCACACCAAATTTTTTTTTTAATAAAGACCTACCTAAAAATAGTGAGGGGGAAACAATAAAACTAAATCCCTGTAAATAAAAAAGACCTTACCATTTGATGTCTTCTTACTTTTTTAGCGTCGTTTTTTTTTTTTTTTTTTCTGATTTTCTTTTTGCGCTCCGTTTTTTAATTTTATTCTCAAAGTTCAACTGGTATTATGGATTTTTATTTGACCTCTTTTGGTGCTGAAAAAAGAAGATTTTAGAAAAAATAAGTTTTTTTTATTTATTTGCTTTCTTTAGCTCTTGTTTGTTCGTAGGTCTTTCTGCCTTGAGTTTTGTCTTCAGCAAGCAAAATGCATGTTCAATCGGGTTGAGATCAGGTGATTGGCTCGGCCATAGCAGAATATTCCACTTCTTTGCCTTTAAAAAAAACTCCTTGGTTGCTTTTGCATTATGTTTTGGGTCATTGTCCATCTGTAAAGTGAAACGCTGTCCAATCAACGTTTCTGAATTTGGCTGAATCTGAGCAGACAAAATATCCCTATACACTTCAGAATTCATCTGGCTGCTTTTGTCACATTATCAATGAACACTAGTGACCCAGTGGCATTGGAAGGCATGCATGCCCATGCCTCCACAGATTATGTGATATGCTTTGGACCATGAGCCATTCCAAGCCTTCTCCATACTTTTTCCTTCTCATCATTCTCGCACAGGTTGATTTTAGTTTCATCTGTCCAAAGAATGCTGTTCCAGATCTGGGCTGGCTTATTTAGATATTTTTGGCAAAGTCAAATCTACCCTCTATATTTGCTCTTGTGAAGTCTTCTCTATACCTACTTCCTGGAGAGTTTTCTTCACTTGGTTGGATGATGTGAATTAGTTTTTCTTTACCATGGAAAGGATCCTGTGATCATCCACCACTGTTGTTTTTCATGGACCTCTTGTTTTTTTGTGTGTTGCAGAGCTCACCAGTGCATTCTTTTTTTTTATAACAATGTACCAAACTGTTGATTTGGCAATTCCTGATGTTCCTGCTATCTTTCTGATCGATTTTCTTTTCTTTTGTGGCCCACGGATGGCCTGTTTCACTTTCATTAAGAGCTCCTTTGAAAGGTACTGCAGTGGTACTTACCCGTTCCACAAGCCAGCAGTGTCATCCACTGCCACATCCACATGAGCTGTGTATGGCTCGATCACTTCACATTCTGAGCTGGCTTTGACTGTAATGAATGGTTGCGCAGCCCACCGCGTGTTATTAACAGCGCTGCTTGAGACAAGAGCATGCTCTTAAAGGGACAATGCGAGTCTCAGGTAGTTTCAGGCCCCCATTGGTCCACATCATTCCGGTGCCCCATGCATGTGCATTTTGGGGGCGCAGACATGAAGTAGACCAATCTCTAGTAAGTGATAAGGTATTTAAACTTTCTTTAGTAGTAAAAAGAAAAAAACCCAAACGAAGGACTGTGTAATTCACCACAAAGTGGTAATAATGAGAAATACAAACTGTATAGCGTTGATGTGCTCTACCTTAGATACATATCTATAGGGAGAGATATAAAAATAGTGTAATACAATTAACACATATAAAGGGTAGGGGTGGTAGAAAACTCACAAGATTTAGGTGAATTCAGGCGTATCTCCCTTGGTATTAAGGAACTAGTGAAGTATGAAGAACCTCCAGCGATGCAATTCTGGATATATAATAATAAATCTTCTTGCCCACTCAAATAAAAGGGAAAGATGGATAGTGCAGATTGTATAAAAATATAACAATTTATTATATATATTGCACTTACAATGTCTCAAAGCAAAGACAGCATATCTTCACACCAAGGTGGCATCCACGTGTATCAGCCAATAAAATCACAGCGAAACTGCAAGCAGCAACAGCAAAGGTAAAATAAAATAAAAGTTCATATAAACTTTCTTTAGCCCAGTACACAGCGCCGTATTGTGATTTCTGTCCCAGTACCCTTTAGTGCGTTGCTTGAGCTATTGTATTGTGTTCTGGTATTGACCTCGGCTTTTTTATTTTACTCCGTGTTTATCTTTAACCCTTTCCTGTGTTGTTTGCCTGTCTGACTGATTACTGTGTGCCTGACCGGCTAGTTCTTGGTTTCACTGTCTCTCTGTTACCCTGACCTTGGCTTGTTACTGACTACACTTTTTCTCTGTCTGTGTTTAGTTAAACCATCCTAAGGCCCAGTTATATGTTTTGTTCTTGAGGGAGGAAAGATGAGAAGCTCTGTTTTGAACTGTTTCAGAAAGTGAGCAGCTATGCAGTTGGAAATAGCAGAGTGGCAGTCAGAAACATGAGTCAAGAGTGATGGGGAGAGATCAGGAGAGGATAGATAGCTTTGTGTGTCATCTGCATAGAAATTATATTAGAAGCTAAAAGAGCTGATGAGTTTACCAAAGAAGGCAGTGTAGATCGAGAACAGTTGGGGAATAAGGACAGAACCTTGGGGAACACTGACAAAGAGGGGTTGCGGAGAAGAGGAAGAGCCAGAAAAAGAAATACTGAAAGAGTTGTTGGAAAGAAAAGAGAAGAACCAGGAAAGAGCAGAGTCTTGTTGATCAAGGTTACGGAGGATGAGAAGAAGATATTGATGATCAGCAGTGTCAAAAGTAGCAGAAAGCCAAGGAGAATTAGGAGAGAGCAGTGACCGCTGGATTTAGCAGCAATTAAATCATTTAATACTTTGGCCAGGACAATTTCAACAGAGTGATGAATGCTAAAGTGGGCTGTGCAGAGAGTGAAATTCAAGGAAGTTGGTCAATCTAGCATACACATCCCTCTCAAGGGTCTTAGAGGAAAATGTAGTAGCGAGAGAGGGCATTAGTTGGATGGGAAGTTAGGGTCAAGTTTGGGCTTTTTGAGAAACAGGGTAATGGAAGGAAATATGCCAGAGGAGAGAGATTAAGTATTTTAGTGAGGGGCAAAGCAAGAGAAGAAGACAGAGCATGAGTGAGATGTGGGGAAATAGGATTAAGTAAACAAGTGGTGTGGCTAGAGGACCGAAGCAGAGCATAAACCTCTGCTGGTGTAGCAGGTACAAGTGAGCATAAAGTAGAGGAGGTTGCAGAGGTTGGGGACATATTGGCAGGAATATGAGGGAGATTAAAGATCTCTTTCCTGATTGTGGAAGTATTCTCAGGGAAGTGAGTTGCAAAGTTTGTAGTAGGAGGAGCAGCAACAGGGTGATGAAGAGAGTTAACAGTGTTAAAGAGATGCTTGGGTTCTTGGGAAAGCATGGTTATGAGGGTGCTGAAGTGGGTTTTTTTGCAGAGGAAAGAGCCAAATTGTATATAAGCATATGCCACAAAGTGGGGAAATATTGTACCAAACCGATACAAAATGAAAGATAAAGTATATACTACAGAGAGTGAGTTACAATGCCTTTATTCTAATCACTTACAATTCTGTTCCATCTCTGCAACCTCAGAGGAAAATAGCAGCATAAATCATAGTCCTGATGGAGTATAAACAGAATGCATACAAAATAATACAATAATACTGAAAACAGGTGGCTTGGCAGGGCCACTGAGCTGATTGCAGACCATCTACCATGGCTTCGGGCCCGAGCTCCAATAAAAGGCACTAAAGGCATGTACCGACCACTCCAAAGTCAGATTAGTCAATGGATAACTGCGGAATCTTACTATACTTACCTCTGGCGGACCAATGGCTGTGAGGCAACTCGTCCTTCTTCCTGAATGAGTGGCCGGCAATGGGAGAGACATTCAAGAACATCTGTTGGAACCTCTTGGAGCACTGATGGTCCAGGGTAGGTGCAGGAGGCGCTGGGTCTGCAGACTCTTAAGGGGGGAGGCTGCATGGACTCACGGTGCCTCTGAGTGCCCACTGTACTATGGTGCTTGTGGGGAGGCTTGAATGGGATTGAGGGAATGTTTGGGGTTTGGCACCCTAGGAAACCAAACGTTCAACACAGCTTGCCCCACTGTATTTACTTGCAACCCTGATTTTCTATAGTTTTTCATTCTACCAAAGATTTTTAAAGAGCATATTGTTTTCCAATTTGTATTTTTTTTTCTATATTAGTTTGATGAAGCCTACTCAAGGTGGCAATAACCTATGACTTGTCACTAATCAGTTCAATTATTTAAGACCTAATTAGGCACTGTTCTAATACAACCAGTTACAATTTATTGCACTGACTTACGCTGTTTCACAATATACCACATTTGACATCAAGTATGTCTGCCTTAACCCATATCATGCCATATCGCCATTTTACTAGCTAAGAGTCGGATTTACATTATTTTGCGGTTATATGTTGTTTTATCTCTCTATGTTAGTTTGATAAGATCTATTCAAGATGGCAATAACCTACGCCATGTAGCTAATCTACTTGTTTAGGCCTCATTAGGCTTTGTTATAATGAAACCATATATTGCACTTTATTACATTACTCTTCTTAGAGCCAGTTAATATATATGGGACACATAAGCTTTTCAGTCTAGTCATCATTATGTTACCATGCTGTCTCCCAAACATCTTCAGGTATAGCTGTTTTATGCTATTTCATTGACACTACTTAATCCTACCAGCGGCCGTCGCTTACTTTAACATCTAATCATTAACATTTGAAAACTCTGCGCACACATGCAAAGGTATACTATTGTGTGATGGTCTTATGCTAACCTGGTGTGCCTCTGCACAGGCAAATTTCAATTTATTATCATTATTCGTACATCGTTTGAATTTCTTTTGCATTCAAAATAAAAATAACTATTTATCAGATTTCAGTGGCTTCAGAATTAAGAGTTAAAATTTCACAGGGAAAAATAACAACACAGTTGATTTGAAAAGTTATGTATTGAAGCAGTAAATCTGTGTTAAATTTCATTTGGTAAAATGCTTCTATTCTGAGTAACTTTACTCTATATATATTTATGAGTAATTCAGTTTACTATGAGCTTGTTCAATCATTTATGTCTGGACTACACTAATTGTCAAAATAGCTGCTTCATAGCTTGTCAAAAGACACATATACTAGGCTTGTGCATTCGGTTTGAAACAAATTGCGTCAATATTTTGTGCAGGTTATCTGAATTGCATACCTTTGAGATGGCATATTGGTGAATCACAAAGCAAACAATAGAGTAATGGATGAGTCATTTAGTTTTGTCTCATAACCCTCCTTTAGTGTATCTTTGTGTCTTATGAACCCCCATTGTGACTTTTGCACCCCCACTATGTCTCTTGCACCCCCTTGTTGCTCTTGCTCCTCTTTGTGCCTCATACTCGCTCTTGTGTCTCTTGCAATTTACACACCCCCTTGTGTCTATTACAAGTTCCTGTTTCCCACATCACCGCTTGTGTCAGAATTGCCTCCTACACTTGTGTTGTAGTGTGTGGTTCAGGTTAGCTTCCTGTCAGACTGGGTAGACAATGAAGATGATCATATACCCAGGTCCATGACACAATGCTACACGGAGTGACTGATGGGAGGGAGGAGCTCTGTGCATTCTCCTCCCTCTGGTCATCCATACATCGTGACTTCGCTTCCACCAATCAACTGGACATTGTGTTCGGAATATAACAAAGAGGCAGTGTTTTTTTTGCGTAAAACACCTGCACCTATATTAAAATATGATACATGTCTTTGACATGTAGTTCTGTTGTATTGAACACAAATAATATATATTATTTTGAAATAATAATATTAAATAATAATTGAAATTGAGAAGAATGACTAGGATCTATTTAAAGACACAATGGATCACAGTTGCTCATAGATATATTCTTGAAATCTCGTCATGGTTTCAGCATTTGCAAGATCACTTGCTCAGTAATTCAAGGTTTCATAAACGTGTTTCCTCTCAAAAGAAAAATGTCTGTGTTGCTTGTATACTGCATTAGAAATATCAAATGCTTCTTATTAATGTGTTTACTATACTTTTTTAATCCTTTACATTACTTAGTTGCTTCTTCCTGTAGGAGACCCTTGTTAGGGGAGAGAACAGCTTAGAATATGCTTTGCCTGCAGCTTTTTAAAGAAGATGAATGATCCCAAAATTAAAGGGACTCACCTTAAGACAACTGTCTCATTCCTAAAGATCAGTTTTGAATAATACAATTTCCTCACTCAGAAGGTTAAAAAGCAGTTAAATATGTTATTTTTTTCATATTTACCTATTTCTTCTGTCTTATGTTTTCCTCACTCATTCCAGGGGGACACGGATCTAACCAATCAGTGTCCTATTCTTAGGAATTCTGGAAAAGTGCATTGGGCATGCCTGACAGATTTACACATGTGCCTTTGGAAGATCTCTTTAACTTGCAACATATGATAGGGAAGAAGTGAGGGAGTATGATCAGTGTGATTTATGCAGAGCAGGCTCCGGTGTTGAGTTTCTCTCTCATGCTGCTGCACATTGATGCCCTGTCGCTGTCATTAGTGGACTGGTCTGAAACTGAGATGGGTGTGTAAGGGGGAAGGACAAAGTGTCTCTAAATAATTAAATAATGATGAGAAAAACATGTATTTGTCCACAGTACCTAATAGTGGCATGTTGTTTCTCTCCCGAGTGGTGGATATTTAGAAGTCTCCAAAACCCTAGCCAATCACGTTAAAAATAAAAAACCCTACCTAACCTCCCTCACCCTAATAAAAATGCCAAATTAAAAGCCATAATTCCCAAAGCAACTAATAAAAAAGTAGACAAAGCCCCACTTCTCTGCAGATTAACATTTTACTGAGCTCTTATAGAGCAGTCAGAGCTTGCAAAGGCTGCCAAGGGATAAATAGCTCAGAATTAAAGAATTAAGGTCCAGCGACGTTCGGTCTTGCTGAAATCGGGACCAAATTCCATCCCATTCGGGCCTAAATTCCAAAATCTGAACATTTTTAAACAGTGTGGACAATGTCTGAGTTTTGTAGTCCAAATGACCCATATGCAGCCAGATGGTTTTGCCACGTTTGGACTTTAGTAAATAACCCTATCATTCTGTATAGAATTAGAGTAGTATTTCACAAGAAAAGAGAGCCTTAGATACATTCCATAAATGAGAGATAAGAGCAAAGAATAGTTGAACGTTCCTGTCAGAGCAGAGAACTAATTTTGTTTGTACCAGTTAATTAGTGATGTGTTTTATGAGGTACATATGGAAAGTGTAGTAATTCATAACAAATGTTATAAAATCCTCTATACAGGAAGAAAATTAAAGTAATTTACCAGGGTCAGAATAAGTGGGTAAGGAAGATGAGCCTGAAAGGAGCTTTCACTGTAGATTGTCTTAATGGGTTCATATGAAACCAATGTGAATGAGTAAACAAGAGATGTTGTCAGGTATATCATAGCAATGTTCAGCCCTCTGGTCTCTTCATTCTAGAGCAATACACTCCAGAACTGCATACCTGTTGTGGCGTTGTTGCAGTCTTTTTGCACTCAGGCTGTAAAGGGCTGATCATGCAGACAACTGGATCTGATTTCCAAATTAAAATCCCTTTGAAGACCACCAGTCTTTCCTACCATCAGAGTACCAGTGTTGGTAGTGTTCAGTGTCTCCTACATCTCTCTTAACAAATAGTGTTTCAAGAAGCAAATAGACATCCAATTAGACACAGACACGGGTACTCATAAAAGGTCAGGAAGTTTTACTCCATTTTCTTTGAAATTTATAGAAACAACGCTGGTAATTGTACAATCTAAAAGAAAATAATAAGTGTCATCAGCCTGCTAGTAGTATCGAAATAGGAAGGATGGAAGGAAGAAATGCAAATATCATAAAGAAAATCATTGGGGAATTCACAGTTCTCCAAAACCAGAAACTTGAAAACATGATGGTACTAAGAAGATGAGATTAGAAAAGAACAGTGTCACAAAGTATCGATGGAAAATTCAAGAAAACCATTTTGAAAGCAGTGCCCTTTGACTTCAGATGCAAATTAATCATTGGTCCCTTTAATCACAGTAATATCAATGGGATGCTGAGTGCAAACCATGCAGAAGAAATTAATGTGGAGAGTTGGAATCAAATATTTAGATTGCAATAGTCACTTAGAGTGCAATAGTCATCTAAAAATCTTTAAAGATAAAAAGATTAAGAGATCAGAAGGCAAATAGTCAAAGACGTTAATTCAGGAGATGATGTGAATAATAATAACAAAGTATTTAACCAGGAAAGGTACATTCAGATTACTCTGGTTTCCAAGTACGTCCTGGGGATGTTACCTTAGCCCAACATCCAGGGGTTGTTACTATCACCCAATTTAATGGTACTCATGTGAGTGATAGGAGTGATCCTTGAAGATTTGAAAAACATTTCAGAAGGACTCCTTAAAACTGCCTTTTGTTTATTTTTTCACATGTACAACAAGATAATTAGCCAGTATATTAGCAGTGCATACTTTAATGTTCTTGTTTCTGTGCCAGTGTGTTTAGGGTGTACATTTGTCATTGCCTTTATTAGTGGGATCTGCTTAGTATTCTATGAGAATAAGGCACTGATGGCTATAATGACACTATATGTGGTGATAATGAGGTGGTGACAACAGGTACATTTTGTGGCATATTCACAGATTTTCTTCTCACTGTGGGCTGAAAGACTTAATACACTGAATATGATGAGATTTTAAAGCTTTTGAGACAGAAACTGCTTTTTCTAACCATCTGCTACTTGCACATAAATGTCAGAAGCAGTTGCACAAAGAGTTTTCTTTGTTAAACTTATCTTGCATCATCATCATTATCATCATATTCTACATAATGCACAGGACATACCTCAGTTATTCATTTAATCATCCTCAGACAATTCCAGAGATTCTGCTAATTACTCTATCAAACTCTGGCTCATTTTAATCAGGCTACACTGACCCTCATTTACCTTCCAGCTTTATTTTAACTAAAACAGGAACTTGGAGTTCAACACTGAAATGTTATGATAGTGCCTGTGCTACTTCTATTTATTAGAGAATAGAATAGAATTATGGAGGATGCCCCACTAATGGACACTTCTGAGACAATATCATGTATACCAGCAGCTTACCATCCATCGATAAAGCTGTGATTGAGTGAAAAAAAGGAACATGAATACTGATTTCGGGCTCTTCTCTTAAAATAGCATATTTCAAAACATCAACACTAGATTTTTTGTCTTAGTCTTAAATACATTCATCATCACTACATGCTGTTGCTTAAAAAAAATAATCTTGGGGGGGGCGGGGCCTGACTATCATGGAGGGAAGACGTGCCTAACTGAAGCTCCCTCCAGATCTTTGCAAAACAGATGAAAAGGCACCCTCAAACCACAATAAATGACCCCAGGCGACTTACTGACACTCAGTCCACACGGTAAACTGGTGATGCGGCCCGTGAGTGGAAGAAAGATAGCAGATAGCCTGGGGTGCGATGGATGGGAGCGGCGGCCGAGCTCCCAGCCTGGAGCGGCCTGGGGGCCGACTGCTACAGGCGGGTACCCCGCAACCCCCCCCCAGGACCGGTGGGGATAATCCCGGTCCACCCCTGGGAGTCCTCCCAGACAGGGCAGAAACAAAGGGGTAATCAAGCGGAGGGCCAAGAGACCCAGTAAAGATGACGGAGACCACGCGGCCTGCAGACTGCCAAGCAACACAACAGGGCTCACTGACCAGCATTGAACAAATCATTTCGAACTTCTGGCTCAAAATGGAACACAGGCTGCGGCAGGAAACTCTACAGAAACCTGCGTCAAGCTGTGCACCCCAACGTCCACCGCAAGACCCACAGCAACAAACACAGCCCAGGTGTGGCCCAAAATTGCGGGGAGGCGGTGGAGGGCTAGACAGGCAAATCACCAGCACAGAGCAGCGAAAAGGAGAACACCGCTGACACTAAGCCCCATCATGCTCCATACTAGGGGCATCCATGCCTCAAATAAATGACTCACCTCAAAGACACCCATCACGCCTGGAGACTCATTGCATCGAAACCTCACCGGACAGGCACACGTGGTGGGTCGCTGCGTATGACACCCCTGGCTCAACGACTGGGAGACCTGACACGGCACGTTAAACCACGACACGATACCGGAAAATGACCATCACACTGCCAACCTGTCCAGAGAAGGACCTGAACCTGGGGGACCCCAGGGGACTTTCTAGCATGGTTCCAGCTTATTATTCAGCATATTCATGTAATGGTAGCTACTGGTAGATTAAATAGCCTGACAGATAAAACCATTACCATAATGCAATGTATAGTCTCTGAGTAATAGTAATGCTTCAATGAGGCTCTAATGACATATCAGACCCAGCCTGTTTATACGGTAGATTTATTACTGAAGTTGAAACTGCTTAACAGACAGAACCGACCTAGCCTGTATACAATGTGAAACCACTATAAACGCTGCAGCAGCAGTACTGACATAACTGACCAAACCTACCTACTAAGTTAACCCACAGTTACTGCTGACGCTCTACCGACTTAACTAGCCAAACTTACTTACCTGTATGTATATGTGCATTACTTGTGTCATCGATAGACTAGACTATACAGTAACTAAACCTAACTATAATTAAGCGTAACTACAATTACTACATGTCCTTTTACAGCACATGTATTGTCTCACTGTGAATAAGATTGTTTTCCTTTAAAAAAAAAAAAAGTGCAGCCCATCTTGAACTTATATGTTAATGCATTGTCATTACCATTGTAACTCTTGTTATAAGTCATAGCAAACGTTTGTACTTAACACTGCATGCCTAAAATAAAAAATAAAAAAATAAAAATAAAATCTTAGGCACTATTATAAATCAGGCACCTTGAATAGGTTAAGATGCAGGTCCCCTATCACTATGTCTTTATTCACAATAAATATTACCTGCATCAATTGTCCAAAATCACTACAGTTCCAATCTCTTTGCTTACATAGGTCAGCAGAGAAGATGTTTTTGCTAAATTATGTTGTATATTCTTCACTGAGCGAAGAACCTTTTTTCTGTTTTTTTGGGAGGATAATATATAATAATTTTTTTTAGATCAGCAGATTTTGGTACTGATGATGCTTACTTTATTCATTTTATCATTAATTATTCATTCAATAGCCATGTAAGACGCACTTCAGTGTTTTATAGTATTTTCTTTTTTTAATATAATATAAGAGCATTTTGGGATCATTATACAGTTGTTTTGTAAACGTACAGTTTTTAAAACAGTGCCACCATGTTCTAAGTAGTCACTTGATCTAATATCTGCAATCTGGACAAATCGAACAGTTTTCCAGCAGCAAAGAAGAGCATAGCAGCCAATTATTTTGTTTTTTTTAAATTTACTATTATCTTGCTGATGTTGTTAATAGGCATTGAATTTTTTTTTTTAGAAATTATTACACATTATTATTTTCCACAAGGAAGAAAATTAGTAGAACACTAGTTTATTAAAATTATCGAAGGTTTTCAATAATAGTGTTTCTAGTTTCAGGGTTATTCACTCAAGTGACAGATGTCAGAGATGCAAAGCGAATTCAAATTGAGTTTTTAAATTTCAGGTCAAAAAAGCTGAACTGCAAGTACAGAGGAATTGGAAAAAAAAATAGTTTAGCTATTTTGGCCTTACATTTGAAATTCATAGTGAACAAAACTTTAAATTCCTGACATTTCTCACTTTAGTGAATTAAGGAAAACGTCTTAAAATTTCTGACTATATTGCAATGTACTATGTAGAACTACATACCTATATATTTATATACATATATGTGAATTTAGGCAAAAAAATGCTGATTTGTAAAAAAGAAATTCCAATTTAGCATTAGTCACAACTTAAAGCCAAACTTTGTCGTTCAATTTTAATTCCAAAATTATTCAGTGTTTATTCAATATACTTCTTAGATCTTAAAGGCAGAACATAATTGCTGCATTATGTCTTACAGGTCCTATAACCCAAGGATGGTAAATGTACTGTTCTACAAATTGTATTTTTTTCATATATACTTGTGTTATTATTACCATAATCAGACCATAATCAGACCATAATCTGATATTACCATAATCAGTTTTCAAAAACTAAGTACAATTCTGAAACAGTGTAAACAAATGTAACAACAGTTTTTGAGTACTTCTAATAATGTGGTTTCATTAAGAGTGCTGGAGATTTAATATTTTCTAGAAACATGGCAAAAATAGAAATATATTAAAACAACATTGTCATTTACAAAAATATACACACATAATGGAGTATTTTACTTATTTTAATTTTAAAAAATATATATATATTTATTTAATAAAAATGTTGACTTGCCACATCACTTGTGAGTTTCATGATAACATATAGTTTGGTTTATTGTTGTTCAACTGATCCTCAACTTAAAAGATCTTTTCAAAATGACCTGGAGCAGCTTTGAATTTGTTCCAGATTGCGAAGCCCTGACATTAACAGAAGGTTATTTAGTTTAGTAAAATAAATCAATACTAAGAGAATACCAGTTACTTTTAGATATGAATCTGAAAATGTGTTTGGAATCTGTTTTCAGTGGTGTGACATTGATTACTTGAATTACTTGAAAGTAATAAGCAGATCACAAAGTGAAGTGTCTTTACCCATATCAATATATTTGAAAGGTTCAGAGGCGTACCTAGAACATTTGTCACCCGGGGTTCTATTTTTGAACTAAAACTTTTCACTAAGGGATGGGGTAGTATGCTGCCATTGGCTGTGCTTTCTGGCATCCGGCAACAAGTTTGAATAAAATCCACATTAGCCACCCAGATTTATTGTTGTGGGCTGGCTGACACCTCTTAACTTAAATCTTTGCTTATCAGATAACTCCCCTATTTGCTATCCTTATGTGAGATTGCAATATTTAAGGACACCAAATAAGGGAGCTATCTACTAAACACATACACATTTATATACACACACAATAACACAATATATGTATGTCTGTGTACATCTGTGATTGTGTGTGTAAATACACATACACAATCAGAGACATACACCCACATAACCACAGACACACACACACACACACATTTAATAGGAAGACCGCCCAACCTTCCTACAGTGGTTGCTGCTGGGATCTCTGTGTTATTCCTGCACAGGTCCCTCGCGTGCACTGTAACGACGCAGATGCCGGGATGATGTCCTGTCCTATCTGCCGGCTCACAGTCATATGGACACAGTTATACACATATACTGTCAGATACAGCCACATGCACACAGTCCCAGGCACATAGTCATTCGCGCACAGTCAAACACACAGTTACAGGCAAACAGTCACACACAGTTACACATACACAGCTGCAGGCAGACAGTCACACACACACAGTTACAGGCAGTAGCATGCATAATTACAGGCAGACTGTAACACAGTTACAGGCAGCATCACACAGTCAAAGGCAGACAGTCACACACACTCAGTGACATGCAAACAGTCACACACAGTCACACACTGGCACAGACAGACAGTCACACACACACAGTCACAGGTAGACAGCCACACACACAGTCATAGACAGTCACACACAACAGCAGACAGACAGTCACACATACAGTCACAGGCAAATAGTCACACACTGGCACAGGTAAAAAGTCACACAGGCATGCAGTCATACACACACAGTCACAGCCAGACATTCACACACACAGTTACAGGCAGACAGTCACACACACAGTCACAGGTAGACAGCCACACACACAGTCACATACAGACAGACAGTTGCACACACAGTCACATGCAGACAGTCATGGGCAGAGAGTCACACACACAGTCACAGGCAGACAGTCACACATACAGTCATAGGCAGACAGACAGACAGACACACACACACAGTTACAGGCAGCAGCACGCACAATTACATTATATATATATAATTATATATATATATATATTTATATATATATATATATATATATATATATATATATATATATATATATATATATATATATATATATATATATATATATATATGAACCCAGGAAGGTTGCACTCAAATTTTAAACATGTGGTGATTGAGCTTGTCAGAATCATGCAAAGTGACTGCAATTCAGAAAGCAAATCAAACTAACCAAAAGGGTGTGAAAATTGGCCATTTAGTGTAAAAAAATTAAAATTTAAATAAATATTAATAAATAAATTTATTTCATTTTCATTTTTATTATTATCATTTTTATTTTTAGTTATTTTTATTTTTATTTGTATTATTATTATTGTCTATTCTTACCATTATTTTACATTATTATTATTATTATTTACACTTTTCAGAGTTTGCATACTCCAATACCCCCCCTTCAATGTCTTAAATCATCCCCATGATTAATTATTTCATATACTATTTTATTATGTGCAATTTCATCTAATATATTTGTTATTTATTTATGTTTGATCTATTTTTAATTATTATGTTTGTTCCAATTAACTATGGGGTATTTTACCCATGTGATTTCTGTCAATGACTTGCGAATTGATACATCTATATATTTTATTCCTCTCTTTCCCCTCATCTGTTCCCATCTCTCGGCACGTGCGTTCCAGCTGCGGAGGGATGACGTACTCAGAGAGACGCCGACAAACGAGGATCTCTTCCGGATGGGTGGAACGCACGTGCATTCCACGGTGACAACGCGGAAGTCCATATATGGACCTGAATTCAGGAAAACTCACAACACCTGTTATGGGACTCATGGATTGGCGGAATTTTGGCGCGGAACACGGCGAGAAGGACCTATATAAGAAGACAGAAGACATGGGACTTTTTATTGATGCATTTATATATGATTGTTGTATATGTTTTTTTACTACTGCTCCTGAGGAAGTCTAACATATAGACGAAACGCGTAGAGCTGCCTGAAAATCTTGCAATTTGCTCCTTCCATTTATCATCTCAGAGAGAAGGATTTAACCTTTGATGAGCCTTTTTACTTCTTATTTCTTGTAAGTGTTTCCATTAAATGTGATTTTTTACGGCCGAGCGATCAAGACGCAAGTGTGTGGAGCTCCGCATCAGCAGACAAAAAAAGTAAGCACTCACCCGACATCCAGCTCCCAAAATCGGCCACACACACGCCACCCGACTAGAGACACTAATGGGGCGCAAAAATAAAAAAAACCGCCAGCCAGAGACACCCAAATTAGCCGATATCCGGCTATCATTTACAAGGCCTAATCCACAGGCAGCCGCCAAGATGGCGGCCGCAGCTAGCAGTGCAGAGGAAGACTCCCAGGACGATAGGGAAAGCCTTACCTCACATACAGCAGAGTCTGAGCCCCCATGTCCTGACACAGAATCAGAGGCAGAATCATCCCCTGTCACGAAAAGAGACATCAGGGATCTCTTACAAGAAATGAGAAAAGTGTGGAGGGCAGATATTTTAAACACACAGAAAGAGGTGGGGGACATCCAACAAAGGCTCACAGCAATGGAAACTAGAGAAAAGGCAAGAGACCACCAGATGCAGAACTCCCAAGACACAATGCAGACCCTCTCCTCACAAGTCCAGAAACTAAGCCGGACTGTCACCACTATGGAAGCTCGACACAGAAGGCGGAACATACGCCTCAGAGGGATTCCAGAAAACGTGGAAGGAGAGGCATTAATACCCTATATACATCGCCTACTGTCTTCAATGGGCCTTAAAGGAGGCGCTGACCCCGCTGCAATAATTTCAGCGTTTCGAATCCGGAAAGCGGCAACGGCACCGGAAAACGCGACTAGAGACACTATAGTGGTCACAAAGGACGTGGCAACCCGCGCCGCTATCATGTCCCGCTCAAGAGACCTGGGCACTGTGCAAATGGAAGGCAACACGGTGGCCCTATATGGGGATCTACCATTCGCAGCACTTGCGGAACGGAGGCAACTTGCACCAGTTGCCAAACAACTGCGAGGAGCAGGAGTCAGATACCGTTGGGGAGCAGACGGGTCCCTGGAGGTACCACGGGGAAACCAGACGCTCATCCTGACTTCTATGGACGACCAAAAGGAGTTTCTCAATCAGCTGCACCTCCCGGAACCCGGAGGGCCAGACTCCACAGAAGACGACACCGCAGCGCAAAGTACGCCCAAAAGCAATCTGGGTCCGAAGAAAAACATGTATATAGCGAAAATGCCCAAGAGACACTCACAAGCCTCCCCACTAAGCGGCGGCACACATACCCTCGGATCCCGCAGAGCTGACCAGCTGTGGCGCAAGTAGCGCGAGAACAGTCATCACCTGAAACCTCACTTGAGCGTCACCTACTCTTCAATATACCTATCACAGCCCCAACAGACGACTTGTTAATGTAACCGGACATTACATGTAGATATAGTCAGGTTGATATATGTTACACCACAGCATAGCGAACTCTGAGACATCACTATAATACTGTGCTACCTATTCCTTATTATTGTTATAATCTTATGTTACCTAATTCTTGGTATTACTCTCATATTATGACAAAGTTATATTATGAATATCCAATTCTAATAAAAACATAAATTAAAAAAAAAATGTGATTTTTTACATCATTAAGATTTCACACTATGTCCAGTTCTTCTTTCTTCTGCATGTACCCTTGAGGAATCTCATTTCAAGATTTAAAGATACCTTGATGGGCCTGAATTACTCCATTATTCTGTGAGTGCAATACATTTATAGCAGGGACATCTCCACTTAACGGTGTTTCTCTATGAGTGTTCTCTGCTTTTGTTTTTTTTTTGGTGTATCTTGTTTTATATATTGGTTTGTGAGGATTTGAGGAATCCTCTGTTACAGCCTAGATTTCAAGGGAAGTAATTAATTTTTTCTCCCATATATACTGCTGCACTTGGGCAGTCTTTTTGTCTACATATATATCATTACTTAAGCTAGTCTATTCAATCCAAGTCCCTGCAGGTGTCAAGAGGCATCTACCAGTAAATAGCCCTTATTGGTCCATCGTAGCGGTACATTATAAAATGAAGGAACAAAGTACTGATATTTAAAAATACTTTTTAATAGTTAAAATATTTTTTAAAACTTCTAGGTTGCTGTGTTTTGCCCTGGGAAAATGGTTACATAAGAACTTCTCACATAATGGATGTAACAGTCATTAGCTTGTAGAATCACATATGATAGATGATGATGATGACTTTTTATAACAATGTGACACAATACCGATAAAATGAAAAGAAGCAACACTGAAAACAAGGTATTTAGATTGACAGTGATGCTGCCAGTTGAAGATACTGTAGGTGGAAACATTGTTCAGATTACAATGGCACATTAAGATGAAAAGGCAGGTGCAGTATAATAGACTGATTATAGGCTTTCCTGTCTTTACAGGATGCTCGCTGAACTGTAGTCTGCTAGTTTACTGACATAGAAGATGCTGCTTCCCGTACTGATTGGAGTTGTAAAATAAAATGTCAACAGGTGTCAGTGGAAATGCAGAAAACCATGTAAGTGTTTAGAATTCATTCTGCATCACAGTTATTTAAAGGTCAATCTTAACCAAACAATACATGTGGCTTAAAGGACCACTATAGGCACCCGGACCACATCAGCTCAACAAAGTGGTCTGAGTGCTAGGTCCATCTAGGGTTAACCCTGCAGCTGTAAACAGGGTTAAACTGCCATGTTTACAATAGGGTTAATCCAGCCTCTAGTGGCTGTCTCATTGACAGCCGCTAGAGGCGCTTCCGCGCTTCTCACTGTGAAAAATCACAGTAAGAGGACGCTGACATCCATAGGAAAGCATTGAGAAATTCTTTCCTATGGACTGATTGAATGCGCGCGTGGCTCTTGCCGTGCAGCGCTGACGTCAGAAGAGGGAGGAGAGTTCCCCAGCGCAGAGGAAGCCCGGCGCTGGAGAAAGGTAAGAGTTTAACCCCTTTCTCCCCCTTCAGCCCGGCGAAAGTGGGACCCTGAGGGTGGGGGGGACCCAAAGACCCTATAGAGCCAGGGTCATTTACCTTTAAAGGTAAAGGTAAATGAAAACCAAGTAATACATATAGATTAACACTTTCAAGACCATCAATATAAAATATGCATCTATTCATGACAGATTACACACTAAAGTCACTACAACCACTACGAATAGAGTAGTTCCACAGCCACAATGCATATGTAGAATGTCGTTTTTTTTGTCAATCCTTTGTCCAATGTCAGCTGGTGCTATCATTTACAAATGTATCTTTTTCATCATGATTGTGGCCTGTACATTATATCCAAATTAAGCTGGAGAGCAGGCTTATCTGAACCTGTTTCTGATTAATATTGAATATTGATACAATATCAAGGGAGATTTGGGTTTAATTAATTAAAATAATTGTTTTTGCAGAATATCACAAGCTTCATGCTTCCTGGATTTTGTTCTACGACCATTTTATCATTTAGAATTTTTTCCTCACTCATTAATATCTGGATATACATTAAAATAATCAAAATAGGTTACAAACTATTTGGGAAATGGTAAAAAATGCAAGATGCTAATGAGACTATTTTGTTCAATATATTTCAATATATATTTGCATCTGAGGTATTGTCCTATCACATTCCTTCCAAATAAGGAAGTTTCACATTTGAAAGATGTTCTTAAGATTATACAGTGAAACACAGCTTCATTTTTGAGTCATGAGATAGAAATTAAAATCCAATCATAGGTCACGATACAGTTTGCAAAGCAGCAGATTTATTTATAAGAAATAACGATGCATAACAGGAAGTTAAGAACAGCTTTTCCATTAAGGGCATGCAATATATTCAAAATACATTTTCTGGTATGAAGTCAGTATTATTCGTAAATATTTTAATACAAGATATATTTTTTTATATTTTAATATTTTGGAAATATTAAATCAAGGCACACGTTTTTACATTTTTCAGGATATGATGTAAACATGTTGTTGGGGTTTTACTTTTATTAAAAAAAAAAGTTACTAGATTGCATAAACTGTTTCAGTCTACAGGATTATAATTTTAATAATAATAATAGTTTAATGGAAGCAATGGAGGTTAGACTTTAGAGAATTTATCTCTGTCAAACATGGCACCCGAATTTCATCAAAATTTCAAAATTTTGGAATTCTAGACTTTGGAATTCAGCTGTGATTCTGATTAAGGAACAAAATCAAAAGGACCAAAAGTCATGTAGTATATTGATAGGAGCATCTTCCAACCATATGGTTCACAGATCAAGTAACCAAAAGAGGGAAAAATAAGAGTAGCAGGTAACAAAAATAATAATAATTTAATTATTGCATTTTTTACTGCTCCTGCTTCTTGTTGACTGTCCCCTAGCCATCAGTCATCTATTTTTATTTTCACCAATTACCTCATTTTGTTGGCACCACGGACATTCCTAATATGGAACAAACCATTTGGCATTGTCTGCTTCGGTTGACCTGTACTTTTTACCTTGGTGTTCGTGAACTTGGCCGAACACCTAATCTGTCCAAACTGAAGATCACCCTGAAACAAATCTCCAAGTCTAATGTCAGTTTCCAGCTGATGAAATGAAGGCCTGTCAAATCTTCAGTGTAACAGGATTGATTGTATGGGTTGCTGTTGTACAATGATTAATCATATTGCCTGTAATTTAATGATTCAGAGGAAGGTCATCAAATGGTCTGTTGTATATGACAAAGATTTTGAGCAAGCAAAATATAATGTATATGTAATGAATAATAAATGAACTTTCTAATAATATAATAGGTTTAATAGGTAGAATGTACACTTAGCTCTTTTTGGATAATAAGAAATTGTCATTGTCAAAAACATTTTTTTTTAATTGAATTATGCCTGGAGACAATTTCAATCTAGCGTCAAAAAAGCTTCCTTAGATATTAGGGGCATAGGCAGTTAACTAGTATGATCATGCAACATTCATTCTTCAGACAAGCTTCATGGATTTTCTGTTATGGGGTACTATAGCTACACCATGAATGATTTTATATATTTTGAGGTCTGGAGCCAATAGTCAATAGTGCCAACCTGGAAATGATTAAGTAGATAATTTAGATAAATATATATTTTAATCTAGAAGTTGCCTTGTCTTAATCTCTATTTTTCTGAATAAAATTTATCATCCACAGGATTTGTAGATATCAGATTAACATGAAAAGTATAATTTATAACAGTATTGGTACAACTCAAATGTATTTTTGTGTTTGTTGAATTAGATATATTAGTTTATAAAAGGAATAGGAATGTCAATGTAGTCTAATGATGACTGTGACAAACTCCCCTTCCTACGTGAGTTTGCCACAAGCTCCTGGAGGAGCCTGCTTGTGAGCCTCCTGCCAACAGACTATGGGCCCTGCAGGGAAACCTGAATAAGACTATTTAACTGGCTTGGTTCATTTTTAAACTACTGAACTTGACCGACCGTTAGCACTGATTTAATTGAACTGTTTTGGGCATAGGACCATGTGCACGTCGGTGAAAATTATGACGTCCAGGAAAATACCAAACCCCTGAACTGATCTGGGTGATTTTTGGATATGTTGGTCATCCAGATTGGGGCTATCAGGGGATATAGCTTTTGTGGTGTTTTTATGTGTTTTAAAGGTATTTTGGGGGTTTTATAATATTGTATGTTTTTCTGTGCATGGAGATAATTGAGTTAATTCAGTTCATGACTCAATTATCTCTCAGGCACAGAGGAGGAGTTTTGTACTTGTTACTAGTCCTCTCTCAGGTCCAGAGGAAGGATTATCCTGTTTGTGTGGGAGTACTTAACTGTGTCTGAAATCGTATAAAAGCAGGCCATCTTGCCCGATTAAAACATTCCAGCTTGTAGTCCCAGAACTATGTGTCGTCTGGTTACTGGGAGGGGAAAGGGTTAATCACTAATCACTGTTCCAGTGTGTAATGACTAGAGTTCCCAGGACTGAGTGTCATCCAGTGCCCGGGGGTGGATAGAGCGAGTTCCCCATTCGGCTCCAGGAGGGGGCGGTTCCAGGACCCTAGTCAAGCCACGGCGACTGTGAGCAGAGGTGCTGTAGTTTGTCCTCTGTTCCAGCGAGGAAGCAGACCTTGGCGGAGGTACCCAACCAGGGGTACAGGAAGCTCAATTACAAAGACAATAATAACATTGTAACAAACAATTTGCTTCATCATTTAAGAAACACCAATCCTTCCAACATGAGTAGGTACAGAGGTAGGATGAAAGGAGACAGGAGAGTGCAGAGCAGTAACTATAGTGTTCCAGTGATGCAGTTTGGTACCAGACATAACACATTTGTGAGGTATTGCCAATCAGTTTATATGGTCAAAATAATAGCATAGTAGCATAGTGTTGAAAACCAGTCTACATGGTCAAAATTGGCAAACTTAAAAAAACCAAAGTCTAACTCAAACTCTCCAATCACTACTGACGTGAGCCAGGTGAACTTCCTTGCATGCAAAGTGTGACCAGCCCTCTAAGAAGCGCTTGTCTGGGATCTTTGCGCAGCATCTCAATGAACACGCTAATGATGTCTGGACGCATGCAGAATCCTTTTAGATTGTGATACACTATCCATGCCAGCAAGCTCACCTGTCAGTGCATCAATAGTGATTGGAAGGGGTTTTAAGGCAGTAAGGCAGATCAGGCTCTCCTAGATAAAATCTACCAGGATGAAACCGGTCATATATTACACCATGTCATGATTTATTTAACAAAAAAAATACCAAAAGGTTTGGAAATAGAAGAGTGGAAACAAAAGTTATTATTTACATATTTTTTGCCACCCTCCTGTTTCGGTGCCTTTTAGTAAAATGAGGTAGCTTCCCTGGGGTCTTGATGGCTTTAGCTGATGAGTCTGTGTTCTCTCTCTCCCCCTTTCTCTCTACATTCTCTCACGGCTCTCTCTGGTAACTGGAAGGAAATGATCTGAGCTCACTTCCTTCTAGCACCATCTGACAAAGCACAGTTGTGACGTTAATGGGCCGCGTCACCCAGCCAGACCACTGATTAGAGATGCCCATCTAGTGTCTCTAAGTGTGAGGGACAGCTAACGGCCATCAACAATGTGGGGTTCCCAGTGCAGTCACACTTGCTGCTAAATGCACTTAAAATTTTCTAGGATGTATTATGTATGCGTTTGCAGCCACTAACTTATCTTTTCAGCTTTACAGCAAATTTAAGTACATATAAAAGTTGAGTGAGTAAGCGACTGAGTCTGCCCTCGTAGTCATTTTGTACTGTCTAACAGGGAAACCTGGCATTTCTCTTATGAATCTCTACAGCAGATGTTAAAGCTTAATGGGGGCTGCTAATTAACCGTCACCAATAGTGATGTCCCGAACGGTTCGCTGGCGAATAGTTCCTGGCGAACATAGCGTGTTCGCGTTCGCCACAGACGGCAAACATATGCGATGTTCGGTCCGCCCCTATTCATTATCATTGAGTAAACTTTGACCCTGTACCTCACAGTCAGCAGACACATTCCAGCCAATCAGCAGCAGACCCTCCCTCCCAGACCCTCCCACCTCCTAGACAGCATACAATTTAGATTAATTCGGAAGCTGCATACATTTTTTTTGTGTTTTTTTTTGTGTGTGTTTATTATACATTATCCTCCATAGCCAGTAACCTGTGTTTATTATACATTATCCCCCATAGCCAGTAACCTGTGTTTATTATACATTATCCCCCCATAGCCAGTAACCTGTGTTTATTATACATTATCCCCCATAGACAGTAACCTGTGCTTGGGGGGGGACCTAATGTCCTCCCCCCTGGCCCCCACCCCTGAGCGGTGGGTGGGGGCCCTAAACAAAAGTAAGGGGGGAGGACTTAATGTCCTCCCCCCTGACCCCCACCCCTGAGCGGTGGGTGGGGGCCCTAAATACAAATTGGGGGGGGACCTAATGTCCTCCCCCTGGCCCCCACCCCTGAGTGGTGGGTGGGGGCCCTAAACAAAAGTAAGGGGGGGGAGGACCTAATGTCCTCCCACCTGGCCCCCACCCCTGAGCGGTGGGTGGGGGCCCTAAACAAAAGTAAGGGGGGAGGACCTAATGTCCTCCCCCCTGACCCCCACCCCTGAGCAGTGGGTGGGGGCCCTAAATACAAATTGGGGGGGACCTAATGTCCTCCCTCCTGGCCCCCACCTCTGAGCGGTGGGTGGGGGCCCTAAACAAAAGTAAGGTGGGGAGGACCTAATGTCCTCCCCCCTGGCCCCCACCCCTGAGTGGTGGGTGGGGGCCCTAAACACAAATTGTGGGGGGGGGGACCTAATGTCCTCCCCCTGATCCCCACTCCTGAGTGGTGGGTGGGGGCCATAAACACAAATTGTGGGGGGGGGGGACCTAATGTCCTCCCCCCTGGCCCCCACCCCTGAGCAGCGGGTGGGGGCACTAAAAAAATGTCCCCCCCAGGTGACTAGGGGTCCCCAAACCCCTAGTCACCCCCTTTCCCCCCCCCAAAAAAAGTATCCCCCTACCTACCCCCCTCACCCTATAAATAATGAGGGGGGGACCTTTAACTAAGAACCTGTAAAGAAAAAGAAAAAAAACTTACCACTGGATGTTTTCTTTCTTCTAAAATCTTCTTTTTTCAACCCCAAAAAAGGCCAAATAAAAAACCATAATAACCGACGCAATTAAAAAAAAAAAGAGCGCAAAAAATAATAATAATAATTTTATGTTCGCGACATCACTAGTCACCAACAGTGAAAGTTTGTAGCATGGAAAAAATCCCTGACTTTCTAGCTGTACTAACAGCCATTGTACATATTACCGGCTTTTTGACAAGTTTAGTGAATATGCCCACTGTATTCATTTGTTTAGGCTGTCCTTGTTACAAAAACAATTACTCCTGAGATTCTACAACCTTTTTTATATATACACTAAATATTTCGAAACAATTCATTGCAGAGCCGTTTGTACCCCGTATACTGTGTTTTATCTGCTTTGCCATGCTTTGTTTAGCTGGAAATACTCATAAATGAAGCTTTTAAAGTTATCATTCATAAAACAGAGAATTAAACAGTGGCGTAAATAATGTGTTTTCGTTCCCTGTCGGATACTTCAAACCCTGACACCTTGTTTAATAATGTAATTAGTCATTTCATGTAAAGAGATTGATAGATTAAAAAGTCCTTTGAACTTGACAATAAAGCAATTAAGATGAACAATATTGTTTAGATGAACCTCTCTATAGAATGGCATTTATGCCTAAGAAATAAATAGATTTTTAGAAGGCAGCTGCAGGGAAATTTCTCAATGCAAATATCAGATGATATGATACATTAGTCTAGACAGATGGTGCAGACAAGCACTTTAGTTACAATTCAACTTTATGGCTACTTCTGCTGTTCTCTGTGCAGCTTTACAGAGTTCATTATGTGGCGACTTGCGGTTTATGAACAGGCTGTCATTTAGCAACAGTGTACGTGTTCATTCATGTACAAAAATCACAGCAATGACAAACTACATTGTCCCACTTTCAACCAATTTTAAAGAAACTTTATTATTTAGGTTTAGGAATGTGTACTAAAATGTCTAAATGAATTCTTAAGGTCCCTAATCTGTCACTTTTTTTTAACTTTGATATTTAATGTATTTTTCTATCATTCTACCTACTGTTCAGATGCAATTTGACCACAGGTCCAGTCTACAGGTGCTACTATTGTGCGGATTTAAGCACAAAGAAACCCTATGGTGTTAAGAATACAAACATGTATTACTGACACTATAGTTTTAAAAGCACTGTAACTTTAGGTAATTTCTCCATACTTTTAAAAGGTGATTTTACTCACCTTTATCCAGTGCTGCACCAGTCTTTCTGTAGCTGGTGCCACCTCGCTCCGTCTCTGTGGCTGAGATCATCAGATTTCATGATCTCAGCCAATCCAAGGCTTTTCCTTAGGAAAGCATTGAGAGGCTATTGCGCATGCGCAGCAAAATATGGTGCTGCATCGATCAGCATCTCCTTATTGAGATGCATTGAATCAGTGCATTTCTATGAGGAGCGTTCAGCACCTCCATGCAGAGCTTGGAGACAATGAATGTCAGTGCTGCACACTGTGCAGAACTAACCCAGGAGGCACCTCTAAGTGACTGCCACAAGATGTTTTCCAAGGCTGTAATTTAAACACAGACTTTTCTCTACAAATGCAGTGTTTACATTTAAAAAAAAAACTGCAGAGACATGCTATAGACACCAAAGCAACTAAGTTAGGCTGTAGTGTCCCTTTAATTTAGTTACATTTGCAGTGCCCATAGTGTCACCAAAAATGGTAGTTAATGCAGGTAAGAACTATAATGACAGATCGAGGCACATGATCATTGAAGCTGAAAATGGATAAGTCAGTAAAAAAGAAAACCGTTTTGTTGTCACTACTGGACATTTGAATACAGTAGAAAGAAGACACTTTGAACACATGAAAATTGGCTACGTACCAAGTAAAAATAGCAAAAAACCTCCCACAGACGCCAAATCTAACGTAGTAATGGTATTCTTTTATTTAAAAATATTTTCCTGTTGGAATGTGCCTATGGCTATCCTGGAAAACAAATAATTATAACTTTTAGGGTAACCAAAAGAATTAATTATTCAAATACATTATTATATTTTCTACTAATTTGGTTTTTTTTTGCAAATGTTACATGTTAGTTTTATTGTAGGGAACCAGCCTCTATTAAAACTTTGAAGTGAGCCGACATGTATTAATCCATTTTTGATTTATGATAATGAAGATTATTTTCTTTAGATAACAACTATACTCATTGATATATTTTCATATCAGCTGTTTCACCATTCATTTAATCATCCCTTCTTTATTTATTTATTATTTATTGAATCCCTCAATTGAGCCTATTGATATAGATTACTAATAATTTGTCTAAGCTTATTTCTATTCAGCTATGAAGCTCAAATTCTTACCCATGGAAAAATGCCCTAAAATAGCTGAAATCAAACCAAAACTTTAGTTCTGCACAAGGATTGTCTAAAATAAACTGAGTTTTAAGACTAAATTTTAAATAGTTCTTATATTTTCTCTTTATCTGCTACATTTTGTACTTCCCAAGACACATTAGCTGTAAGTAATTGTTAAAAATAGTAGCTATCATTATCCACAAGTCCTAACAATACAATGTGACTAAAAAAAGGATGCTTTGAAAAGTCTTCAATGCTGTCATTTAAAATCATGGTCTTGGATGGATGCATTAATTCTTTTTTCTAAAGTAATGTTTTATCACAGTTGTCATTACTTTCCTAGGAGTAATCTGATCTCAAACAAAGTTCTGGAAAAATAATATATAGCACACGGATAAATTATCTAGAATTCTGCGATGTTCATGAAAAAATATCACTGTTAGATGGTCCCACATATTACATGATAGGACAAGGGTCTTTATGCTCAAATCAATGACACTACTGATTCAATGGCTGTCAGTAGAGCAGTGGTATTCAACTCAGTCCCCAGGGCACGGGAAAAGTCCAGGATTTAAGAATTTCACAAGTCTGTTCCATTGGGGACACTGAAAAACTCTGGCCATGTGTCACGATTGAGTTTAAGCTCAGTCTGGTGCAGTACTTCACAGTGCCACTAACTGTCTGTGGTGCTATTGCAGGCTGGTGCACCCAGATTGAGATCTCACTCATGTTCCCAGCTGGCCTTACTTTGCAATTATCTTCTCCCTATCTAGTTGAGCCTCACCCCTTCTTCTTTGCCAGTTTATTAATGTTAATAATATTGTTGGTCTGGTCCTTTTGTCCTGTATATCTGAGCTAGCTGCCTATCCTGAGTTCCTGTGCTAGTTGCTTCCCTGTGCTCCTGAGCTAGCTGACTTTCTTGAGTTCCTGAGCCAATTGCTTTTCCTCAGTTCCTGTGCTAGCTGCCTTTCCTGAGATCCAGTGCTAGCTGCCTTTACTGAGAGTCTGTGTTAGCTGTCTTTCCTAAATTCCTGTGCTATCTGCCTTTCCTGAGATCCTGAGCTAGCTGACTTTGCTGAGATCCTGTGCTTGGTGACTTTCCTGAGTTCATGTGCTTGCTGTCTTCCCTGAGATCATGTGCTAGCTGCCTATCCCGAGTTCCTGTGCTAGTTGCTTCCCTGAGTTCCTGAGCTACCTGTCTCACTGAGTTCCTGTGCTAGCTGCCTTTCCTGAGTTCCTGTGTTAGCTGCCCTTTCTGAGTTCCTGAGCTAGCTTTCTTCCCCAAGTTCCTGAGCTAGCTGCCTTTCCTGAGTTCCTGAGCTACCTGTCTCCCTGAGTTCCTGTGCTAGCTGCCTTTCCCGAGTTCCTATGCTAGCTGACATTCCCGAGTTCCTGTGCTATTTGCCTTTCCTGAGATCCTGTGCTAGATGCCTTTCCTGACATCTGTGCTAGCTGACTTTCCTGAGATCCTGTGCTAGCTGCCTTTCATGAGATCCCCAAGTTCCTGAGCTAGCTGCCTTTCCTGAGTTCCTGAGCTACCTGTCTCCCTGAGTTCCTGTGCTAGCTGCCTTTCCTGAGTTCCTATATTAGCTGACGTTCCCGAGTTCCTGTGCTAGCTGCCTTTCCTGAGATCCTGTGCTAGATGCCTTTCCTGACATCCTGTGCTTGTGACTTTCCTGAGTTCCTGTGCTTGCTGTCTTTCCTGATATAATGTGCTAGCTGCCTTTCCTGAGTTCCGGAGTAAGCTGCCTTTCTTGAGTTCTTTTGCTAGCTGCCTTTCCTGAGTTCCTGTGCTAGCTGCCTTTCCTGGGTTCCGGAGCTAGCTGACTTTCCCGAGTTCCTGTGCTAGCTGACTTTCTTGAGATCCGGTGTTAGCTGTCTTTCCTTAGTGCTTGTGCTAGCTGACTTTCCTGAGATCCTGTGCTAGCTGCCTTTCCTGAGTTCCTGTGTTAGCTGCCCTTTCTGAGTTCCTGAGCTAGCTTTCTTCCCCAAGTTCCTGAGCTAGCTGCCTTTCCTGAGTTCCTGAGCTACCTGTCTCCCTGAGTTCCTGTGCTAGCTGCCTTTCCTGAGTTCCTATATTAGCTGACATTCCCGAGTTCCTGTGCTAGCTGCCTTTCCTGAGATCCTGTGCTAGATGCCTTTCCTGACATCCTGTGCTTGTGACTTTCCTGAGTTCCTGTGCTTGCTGTCTTTCCTGATATAATGTGCTAGCTGCCTTTCCTGAGTTCCTGAGTAAGCTGCCTTTCTTGAGTTATTTTGCTAGCTGCCTTTCCTGAGTTCCTGTGCTAGCTGCCTTTCCTGGGTTCCGGAGCTAGCTGACTTTCCCGAGTTCCTGTGCTAGCTGACTTTCCTGAGATCCGGTGTTAGCTGTCTTTCCTTAGTGCTTGTGCTAGCTGACTTTCCTGAGATCCTGTGCTAGCTGCCTTTCATGAGATCCTGTGCTAGCTGACTTTCCTGAGATCCATTGCTAGCTGACTTTCCTAAGTTCCTGAGCTAGCTTTCTTCCCCAAGCTCCTGAGCTAATTTTCTTCCCCAAGTTCCTGAGCTAGCTGCCTTTCCTGAGTTCCTGAGCTACCTGTCTCCCTGAGTTCCTGTGCTAGCTGCCTTTCCCGAGTTCCTATGCTAGCTGACGTTCCCGAGTTCCTGTGCTAGCTGCCTTTCCTGAGATCCTGTGCTAGATGCCTTTCCTGACATCCTGTGCTTGTGACTTTCCTGAATTCCTGTGATTGCTGTCTTCCCTGAGATCATGTGCTAGCTGCCTTTCCTGAGTTCCTGAGTAAGCTGCCTTTCTTGAGTTCCTGTGCTAGCTGCCTTTCATGAGTTCCTGTGCTAGCTGCCTTTCATGAGTTCCTGTGCTAGCTGACTTTCCCGAGTTCCTGTGCTAGCTGACTTTCCTGAGATCCTGTGTTAGCTGTCTTTCCTTAGTGCTTGTGCTAGCTGACTTTCCTGAGATCCTGTGCTAGCTGCCTTTCATGAGATCCTGTGCTAGCTGACTTTCCTGAGATCCATTGCTAGCTGACTTTCCTGAGTTCTTGAGCTAGCTTTCTATCCCAAGCTCCTGAGCTAGTTTTCTTCTCCAAGTTCCTGAGCTAGCTGCCTTTCCTGAGTTCCTGAGCTACCTGTCTCATTGAGTTCCTGTGCTAGCTGCCTTTCCTGAGTTCCTGTGTTAGCTGCCCTTTCTGAGTTCCTGAGCTAGCTTTCTTCCCCAAGTTCCTGAGCTAGCTGCCTTTCCTGAGTTCCTGAGATACCTGTCTCCCTGAGTTCCTGTGCTAGCTGCCTTTCCCGAGTTCCTATGCTGGCTGACGTTCCTGAGTTCCTGTGCTAGCTGCCTTTCCTGAGTTCATGTGCTAGCAGACTTTCCTGAGTTCATGAGCTAGCAGACTTTCCTGAGTTCCTGTGCTAGCTGCCTTTCCTGAGTTCCTGTGCTAGCTGCCTTTCCTGAGTTCTTGTGCTAGCCAACTTTCCTGAGTTCTTGTGCTTACTGACTTTCCTGTGATGCCGTGCTAGCTGGCTTTTATGAGTTTCTAAGCAATCTGTCTCCCTGAGGTCCTGAGCTAGCTTGCTTCCTGAGTTCCCTATATCCATCTTTCTGTCATGATCTTGAGCAGGTCAGGTAAGAGACTTTAGCCAGTGTTAACATTGGAGGCTTTAGTGGTGAGTTCAGACATAATAGAACACAGCAGGATATCTTATAAATTAAATATAGATAATATAATATTATATAGATATTATATAGATAATAAACAGATTGTAGGTAGATAATAAGAGAACCTATAGATGAAAGTATAGGTAGAATATAGAGGGACAAGTATACAAGAATAGAACTGAACAGAACAACAAGGTTTCAGGAAAATAGGAAAAGAAGACTTTAGTGAATCAGCCACCTCTTGGAAGGAGTACTGATAACGTATGGAAATAACACCTTGCAATATTAGAGGCAAAGTCCAGTTTGTTGTTATGCAGGTTGGTGTAAATATGATTGGCAGGATTAAGCAAAGTAGAAGTGTAGGTTAGGCTGGTTTGGTGCAGGTCGGTATAAACCGGAGTAGAAGTGTAGGTTAGGTTGTTTTGGAACAGGTTGGTATAAAGCAGGATAGGAGTGTAGGTTGGGCTGGTTTGGAACAGGTTGGTATAAAGCTGGTAAGCAGGATAGATGTGTAGGTCCACAGGAATCTTTACGGGAGCCAGGAACTGAAGTCTTTCAGGATTAGCATCAACTTCATTGTAAAGGCCATGTGGCAAGTTGGATGTAGACTTTTGTGGCTTCATAATAAGCCCAGGCAGGTGTGGATGACGAAGGTAAAATCCAAGGTTAGTGGTAAGGGAGGTCACTAGTGGTGCAGATCTGGAACAAGTTATTAAAGCAACATGAATTAACAAACATAAACTTAGTTGTCAGGATAGGATCCTGACACTTACATTCAACTATCTTTGTTTGTATTTGATTTTACTGTCTTCCCTGTAAATATCAATACACTTGTTTTTTTGTGTGTATGTTGGTTTCTTTGCAATCTGTGTTCCATGCTATAGAGGTTGCTACACTGGTCAGCATCCATTCCCAACCAGACCCTTGACACCATGAGGACAGGGTTGAGAATCACTTGGCTAAAGAATCAAGCCTTTATTTAACATAGCACCTGCATTGTACTGATGACTTGGTGCTACATCTGTATTTATTAACATTCAAAAGCCCTCAAATGTAAGACACTAAAGGGGATATTTATCAAGGTAAAGTGCTACATGTCAGGAGCTATTCTATTGGCTTGTATAATTATACAAGCAAAAATTAGAGTTTTATATGCATTCCGATATTATTATGTATTTGTTGTTTAAATTAAATACATTTTTTGTGATTTACTGTAATGTTGACTGATCTGAGGTGGTCCATTTAACAGTGCAATTGTTCAACATGCAGATTCAATTCCAATAAAAGATTTAGTTGTGTTTATTGAGCGAGTTGGATCGTTATTGTACTATTAGCAGTCTCTCCACTTACCTCTGGTAGGCTGATGACATCGATTTGTAATTTTCAGGCAAACTCCAGAGAAACTATATTCATTAAGTTATGAAGCGCCTTCCCTGCTACTCATTTGTTTTTCCATGACTTAATATGTTATTAGATTGACTATATCTGTCTCCTCTACTCACACACAATGCAAGATTTATGCTTCTAAGATTAAGTGGTATCACAATGGCTCTCTGACATAACATTAGAAATAGTATATGCGGATGGCTGCTTACATATTTCTAAATCCACTTCAGGTATCTAGAAAATAAAATGGTTAAACCAAATACTTCCCATAAAATATATCCTAACACTACACTGACTATCTGACTTAAAGAGACACTTTAGTCACCAAAACAACTTTAGCTTAATGAAGCAGTTTAGGGGAAGGATCATGCCATTTAGGAGTTAAATAGTTTTGTTTATACAGTCCTAGCCACACATACCTACATGTGAGCTACACAGCCTTCCTAAACACTTACTGTAAAGAGTCATCTAATGTTTATACTTCCTTAATTGCAAATTCTGTTTAATTTAGAATTTCTTACCTCTTATTCTGTTAATAGCGTGCTAGACACTGCAGGAGCCTTCTGCATGTAATTAAAGTTCAATTTACAAAGCAGGAGTTACAAACTTTTAAGGTAAGTTACATCTGATTGGAAGTTAAACATTTTGTTTTCATGCAGCTGCGTCTGTCACAGGCAGGGAGGTGTGGCTATGGCTGCATAAACAAACAAAAGTGATTTAACTCCTAAAGGGCAGAGAATTGAGCAGTGAGACTGCAGGGGCATAATCTATACCAGAGGTCCGCAAACTCCGGCCCCCCAGATGTTGCTGAACTACAGCTCCCATGATTCTCTGGCTATCTATGTAATTCAAAGAATCATGGGAGTTGTAGTTCAGCAACATCTGGGGGGCCGGAGTTTGCAGACCCCTGATCTATACACTATAACTCCTTCATTAAAGGGAAACTCCAGTGCCAGAAAAACGATCCATTTTTCTGGCACTGGAGGGTCCCTCTCCCTCCCACCCCCCAATCCCCGGTTACTGAAGGGGTGAAAACCCCTTCAGTGACTTACCTGGGACAGCGGCGATGTCCCTCGCCGCTGTCTCCGCCTCCGCGACGCTCCTCCTTGTGATTACGTCGGCCGGCCCGAGGAGACCTAATGCGCATGCGCGGAAATGCCGCGCATGCGCATTACGTCTCCCCATAGGAAAGCATTGAAAAAGCATTTCAATGCTTTCCTATGGGGTTTTGAGTGACGCTGGAGGTCCTCACACAGCGTGAGGACGTCCAGCGACGCTCTAGCACAGGAAACCTGTGCTAGAAACTAGGAAGTGACCTCTAGTGGCTGTCTAGTAGACAGCCACTAGAGGAGGAGTTAACCCTGCAATGTAATTATTGCAGTTTATGAAAAACTGCAATAATTACACTTGCAGGGTTAAGGGTAAAGTTTAATTTACAGAGCAGGAGATACAAACTTTTAAAGTAAGTTAACATCTGATTGACAATGAGATCATTTTTTAACGAGTCACAGCCAGTGGAGTATTGGCTAGGGCTGTATAAACAGAAACAAAAGTGATTTAACTTTTAAATGGCAGAGAATTGAGCAGTGAGCCACCGAGGCATTATCTATACACACAACTGCTTAATTAGGCTAAAGTTGTTTTTGAGACTATAGTGTCCCTTTAACTGACAAAATTAAATCTTGCATTCTTACTTTATTTAACTTGAATGTTTTCATTACAGAATGATAAAAAAATCTGGCAGTTGAACATTTCTGGAAAATATGTTTTATTTGTAAATAGCCAAGGGCCAAACAGACAAAAATAGAAGCATATTCTCAATGTGGAGTATGGTGGAAAGCAATAGATAAGGGTCCTTTGGCACCTCAATTTTGACCTTGACCTTTGTTAGTGAAATTGTTTTCTTATGTAATTCTTCCTTTCCTTGGGGAATTCTTAATGTGTTCACGTAAAATGTGATGAATTTCAGAACAATGATGCAAATTATGTGTATTAAATTCCATTGAACATTTACCTAAGAAAAAAAATAATTACCACATTTTCAATCAAATCTTTTTCTAAAGATGCAGTAATCATTTGTTCATAGTTTCTCAGAAACTGCAATGGTGAATAATAAATTTTGAGCAGATTACTTTTAAGGTTTGGATTTAGTTTTTACTAGAAACTAGCAACATAGTCAGACTTATCAATGCTCATATCATCAACTCGTCCTATGGCAAACTTGTTTGTTTGTTTGTTAATTGATATTTAAATTAAGGCATACTCCTACAAAACCTTCTATCATTGGCTGATGTTATGTGCTATACATGCTCTATTATCTTCTGCTAGTTGATGTTACACAATTATTTTTTGATGAAATATTTTGTCCATGACAATATGTGTAAGAGATTTTCCCATACACTCTGAGTTCATGTGACCCTGCTATTTGCTGTTCAACAATTTTAACACTTTATTTGTAATGCTGGAGTGTTTAAATGTCCATTTAAAATATTTGGCCCCCATACCGTGTTTTGTCCTAAACACTGCACATACATACAAGTGTCACCATTAACACTTCAAATCGCTGAATGCCCTTTTAACCTGGGTGTCCACTTCATAATACACCTTCAACTTTTACATTTTTAAAATGCATATATTTATGATGTCTTGGATATTAGAACTCACCGAGAATCTCCTTGTAAATGAATCAGATATTGTTTTTGTGTGTGTTGGTTCTATTATCATTTTTTTAAATACCTTCTGAAGTCTATCTAACTATAGTGGAATTGTGTATGTTTTCCCGACCAATTATTTTGACTGTAATTATCAAATTAATTAATAAAACCATGTTTATTTTTACATTCATAGATTGGATGTCAAAGGGACCCAGGACCCAAATTTGTCCAGGGACCCAAACTGATGTCAGTCCATCCTTGCATCACGTTATCAGACTGTGCTAATGTTTTCAGCTTCCCTGTTCATTATCTTCAAAATTCCCCCTGCTACCTTTTGTCTTAAGTCCCAATCACAACCTTTAGATTGTAAGCTCACAAGCTATCTATCTTAGTATTTTGTATAAAAAGGCTCCACATACTAGATCTCAGCTCACAAACAAGGTCCTCTATTTCTTTTGTATTGGTTTGTTCATACTGTAATATGTTCCTTGATTATAGCGTGCTGCAGAATATGTTTGCTCTTTATAAATGCCATTCTTAATAATATAGATAGATAGCTAGATAGACAGACAGAGACAGACAGAGACAGACAGACAGACAGACAGATAGATAGATAGATAGACAGACAGACAGACAGACAGACAGACAGATAGATAGATAGATAGATAGAGAGACAGACAGAGACAGACAGAGACAGACAGAGACAGACAGAGACAGACAGAGACAGACAGAGACAGACAGAGACAGACAGAGACAGACAGAGACAGACAGAGACAGACAGACAGAGATAGATAGATAGTAAATGTACATTCACATATTTATGGACATACCATTTTTTAACTTAAATTTTTGTTCAATTGTACTTTTTTATTAACATTTACTTAAATGTCATTTTCATTGTATAATATAATTTTCTTCCAATGCACATTGAATTAACACATACCAGAATATATTTTACACTGCTGATAGCATTGTGATTTGGCTGTAAACATTTTCAAAATAATCTGTTAAATCAAATTGATTTTCCCAACAGCGTAATACTATTAATATATCACATTAACATATTTTTTCACAATTCTAATTGTAATATTGCCATCAATAATAACAATATAGTTATTTTTTTACTCTGGCAGCTATGTTTTTTTTTTTTTTTTTAAACTAGTTTTACTTTTGGAGGATGTGTGCAATGTGCCTACCAGATGAAAGCTTAATGAGGTCACCTAACCTTTAATTCCCAAAGATAATCCTTCTGTTGATTGAGGTGTTGGCTTGAGCTTTCTGTTTTATCTGTCCACCTTTATCAAGTCCCAGATTTCTCTGCTAGCAGATGGTTGGTGATCAAGCCCCGTACCATTCAAATACCGATAGAGAATAAAAGTGTAATTAAAGAAACCTCCTGTAAGCTTCATAGCAAAGTGAAAATATATGACACAGCAAACAAGGTTATAGAATAACTTCGGAATATAGCGAATGATACCACAGATACATTTAATTGTATTTCAGGAATATATACAAGGTTGGCAGTGGTGTCATGTTTTTGCCAGAGATTTAGTTGTAGTATGAGTAAAACAAATTGAGCATTCCTGATTTATTAAAAATATAAAAGAAAACAACAAGAAATTTAAAAAGAAATTTCTATTAAACGTTTGATCATTTTAAATATATATTTCTTAATTTTTATTGTGTTAAATTAAATGACAGAAAAACATTTCTTCAATGTGCAATGAAATGCATACGTCTTTCTTGTTCCTTTGCATTGGGTAGTGTATGAGGTTAATGTAAAAATTTGATGTTAATTACATACCAGAAGGCAAACACCATTCCATTACAAAGGGCATTCACATACACAGCCAAAGGAAAAATGACCAAATGCTATAGCAACTAATTATTATCTTGAATTAAGTCATTCTATAAAAAATGTACATATTTTTTGCTACTTTTACTTGGCTGAGTTTTCCATTACTTTCTATGCCTATTCTGTCAGCTGAAATAAATTTTATAAAATACTTTTACTGCTGTCAGTTTTCTTGTTAAAATTAAATAATACATGCATAAAAGTGTTGGATTGTTTCTGCTATATATATATATATATATATATACACACACATACTTTTTGGCTGCTCAATGATATTCACGTATTGAGTACCAGGCAGGATCCATTGTTTCCACTAGAACATATTCAATTATGTGTGGCATGGATCCAACAAGGTATTGGAAACATGTCTTAGTGATATTAGAGAATGATGACTCTTTTTTTAAATTCTTTGGACGTACATTCATGCTGCTAACCCTCTGTTCTGTGTTATGCCAATGATTTTCTGTTGGGCTTAATTCGGACTGTGCAAACCAGCCAAACCGTAATGTCAGAGAACCCTGAAAATAGACAACATAATTTCTAGCACACACTCATGTCTCAATGTTTTAGGTCACTTTTACCATGATAGAATCTATACAATTTGCAGTTCAGACTGGCCCACCCCACGAGGGATTTGAAATCCAGAAGAGTGTTTTAAACTACTGGAATAAACTAAAATAACTAACGTGCTTGTGGAACCAGGTATTGGGGCAAGCTTTGTAAAATGGTGCAATATTCTGCCCATTCTCTCAGGACAAATTCATCACACAGCTCTGGTTTTCCATTCTTTGGTGACACAATGAATATAGAATGGTAGACAATCCACTGGCAAAGACACACAGTGAGTCAGTGACTGCAATTCAATATGTAAAGTGGTCAATATGTAAACATGATTATTATTATTATTATTATTATTATGATATTTATAGAGTGCCGTCAAATTCCGCAGCGCTTTACAATGGGTGGACGAACAGACATGTAGTTGTAACCAGACACGTTGGACACACAGGAACAGAGGGGTTGAGGGCCCTGCTCAATGAGCTCACATGCTAGAGGGAGTGGGGTAAAATGACACAAAAAGGTAAGGAAAGTATTAGACTAGTGACAGTTGCAGAAGAGGAATCAGTTGGGAGCTAATAACAGTTTAATTGATACGCTTTTATGAAGAAGTGGGTTTTTTAACGATTTTTTATAGGAGTGGAGACTGGGTGAGCATCTAACGGAGGAGGGAAGCGAGTTCCACAGGAACGGTGCAGCCCTCGAGAAATCTTGAAGGCAAGCATCAGAGGTGGGAGTACGGATAGAAGATAGACGTAAGTCTTTAGCAGATCGTAAGGGCCTAGACGGGACATACTTGTGTATAAGGGTGGATAGATAGGTGGGAGCAGCATTATGTAGAGATTTGAAAGCAAGAACCAGAATTTTAAATTGAGCTCTATATTTTATAGGAAGCCAATGTAGGGACTGACAGAAGGGTGGGGCATGGGAGGTGTGGGCGGACAGGAAGATGAGCCTCGCTGCCGCATTCATTATGGAGTGTGTGGGCATTGTTCTATAAACTATAAACTGTTCTATATATATTAGATTAGGAAAGACTGGTTATTCAGGTAACAGTGCGTAGTTTTATATTGTTATCATTTACTGTATATTATGGGAAAATAATGACTTGATGGAAAAGTTAAAAATCATTTTTTCATTTGAGATTGTATTTTGACATCTCAAAGAATGCAATTTATCATATTACTCATTGTAATGTGGTGAAGTTGAGGTGGTAGAAAAGATGTTGAGGGTGGTGTTTTACTCTAGTTGAGAACTTTCAAGAGACCTGACCGGAAACCTAACCAGAAAGGGCAATATAATTATAAAAAAAAAATGTAATTTATGGATATCACCGTCACATACAATAAAAGGATTTGCTGAGATTAACTGCATGGATGGATTGTGTTTGTGTCCTCTCTTAAGATCCACATTATTCATATATGTATGTGCTGAAAAAAATTACTTAATAAATAAATATTTCTTATCAGTGTTCATCAAACAACTGTATTCTTCAGCTTCGTCTTATCGGGTGATTCAGATAACCTGCCTGGAGTGTTGAAGATATTAGTACAATATAAGTGTGAAATTATATTGAAAAAAATATATTTATATATTATGTGCATAGAAGAAACACAATAGTAAAGTGACAATGCTTTAATCGCTTGTGCATCTCTTCGGTATTCCCGTATTCTTGAGGTTTGTTTCATTTACACAGCTGATCCAGTTCATCCAATTGATAAAGCATAGAATGATCTTAATCCTAATCAGTCCTTACTTACGTACATCAAGTTTGGCTAAAGTAGATATTACATTTAATTAATTTTAGAGAATCAACCAAGATGAAATAATGGAATTCTGGGTATATTTTTGTAAACATATTCAAATTGTTCATATTGCACATATTCATTGCATATTGAGGAGACATAATGTCCAAATCAAAGCGAGTAGAGTATTCAGATATATCTACATACGCATGGCTATATTTTGTTCAAAAGCATTTAATGCCCTTCTGAATAGCAGAGACTCACAGCAACAGAAAAATGGCAAACAGTGCTGAAACTGTTCTGTTGTGCTTCACAACTGGCAATACTATAAAGTGTATAGCTTTTTAAATAGATCTTTATGAGCCTTTTATACATAGACCAGAAAATCTATCAAATCTTTCTAGGTCTCGTCAAACTATATTCTTAGAGGTTTTCTATAGTCAGAAATTGAATTTATTTTATTTTCAATATCTTGTGTTTAACACATTATCGTGATCAATCCGGATGCTACCTCAATTCAATTTAAAGCACCATTTCACATTATTTTGTTAAACATTAGTTACTATTACGTGGTGTCATCATTGATTCAGAAATTGGGTCTGCAAATTAATGTCATTAAGAACTGCTCATTGCGGAGAAGAATGTAGCATGAACTTTAGATTAACTGTGATTAACAATGATTAAAAACAATTATCTATCCATCGGAGCAAATTTGGCTTATGATCCTTCATATAATTTAATCTATTTTATGTAAATCATTAAGAAAAAGCAAAAAATTTATATTATTTCATCTGAGCTTCAATAGTAATATTCAAAATAATATAGGCCTAACTAAAGAAGAGTGACTTTAATAAAACATGTATCCTTGAAAAGTAGCTGTGGTCACCACTTGAGATAAAATTATATCTCTTCTCACAAGCATTTTCTATGTACGGAGTTGAAAATATATGGTATCTGTCATTAATTTTGTCTTCTGTATTAATCTGCAGGACAGAAAACCTGGCGTATCAAGATACTGTATAAAAAGTTCACTATGGGTATAATTATTATTAGTTTGATGACATAAAAACTCAACACATACAGTAAGAGAAATGTAGTTAGAACATCATAAATAGAACATGGTCTCTTGTTTTCATTAATTTCTTTCAGTGAATGGTTTTTACCAATTAAAATGGTATTGAAACAGAATTACTGTATCGATCTTTGTTAAAGGGAAACTTTAAGCACTAGCACCACTACAGCTCAATGCAGTTATTTTGGTGCAAAGTGACAGTCACTGCAGTCTTTAGAAAAAACAGGATATACCTAAACCTATAAAGCAAAAGAAAATACGCTCATAGGGGATTAATGTTAAAACATAAATGACCCCTTATTTATATGTTGCACTCACAAAATTGAAGTGGTTTTCAGGCACATCAAATAAATGGATTCTCACGACTTCCGCACAGTTGGAGTGATGAGTATTTCATGAAAGAGATAAGAAATTGGCATAGTATAGCACTGTAGTAAAATATAAATCAGCTTTTAATGTTTGCACTTACAATGTAAAAGGTATAAAAAGGCTCATCAGTACAAATCTGTTTGTCCCATCGCTGTAGAGTATAATAATCCTCATAGAAATGTCCAGCAGGAGAAACAGGTATACAATAAAGTAAAATACAAAATAAAATACAAAACAAATGAACAGCTCACTCTACGCGTTTCGTCTGTCTCTCAGACTTCCTCAGGAGTGATGAAATGCTTTGAACCTTCTGTGGACACCATCTTCTTTTTATAAGGGTTCCCGCCGGTTTTTCGGTCTAATTTTCTCCATCAGCTGTACTCTGAAAGTCCATTCCCACTTTCCATATAAGGAGTTCCGGAAAACGTCAGTGGAACGCATATGCGTTCCACCAACCCGGAAGTGTCTTCATTCTTATCAACCATGCGGAAGTCCTATGTATCGCTGGAACGCGAGTGCGTTCCACTTCATTCGCCCATGGACCTCACAGGAACCATGAAGTCCCCGGGGTTCCAAGCATAAAAAACAAAATAAAGCAAAGTAAAATCAGATTATATTACACTGATAGCTTTCTTCTCTGTATATTCTAGACAGTGTTACTTCTAAGCCATTTCCTAATATAAATTCATGAGAGATCAAATAGAACATAGGGTATAAGGTATAAACCTATAGAGATATAGAATATCTATACAGCATACTTATTATATAGGAGTATATCTATACACTTATATTATGGTACATAATCAATTTTATATTAATGATTATTAATATCTTGGGGGTATGAGTAAAGGGTGGCAGAAAGGGTGATAAAGGAGTGACAAGAGTTGACAAGGGAAAATATGTGAGAAAGAGTGTAAAGGGAAGGATTCTGGATCACTCAAGACTAACAAACTAATAAATGAAAATATAACAAAATAAAAATAATAATAAAAATAAGATGAAAATAAAAATAAAAATAAAAATAGATATAAAAATGAAAATGAAAATGAAAATAAAATAAATATATATAAATAAAAATAAAAATAAAATAAAAATAAAAATAAAACAAAGAATATATTGTAAAATTATAAAATTATAAAATCACTGCAGTCTCTCATTTGTATTTACATGTGTCCTGAAGGGCAGCTCTAGTGATAGCCACTAGAGCTGCTTAATATTATGGTCCTACAGTCTTTGCAGGTGCAATGTTTAGTGTCTTCAAAGTCTACATGAAGTCCGTTGAGTTCAATTGGGATCATGCTTCTCTATGAGCATATACTGATTTGTGCAGAATAGCGATTGCCACACATACACATTAGCCCCCTCCAATTATGCCTATATGAAGAAGGACAAGATCATCAATCAGGCCAGAAAAATGTGGAATAGAAGGTAAGTAAAGCTTAAATGGTTTTCTAATGTTAGAGTGCTCGTTTAGTCATTAAGGCATCAATTTAATACATTTTCCAATTGATTCATACTGTTATAAATAGGCACATTAAAGCTTAATACAAATATACAAAAATAAGTCCTGCGCTCAAACTCTCACTACTCCTGGGCATCAGCAATGACTATAGTACACATCAGCCCCAATCCATACAATAAAAATCAAAGAAAATAGTTACTGCAACTGTCCCAAATCCCTATGAATGTTTAAACAAATGGAGGTTTTTAGTATCATTCCAATGGACACTTCAGTTAAAAAATGAGACAGAAATGGGTATTTTTCTAAACCCCTACATACGTATCAACCCCTAATAAGGAACACATGGGGTGGGCAGCAGCATTGCAACATGGCTGTGCAATATAAAAGCAAATACAAATATTAAAAAACAAATCCTGCGCTCAAACTCCCACTACTCCTGGGTGGCAGCAATGACTATAGATACATTTTCAAATGAGTTATCTACAAATATTCTCATAGATTTAATAGTGACTTGTGTAGGTATATAATTTAGAAGCTTTTCTAACAGTATTGAATCATTTGGAAAGCTTATTAAAGTCACATGTGTGCGTGCAATTAAAAGCAATATGGGTCTAGGAATTGTCTGATGATCTGTGATAGTGATGTCGCGAACATGACATTTTCTGTTCGCGAATGGCGAACGCGAACTTCCGCAAATGTTATAGACTTCATAGACTTCAATAGGCAGGCGAATTTTAAAACCCACAGGGACTCTTTCTGGCCACAATAGTGATGGAAAAGTTGTTTCAAGGGGACTAACACCTAAAAAAAGGGGGGAGGACCTATTGTCCTCCCCACCGGTCCCCACCCCTGAGCGGTGGGTGGGGGCCATAAACAAGAATAAGGGGGGGACCTAATGTCCTCCCCCCTGGCCCCCCACCCCTGAGCGGTGGGTGGGGGCCCTAAAAACAAATTGGGGGGACCTAATGTCCTCCCCCCTCGCCCCCACCCCTGAGTGGTGGGTGGGGGCCCTACAGTAAAATAAGGGGGGAACCTAATGTCCTCCCCCCTGGCCCCAACCTCTGAGCGGTGGGTGGGGGCCCTAAATACTAATAAGGGGGGGACCTAATGTCCTCCCCCCTGGCCCCCACCCCTGAGCGGCGGGTGGCGGACTTAAATACTAAAAAGGGGGGACCTAAGGTCCTCCCTCCTGGCCCCCACCCCTGAGCGGTGGGTGGGGGCCCTAAATACTAATAAGGGGGGGACCTAAGGTCCTCCTTCCTGGCCACCACCCCTGAGCAGTGGGTGGGGGCCCTAAATACTAATAAGGGGGGGACCTAATGTCCTCCCCCCTGGCCCCCACCCCTGAGCGGCGGGTGGGGGCCCTAAATACTAAAAAGGGGGGACCTAAGGTCCTCCCCCCTGGCCCCCACCCCTGAGCGGTGGGTGGGGGCCCTAAATACCAATAAAGGGGGACCTAATGCCCTCCCCCCTGGCCCCCACTACTGAGTGGCGGGTGGGGGCCCTAAATACCAATGGGGGGACCAGGGGTGGGGCCAGGGTGGAGGACATTAGGTCCCCCCTTATTCTTGTTTAGGGCCCCCATCCACCGCTCAGGGGTGGGGGCCAGGGAGGAGGACATTAGGTCCCCCCTTATTAGTTTTTAGGGCCCCCACCCACCGCTCAGGGGTGGGGGCCAGGGGGGAGGACATTAGGTCCCCCCCCTTATTAGTATTTAGAGCCCCCCACCCGCCGCTCAGGGGTGGGGGCCAAGGGGGGAGGACCTTAGGTCCCCCCCACCTTTTTTAGTATTTAGGGCTATGGGGGGGATAATGTATAATAAACACACAAAGAAAAAAAGAATGCAGCTTCAAAATTAATCTAAATTGTATGCTGTCTAGGAGGTGGGAGGGTCAGGGAGGGAGGGTCTGCTGCTGATTGGCTGGAATGTGTCTGCTGACTGTGAGGTACAGGGTCAAAGTTTACGAATAGGGGGCGGACCGAACATTGCATATGTCCGCCGTCCATGACGAACGCGAACACGCTATGTTCGCCAGGAACTATTCGCTGGCGAACCGTTCGGGACATCACTAATCTCTGACACTATATAGCAGTCAAGCAAAGTCTGCTTTAAAAATCAGTAATTCTCACAAGTGAATCTCAAATAAAATATAGAATTTCCATACTTAACAAACACCAAATTTCAACTGGGTTTACTGTGAACAAATCTGGTAGAAGGCAAATTCGCAAAATAAATTCACTTTTTAATAGTTTAATTTAACTAATGATATAGTATTCATTTTAGAACCTAAAATTATATGTGTTAATGGGATATAATGTACCCATCTATGGAATTAACCCTTTCTCAGTCTTCCTTTCTCTCTCTTCCTGCAAATTCCGTTCAGTTAGATTCTGGAAATTTGGTTTAACTGATATCGCAGGCATATTGTGGTCAATTTTGTTGAATCTGAGCATTTAGTTAAATTTTTCCATTACCAGGTTCTGGATTTCAGGTGTTCAGTTGCATCTTGACAGGCTGAAATGGTGTCTACATTCAAGGTATTTCAGGAGGTTGTACTCCAAAACCCACTGACAAATCTTGCATTCAACCTTGCGTTTTAAATGGGTCCCGGATTATTCTTGATAATCCAAACATTTAGACTTTAGTGAGTGAGTGTCCTTCTGACTGTCTGTCTATCTACATATATGACAGCACTGTGGGCTGTATTGCAATAGGAACGTTGCACTCACGAAAGCTGCAGATAAGTGGGCACATTAAAGGTTAAGTTGATTTATGTGGTAGTAGTTCCCTAGGGAATAAACAGAGAAAGAAGAGTATAATATTTCAAGAAAATATAATATAAAATGACACAAGTCAGAAATCTTACTGACAAATGTAATGTGCATTTGTAAATCCCAACATGCATAAATGTATATTTGTGAGCACTGGAAGGACTAGAAAAGACAGGAACACTTTAAATGATGAATGTCGGTCTGCATATAGTCTTTCAAACAGGATCCTGTCACCCATGGCATACAGCATGCTTTGTCTGCCTTGTGGGCCTTCGTTAAGAATAAAATAGATAACATTTTGCTTGACAGAGTCATTTATATTATTAGTGTTTAGTTTTTAGTTTTGTGTATTAACCCTTTAGTATACTATTTTAACTATGTGCATGTTTATTGTCTTCAACAAAAAAATGGCAAATATGATGACCAACATAATTAAATTAATATTCCATACAAATTACCCTTAGGAGTATATTTTAAATTGTGTACTTTGTTGGCAAGGAGTCCAGTTTATCTAAGACGCTGGACTAAAGTATGTGTAGCCCTAACAAGAATAGGAAATATAGGATTAATGTGTATTACTGGAACTTAGAGTGATGTGGCATAATGCAGTGCCTATAACAGGGGTGCTCAAAATGTAGATCCCCAGATGTTGTAGAACTAAAACTCCCATGATGCTCTGCATGCCTTTAGAATGCTTTTAGAATGACAACTTGTCATGGATGTTGTAGTTTTAAAACATGTGGGGATCTACTTTTTGGGCACCCCTGACCTAAGGCAAAATAATGACCTAAAAGAAGGTGGGAGTGTCTGAGTAAGTGTCAGGTCGGGGCTTCAAAATTCAGGTTTCTTTTTTCATTATTCTTGGATTGGGATGCTATTTCTTTCTCTTGTAGAGGAATCTATTCTTATTGGTATTCTTATTTAACTGTAATTTAAAATAAGCCAAGGTCAAAGGAATACAAAAACCAGAATCAAGAAGCCAAGTTCATATAGTGGTGTAAGAAATTACAAAGAACAGTACAAATAAAATGCACTGTTGGGAATACTATGAAACCACAACAGGGCAAAGGGCATTTGGAGAGTTTAAATAAGTCTCCAGAGGTCAGTGTAATTTCTGGGCACCCAGAACATGCACATGTGTTAGTAGACAGATGAAAAATGCTGACACGTTTTAGTGTTTTAGACCTGATATATTGCTTGTATTATTCGTGTTTTATACTTACAATATTGTATTTACTATTACATTTTTATTGTTAAGACAATATTCTCTCTAATACATTTTTTTTTATATACTTGACTATCCTGACTGTTTCCTTGGAGCCCACCTACAAATTCTTTTGGTGGGGGAAATGCCACCAGCACTCTATGGACTGAGCAAAACCTGTTGTGAATACCTCTCGGAAATATGTTTTAAACTTTTATCTACAACAGTGAGCACTATATTTGTATCTCTCTGTTTTTATATTACACATCACAAGGGTATCTGCTAGCAAATTAGATCCTTGAGTAGCGATTATACCGCCTTACACTGTTTTCTAAGAGCTCGTGGGAGGCTCTATACACTGTGAGTATATTTCTTAACCCTTTAAAAACACGACAGAAATATTCCGTCATGATTCCCTTTTATTCCAGAAGTTGTGCCCTTAAGGGATTATTTTTTTTGCCCCTATCTCACAATATGCAATACTAGATTTGGCTTTATTATCTTTGTATTCCACATTTCCCTTGGAGCACTTATCAGTAGACCAGGAAAACACATCAGATATCCTCAGGCTGGGATTGCTCAAGCACATTACAGTAGATCTTACTTAATCTCTAGAAACTGTAAGTGTATTTTCTTCTTTCTTTTCTATATTGGAACAAGAAATACTACACCATATTTTGTCATATGCTCATTTTACATATTTTTACATCTAAGAACTCCCCAAAGATGCCACACCCTCCTTCACATTAGGCACCTTTAACTGGACTGGAATAGGAAGACATAGGTTTCGGTTGTTTCAGCTCATTTCTACTTGAAACTTTACACACTATAAACCTGCCACACATTTATTTTAACACAGATGATGCCTCAGCATGTGTGAAGGGAAAAAGACACACAGCCTCTTAAGTAGAAAAGAATGTGATGGAGTAGCGTTCGGCATCAGACATATCAGGACACACGCCATTAGAGAACACAATATGGCCAATAGCTAAGTGTTGGAGCCACAGTTAGTGTCAGAGTCCTGTATGTATTTATTATTTTTCCTTTGTGTTGACATAGTTTTCTTCTACTGATTATACTACTTTATTTATCTATGTGTTTTAATATTTATTATTTGAATAGGTAATGTGCTTCATACACGCAAGATTGCTCTTTTTCTTAATCTTTTCTTGTTATGTATAATCAACTAAACAGGATAGCTGCTAATTAACAGTTCCCCTACTATAAATACAAATACACATTTAATAGCCAGCTCATTCTCAATAATTGCAAATTGGACACTACATAATTCCTTGATTTCCTTTAGTTTATCTTTCTAATTTTAAATGTGTGCCTTTTAATTATATAATATGTTACTCTTTACAAATATAATTCACTTTTTCATTGAACAGCTATGCCCAATCTATCTATAAATTTAAACACTATAATTAGCTTACCCTGAAGCCATTTTTTGTCTACTACTGAGAAGCTGATTTTCTTATTTTAAACAATTTTGTCAGATACTTTGGAAAGCGGTATTGTTTTAAATATTTTGTGCTAGCATGTAGACAGACAAATCAGTTTTAGAAGGAAGTCTAAGTAAACTTTTTTTATTAAAGGACCAAGGATGTTTTGACTTCCCCATTGTAGTATCTTTGTATGACTGCTATTGGTTGGCAGTATTTAAGTGAGAACTAGTAACCTTTGGCGTGAGGATCATATATAAATGAATAATAAATAAATGTACCAAACTCTCATATCTTTGTGTGTATGATCCTACACACATGGATTATGCGGTATTCAGATTTGACAGATAAAGTCCTAATACCCAGCAATCTCCATTAGTATAATCTAAACAGCATGCATTTACAAAGATATGTGTATGGATAAGAGACACAGACTCTGTTCCACCAATGACATCCAGCATTTATAATGAATGTCTAGAACACTGTCTCGCCCCAAACTGCAGTCAGGTACAAACACCTCCAGGGAACGCAAACATTCTCATCATAGTATGCCTTGTGAACAAGTCATAGGGAGCCATGGCAGCAGGGGCGTCAGGCAGCTGGCACAGATCCCACAAGCAGGGGCCGAATGTCAAAAGCAAGTAAAGGATATGGGGGTGGGGCTAACTAAGATACAGGTGGAGCTAAATGGGCAGGAAGGGCAGAGCTAGATGTGCCCTGAACCCACCCAGATGCTGCTGCACATTGAAGGGAAGCAGTAGGGAGTTCCTGCTTCCCCAACAACTATATACCAAGGACTGCAGTGAATCCACTCCTCCCACAGTGTCCATAATTGAAAAAGATAACTGTGTGTGTGTGTCTATCTACCTTTTACTGTATGTGCATGTGACTGTCTGTCTGTAACAGTTTTAACAGTATGTGTAACTGCCTACCTGTGTCTGTGTGTGTATGTATGGCTGTCTGTCTGTAACTGTCTGCCTGTGACTGTGTGTGTGACTGTCTGTATGTGGCTGCCTGTAACTGTGTGTGACTATGTGTCTGGGACTGTGTTCATGTAAATATGTCTGACAGTATATGTGTATAACTGTGTGCATCTGACTGTGTGTCTGACTGTGGGTCTGTGTGCACGTGACACTGCAAAAATACACAACTACATTCACGCATGGGCTTATATGCACTTAAAAAAAAATCAGAATGAATTCTTATATAACTATTCATTAAATAAGCCCCTATATAAACACTATACATGGATGAGCGGATGTGACCAGGGAGAGGCGCTGTGAAATTTTTTCACACAAAGCACCTAAAGGACTAAGTCCAGCCCTGTGTGTATCTAGGTGTTTTCGGTGGTGCTGACTGCACCGGGTTACATCATCAGCAGGGAGACATCCAGTAGGTCACTTCTCTGTGAGGCTGGTACTGTGGGTGACTGACTCCTTAGCTACCCATAGTGTAGAACTCTCCCTGCCAGGCTCCCTCTTCGACTATCAGCTGCTCTGTGGAGGGGAGGGAGAGCAGTAAAGGCCCTGTCCAGTAGGGATTTCCATGTGGGCTGCTTTAATTTGAGGTTCTGGTTACCAGTGAAGCCACAGAGACAAACTAGGGGGTTTAATGTCAGTGAGAGTGTGTGCTAGGTGTTTTGCATAAGGACACCTACTGGTAAGATTCAACATACCTCCTGTTATTTTCATTTGAAGAAAAATGGGGTAAGATTTCGGTCCACAGCCCCTGTATGCTAGGAGCCAGAGGAAATTTATATCCCTGTCCCCATACCAGCCGTCTCATGGCAGTATTTGGTACATGTAAATCACTATATATAACTCTGTTGTCTCTAACTATGTTCAGAATAATAGAAATTCATATCCAAAAATCCACAACCAAATAAAGATGCAGTGAATCCAATATCAATCTAGTACCCTGTGTCTGTATTTTATCTTGGGTTAAGCAAGATATGCACTGTGTTAAGATGGGATACCCTAGTGTATCTCTTTAGTTGTTTAGTATAAGCTGGTAGTACTTTATCATTAGAGTTACCTGGATTTTGTCACATCCTCTGGTGGACCAATTTGCTGTAACACTCAGCTCAGTGTGTTAATCAACATCGCAACCAGACCTTTGAAAGAGATCTTGTCGTATGTCTGCCTATTGTTCTATAGCTGTTTACTTGTGTGTCTCACAGGTTTACTTATGTTGGTATCTAGACCCTTTCAGAAGATTCTTTTTGCCAAGGGATAAGCATTGTAAGAGTGTAAAACCTGGATAAAATCTCACTAATTAGCTGTGTGCTCCCCTGACATCAAATTGAGATACATAGCAGGGGGCTTAATACAGCTGCAAACTCTCTGCAGCTGTAACCTTCCCTCGCAAAACATATGTTTTCGTATAGTTTGGTCTCCTCATGATGTTCTACTTAAAGAATGCTCTAATCAATTTAACCACTACTGTCACTTTGGTCGCGTAGCGTGCCCTAACACTCTTTCCAGTTTAATATCAAACTGTTGAAATATAGTTAAGAACTGAGGGACCACCCCGTTTTGGTCAAATTGATAATGTGGAATTAACACTTCTGTCTTAGCAATGTCGCTTCAGTCCAAGCCTGAATGACATTGGTTGGCTGAGAGTTCTGGAAAACAGTTTGCTGAGAGTGAGCCATTTAAATTGCAGCTTATTTTAAGGTTTGGAAACATTCAACACAGCTTAAAATTCACAAGTTTCCAGTTAGCTATACATTAAAGAGAAAAAACAAAACATCATATGATAACAGGGTCGTATTTAAAACATGAATAAGTTGCCAGGTAAAAAATGTACAAACAAAGAATGCATAGAAAGAATCATTTCAGAAATAGTAAATGGTAGGCACTGTTAGTGCTCCCACTAAGGATACGGCAATGATCCAGTTCACAAAAAAGCAGTTAACCCTCCCAGAAGAAGTGAAGAAGGAGAAAAGGAGAAAACTCAGAAAGACCACAATGTAAATGTTATCATGACCAAGACAAGAGGGATCAATTGCAGACACTTATTCACAGACATGTTATTGCAGGAACTTGAAGAAATAATAAAATCCAGACATAATAAAATCAATAATTTCACTAAGTATGAATGAGAAGCCTTAATTTAAAGGAAAATGAAGAAGAACATAATTAAGGAAGCAGATAAAGAATTGTGGTTTTAGACAGAGTGGATTTTGTAATGATGTATGATGCTAATATATTACTAGGATATAGTAACACCTATGAAAGATTAGAGATAAATACAAAAAAAATCAATATAAAACGGAGCTTAAGAAATGAATTATTAATGACAGCAATCTGAAAGCTATTATCATAATAGTATATATTAATTACTCTATAAGGAACATCCACAGACGTTCAAAGTCTTCATACCAAAAGTTCCTTGGACCTTGGCAAGGTATCTGAAACCCACACAATAAAAGATGGGCCATTGGTGTATAGGATAACTGATTTTGCAGCACTAAACAACTAAAGGGTCATACTTTGTTTTCTTCAACTGTAAGGGCATCTTGGTGCAATGTAAAAGCATTCCTACCCATGGAATGCAAACACGGCTCACCGGGAGAATGTGGCAGGAGAGATTGACATGGGGCAAGCATAGGTTTACTTTACACACAACTGGTTGACCTCATTGGATGCCCCTTTAGTAACTTGGTTAACTAATTTGGTGAAGCTGAAGATAGGATTGGGAGATATACCAATGGATGGATGAGTGGAAGTGGGTGATCGGGGTGCGATGCAGAGTGGATTGGTCTTTAACTTCCACTTTTTCCTTTTCTCATATACTATCTATTAACTGTTACGTAACCAGGTGTCACCAGTGCTTGTTCAGCAACGTCTACATCTTCTTCACCTTCCCAGCATGTTGGATGGTGTCCTAAATGATGTCTCCTTTGTGCATCCAGTGCATCATACTTCAGGTTCGGGTCTCGTTTGCCGGCGAAGCAGCAAATTCCTGGACTGTCTTGACAATTTGCGTGCCACACGTATTTTAATATTAATATATACATAATTATATATATATATATATATATATATATATATCAATATCAAAAAACACGTACAATGATATTGATTAAATATATATATAATTTTCATTATATATATATTTATATATAATAAAAATAAATAAATATATAAATACGTTAAAAAATAAAATTAAAAAAATAATAAAAAATAAATAGATAAAAAATATATATACATGCGTAATTTCATTCTAACTGTATTTTAAAATTAATATATATATATATATATATTGATATCAAAATACATGTAGAACAAAATAATATATAGTAAGGCATAGCCTGTAGTTGTGGGAGGGGTTACCCGGCTATAAAAGCTCAGGCCCCCTCTGGTTCAGCACTGGAATAGCCGGGTTCATTCGGAACCTTTGTACTTCCGGTTCGAGCTCGTCCCCACGTGATCCACTCCGGTCCGAAGTGCTTACCCTCTGCTCGGTACTATCCCTCCGTGCTCGGCGTCAAGCGCTCCAGCCCGGCAATCTACCGGGATCCCGACGAACTCCCATCCTCCCCAGCCAGACCCTCGGCGGTTGCTGAATCCGGACACTTACTTACCTACTCCAGGGCCCAGAAACCGTGAGTCTCATCCACACCACCCTCAGCCAGACGCCTGGCATCCACGCACACTTGGCTCACCTGTTCCAAATTACGTCCTTATACTTACCCCTACCGCTCGGTACCGCAGTTCCTTACCATCCGGTTTCACAGGTCACGCAGACCTCAAACCCTTACACTCCAACGCGGTTCGGTAACCGGCCACCCGGCAATTAGTGTATGCAAATTTCTTGCTGACAAAACGCATGTCAGCTCACAACGCCCCCTTGTGGACGAAATATATTTATATCCGTTTACTTTCTCAAAAAAAAAAAGACGACCCCTGGTGGCCACACATATTATGACACAATGTTAAAATTAGCAGTATATATGTTTGTTTGTTTTTTTTTCCCTTCTTTTTCCCCAGATTTCACTATTAAGTTATACTCCTAGCTATTATATCATAATGTTTTCATGTGTAATATGTTTTGTTCAAATGTTTACTTGAACCTGTCACACATTTCTAAAAAAACGGGTGAGGTTACCTATCACCTACACAGGTGTTTTATAAAAAAAAAAAAAAAAAAAAAATTAATTAATAATACAATTAGATATTTAAAGCTAAACTTTTGTCTTTACGCACTCGGTAAGGATTAGCTTACCCCATGTCAGGGGTTGTCCCGTCCTTTATCATGCCCTCCACATAAAAGTCACGACTTAAACCAAATACGTCCATCTCCTCAGGATTCACTCCTGGCCCAATTCGAATCCTGGTTCAACAACTCCCCTGATACTTGGAGCCATCATCGGACTCCCATTCCTAGCCTACCACTGGTAAATATTTAAGTTTCACCGCACTTTATCCTTAACCGATATTTAACAGAGAGGATACAAAGGATAACTTCTAACTCTACCCCCAGATTATTACCCCAATGACGTCCAAGCTATCATCCAAATCAACATCGTTATTTAAAGCGTTAACAGGTAAAACCATTTTACTAATAAAAAAAAAAATATATATATTTTCAAGCCCAAACCAATTAGCCGTCCCTAACCATATGTTTTATTTCACAGACGGAAAGGAAATAATAATAATCTATAAATCCCTCCAAAACCCAACGTTGGAAACTCGTACAACAAACAAATAGGTACGGTCGCACGACGATCACTCCACCCGACCCAGTATATATATATATATATATATATACATATATAGGGCAGTCAACTGGTGACAACTGGCGTACAGCCTGTAGCTAAGTTATTGGAAATTAAAATGTTCCTGGGAGGCATACACCCATCCTCGTCGGAGGTATTCGCCCCTCGGCCCAACGCATAGACAGAGCCTCACAACAACCACCCTTGGTGGTCAGCTAGGGTCTCACCAGTCACAGCCAACCTACTTTGTCTTGTTACAGTCACAGAGAGGCCAACGTTACCGCCACGTCATTTAGGTGTCCCTCGTCCAACCGGCCCTCCACATAGATAGAGCCTCTCTCGCCACTTGGCATTAGTAGGGCCTCACCTTCCTCATAAGACAGATAATGTTTCGCCGGCTCGGCATAGCTAGCACCAGTTGACTCAGGCAACTTCGCTCAGAATCAAAACCCGTCTCTTATCCTATTTTTCATTTTTTAGTATGTCTCAATCCCATGACCAAGAAGAAGAGCTGGCCATACCTGAAACCCCTACCAGACCCGCCACTCCGGCCGGCCCAAGCACACCCACCGAGAACCTAGAACCAGCCAGCCCATACGCTCTCCGGTCATGGACCATCCCCAAGCTCGCGGCTGAACTACGTCGCATGGGTGTCCCGTATCCAGCTACAGCCCGCAAAGCAGAACTATACAAACTTTACATTTCTAATGCTTGTACTCCCCAACCTGGAGTAGTTCTGCATTCAGAAAACTATAATGAGATCAAGGGTCTGATGTCATCCCTCTTGGCCTCAATTACCACGATCAGCACCAGGCTGGATAAACTGGAAACTCCCCAGACGGCGACAGTCACCTCGCCCACACCAATCCTCACTCCGGTCCTCCTCCCTCACGGTAATGACACTACCATAAACCCAATACCAAGCACATCCTCCCACATCATCACGCCTGCACATTTCGTACCCCCGACAATACGCAAAGACATTCTGGAAGGCAAGGACATAAACCTGGTTTCTCTGCTAATCGCATCACAAGATGTCGTAGAGAACAAGGCTTATTGCTACGGTGATCTTTCGGTTGTGCTAAAAGCCAGAGATCCCAGGCTCAACCGGAAGCTCACCATACCGGAATTCGTCCTTGCCTTCGGCCTCTACCGTGACGTAATCTGTTCCACTTCCCCTCACCGTAGGGAGGAATTGGACTTGTACATGCACAAGTTGGTGGACTTAGGACACAAGTATGGGGGTTTTTCCTTCTATGATTACCACAAATCTTTTTCGGCCAAGGCGGCAGCATCCATAACTCAATTTAACACTCATACCAACTGGAGTAACATGGATACTGAACTCTTCTGCCGCCATTTCGCGGGCCAAAAGCCTCCATCCTGTGCCCTATGCGCCTCTATCTCACACTCCACCAACCTGTGCCCAGTCGATCCTAACCTTCCTACCACTAGTCGGGCTACCTTCGGTTCCTCCACTACAGAACACAGAGGATTGAAGGACAAGTTGGGCAGACCCATTATATACCTTGGCAAAGCGCAGATCTGCAACAACTTCAATTCAGGAAGTTGTGGGTTCAGTTCTTGCAGACTGCTGCACGTCTGCTCAATCTGCTTCCGGGCACATGCAAAAACTATGTGCCCCAATCGTCTGTACCCCAAACAATGACTAACCGAAGTTAGCATCGACAACCTGGCATTTTACCTCCAGGCACACCCTTCCCTTCACTTAGTCGACTTCCTCATTCAGGGCTTCACTGAAGGTTTCCACACGGGTCTAGTCACACTCCCCACAGGTGTTCTAGAATGTCCCAACTTACAGTCAGCTATCCTTGACCCAATCACTACACAGTCACTACTCAAGACCGAACTGACTAACGGCTTTATCATAGGCCCCTTTGTTCACCCTCCTTTCGCCAGCTGGCGCACCAACCCTATAGGTATTGCCACTGTCAAGTCCAACAATAAAAAAAGACTTATCTACGACTTGTCCGCTCCTCATTCTTTACCTACTCCCAGCATCAATTCGTTAATACCTTCGGAAGAGTTTTCCCTGCAGTATACCACAGTAGATGATGCCATTCAATCCATTCTGAGGGCAGGGGGGGGAGCCTGGTTAGGAAAAAACGATATTTCCAACGCCTTCAAGCTCCTACCCATTCACCCGTCCCTGTGGCACGTGCACGGCATCAAATGGGAAAACAAATATTACTTTGCCACCCGCCTTACCTTCGGAGCAAAAAGTAGCCCGAAATTATTCGACATTTTTGCCGACACTTTATGCTGGCTACTCCTCAATGTCACTCACTGTCCCGCTGTTCTGCACTATCTGGATGACTTCCTGACGATAGAACCACCTCAGTCCGCACCAGTTAGTCTCCAGAAAACTTTGGCCTTATTTACAGCATTGGGGGTGCCACTGTCTCAAGCTAAGACAATAGGCCCTACTTCAAAACTCACGTTCTTAGGTATCAACCTAGACACCGTTACGTTACAGGCTAGTCTCCCTCGTGAGAAGGTGCAGCAGATCATTGAGATGGTAAAGTATTTTCTGGGGAAGGACACGTGTACCAGGTCAGACCTACAATCCCTACTGGGCACGTTAAACTTCGCCATGAAAATCATTCCCCAAGGTCGGGCGTTTATCTCAAGATTGCTGAACCTCCTCCCGTTTCTCAATACGGACTCCAGCAGGATATCGCTAGATATTCACGCAAGGGCAGACCTACTCATGTGGTTACGGTTCCTAACTCATTGGAATGGGGTAGCCATGTTCATTACACCTTTATCAGACTCCTCACCCATCATCTGGACCGATGCAGCAGCTCACACAGGGTTTGCAGCAATCTATATCAATGACTGGTTCAGAGATTCATGGCCGGTAGAAACCCTAGGTCTACCCTCATTTCCGAGTACATCGGCTCTATTTGAGATCTACCCAATAGTGGCAGCCGCAAGAGTGTGGGGACACTTATGGCAGGGGAAAGCGGTAAAATGCTTTTCCGACAACAAACCAGCCTGTGACATAATAAACAAGGGTAGATCCTCCTCACTCACCATCATGAGACTGATTCGAAGGCTGACTTGGTTAGCAGCGACACTACAGTTCCATATCACTTGCATCCACATCCCAGGGAAAACCAACATAGCCGCTGATGCATTGTCTCGATTTAACTTACAGGTTTTCTTCAAGACACACCCCACAGCCAACTCCAGACCGGTCAGCACCCCTCCATTCCGAGACCTCATCCTGGACTAGAAAGACTGCTATCTCACAGCAGATACCTAGCCGGAGCAGCCCTATCCACAAACACATCCCGCGCTTATAATCGAGCATTTAGCTTATACACCAAATTCACAACAGACCATCAGTTAACCAACACCCATTCTTTAGACTCCATTATCGCCTTTATTTCTTTCTGCCACCTTAACCTAAAATTAGCATTGAACACCATTAAACTATATCTCTCGGGTATACAACATCATATCATCAGTGCCTACCCTAGTACTAAACCCTTCATATCTTCCTATCCCGTAAAAAACATATTAAAAGGTATACTGAGATTAGACATACCCACTACCTCGTCTAGACTACCGATAGACGGTCCCAAGTTCCGCTCACTCTCCAATATTTTGGACTCCAAACCTTTCGAATCCCATACCAACCTGGTTATCAAGACAGCGGCATACCTAGCTTTCTATGGGTTTCTACGTCCAAACGAATTCACTACCAATAGTGTTTCTTGTCAGCCTCTCTACATTTCAAATCTCCAGAGAAACACAGATCACTACGTTCTCAGCCTAGGTCGCACAAAAACTAACCAAGTAGGCCCACCGACTAAGATCTGCTACTACCCCACGGGCAATCAGTGGTGCCCGGTCACAGTATTCGACACCTTTTTGGCCTCCCTCACAGGTCTCAATCAAAACACCCCACTACTCGCACTCCAAGGTCTACCCTTAACAACGGCCAAGTTCATTCAGTACGTCAGAACTCTGTTCATCCGACTCGGCCTCAATCCCACAGGATTTTCCGGTCACTCGTTCAGAATCGGAGCCGCTTCAGCAGCCTCTAGTCATGGCGTACCATCTCACATAATTAAAAGATTAGGTCGGTGGAAATCAGCGGTTTACACCACTTACATTCCACAACCAGAAATAGAACTAAGATCAGCATTCAAAGGTCTTGCTATGTAATCTGTGTATAAATAAAATGAATTGTTTACTCCAACCTTTTTGCCCTCTTTTATTTCAGGCCTACCTCATACGTCGGTTACGGCACACCTCAACCGACTTTCATACTCTGGTATAATCAGTACACTTACGGCTTATGTCCCCGACTACAAATAGTAAGGCATAGCCTGTAGTTGTGGGAGGGGTTACCCGGCTATAAAAGCTCAGGCCCCCTCTGGTTCAGCACTGGAATAGCCGGGTTCATCCCTCCCACCACAACCCTCTATAAACCATTCCTGGGTGGGCCCTCTTTTATTTCAGGCCTACCTCATACGTCGGTTACGGCACACCTCAACCGACTTTCATACACTGGTATAATCAGTACACTTACGGCTTATGTCCCCGACTACAAATATATCTATATACATAAGTATATACGTATAAATCACTATGTATATACCTATATATAAATTAAAATAATAAACAAAAATTATATACATATATATACACATATATATTTATACACATATATATATATTTTACATAATTAGGTCATTTTATTAATTACAATTTGCAGGACCTGCCTGACAACCCAGGCCGAAAGTTCAGGGAATTTAATTTTCTAGCTCTATATTTAACCCTGTAACTTTCAAAGACACCATAAAACCTGTACATGGGGGGTACTGTTTTACTCGAAAGACTTTGCTGAACACAAATATTAGTGTTTCAAAACAGTTAATATTACAATGACGATATCGTCAGTGACAGTGACATTTTTTGCATTTTTCACACACAAATGGCACTTACACTGACGATATAATTGTTGTGATACGTTTTACTGTTTTGAAACACTAATATTTGTGTTCAGCAAAGTCTCCTGAGTATAACAGTACCCCTCATGTACAGGTTTTATGGTGTTTTCAAAAGTTACAGAGTCAAATATAAGGCTTGTGTTTCAGTTTTTTCACATTAAAATTTGCCAGGTTGCCTTTGAGACCGTATGGTAGCCCAGGAATGAAAATTACCCCCTTGTGAGCATGCCATTTCAATAGTAGACAACCCAGGGTATTGCAAATAGGGTATGTTCAGTTTTTTTAGTAGCCACTTAGTCACAAACAATGGCCAAAATTTGCGTTCAAATTAGTTTTTTGCATTTTCAAATATTAACACTAACTTTGGCCAGTGTTTGTGACCAAGTGGCTACTAAAAAAGACTGGACATACTCCATTTGCAATACCTTGGGTTGTCTACTTTTGCAAATGGTATGCCATCATGGGGGTAATTCTTATTCCTGGGCTACCATATGGTCTCAAAGGCAACGTAACCAATCTGGCGAATTTCAATGTGAAAAAACTGAAATATGTAACACGCTATATTTGACCCTGTAAATTCCTAAAACGGCATAAAACCTGTACTTAGGGGGTACTGTTTTACACGTGAGACATTGCTGAATACAAATATGTGTATTGTATTGCAGTAAAAGCAAACAGTATTTTGACATTCACAGTTAAAATGACACGTAGAACTAAAAGAATTTTAAAAAAATCATATTTTCTCCCATTTTTTAATATTTTTTTCATATTAAATTATGTTCAATACCTAAATATTTGATGTTAAACGAAAGCCATGTTTCCCCTGAATAAAATGATATATAATTAGTGTGGGTGCATTTAATATGAAGACGTGAATTACGGTTGGACAGACATATAGCGCAAATGCCAGGTTTTGTTTACGTTTTGTTTTGATCACAACTTGTACATTCGGCTGCGGTCTTAAGGGGTTAATCCTCTCTGCAGCACATCTCAGTGCTCAGATGTGTGCATACGGTTCTAGAGTTCACTAGTCCTATTATCCCTTCGGTTACTGTTTCCTTGTATTTTGACCCCTACCTGTCATTTCACTTCAGACCCTTCACTGCCTAGATGGACCTTATCTTCCATCTGAACACATCTTTGGATTCTCCCTTACGATACTTCACTATTGGTACTGTTCTGCATATTGAGTTGCTACCGCTCCAAACTCCTAACATTAACTTTTTCTATTTTAAAAAAAAATCTATTTAATCAGTCTAATTAATTACTTAAATATGTATAGATTCCAGTCTAATTTGGACAGGGGTGGATATTACTCCTACAATCATATGGGCTTACTTACAATGGATGTTGTATATGCTGACTATGATGTAACCAAACTGTTATATAACATCTATGTTGGTACTTGCTTTGTATATGCTTTTTATATTTCTACTCTATTTCCTTGTCTCAAAACTGTTCATATCTGGAAAATGTACTAAATGAACATATTTTCAGTGCCAGTGGTGCATCAGAAAGCATTTGAACAGCTTTGTAGACGTCCTTCTAGAAAGATTAAAATATGAAGGAAGTCCATCAATGTGTCTTCTCAGTCACCTCTATACCTCGAACAGGTAGCTGGACCATCTAGTAGACACTAGTGTAGGAAGGAAGGTGTTTAATTCAACTTTGTTAGTGGCACTTAACCCCTTAAGGACCAAACTTCTGGAATAAAAGGGAATCATGACATGTCACATGTCACATGTCATGTGTCCTTAAGGGGTTAAGGTACCACTCACTGTCTGAGAAGGTTTCATGCAGGCTTGCTTTATAGAGGTAGTAGGTGACAGGAGAGAGATTAGCAATTTTGAATGATCTTCTACAGAAGTGAAATGCATCTTGGAGGTTACCCTTGGTCTTCACACAAGTCCTCAAAATTAGTCATAAATTAGTGTTGCCTGGGTTCTCTAAAGATAGCAAATATGCAAACAGAGATATGTCTGTGTAGAGGTTATAACAGAATATTATAAAAAGTTTATTTTATAAACAAACGGGAGCACACATTAACTTTAGTCAACATTGCACAGTATTCCAAGGATTCTGAAGAGATACCACTTTTCTATTTTATTCATCTATTTACTTTTTTACTTCCTGTCCTTTCTTTATTTTATGTCATTATATGAAGCAGAATTATTATTATTTTTTTAAATTGTAAAATCAAGCCGTACAAGCAGTATATACCCTATAGTATATTCTACACTTGTCAGTTGTGCTTGATTGTAAGATAAAGAATTATAAAAAAATATTCAGGAATATTTTCATTATTTATAAACTTTTATGTCTACTATCACACTATATGACTCAAAATAAAATAAAAAACAACCAAACACTCGGTTTACATTTTCTATCTCTGCACTACAGCTGAGAATTAATTAATCAGTAATACCATCTCCCAATAATGATGAAACTGTTGTATTGAATTAGATATTGAGGTGTACATATTACTTTTTACATTTGGCTTCGTGCTGAATTAAGACCTGCTCATGTATTAGATGAATATACATTTATATGTATATTCTCATATGTACATGTAAGATACTCCGTCTAATTTATATTTGTGTTCTATACTATTGGTGAAGGTTAAGGGGACCCCACCTAGACGTTAGAGTATTTCACATTAGCACTAAGCACTCACTTAATACCTGCATATCTTTATTTCTACGAATATACATTTATAGTTTATTTGTCAATTGCCAGGGAGGCATAGAATAACACTTACGTTTTACTTTTCCTTGTGCTTGTAATGAGTAAAAGATCCCAAAACGAATTACCTATTTTGCTGAAATCTTTCGAATTGCACAAAACAGCAACATATTCCAAAATTTGGAACTTTCACAAAATGGTTTAAATCTCTCTAACCATTTGTAGCACACCTTTTAGCTGACAAATACTGCATTTATATCTATTTATAGTGATTTTGAAGTTGAGCATCTGTGTAGTAATCACATTCCAAGAGGCTATGAAAAACACATTTCTGAAACCAAATATGTGCTGTACCAGCAACTTTGTGATTTGGAACAGACTCAATAGTCGTTTCTGCATGCTAGATAGTAAAATTATTATCCAAGAGTCCTGGTCTGTTGTGCCTGAAATATACTTATTCAAATAGGATTGTGTGTATATATTATTAAAAATGAAATTAAGAGCAATATTCACTTTTCGTACTTGCTCTCTAAAATTACATATTGTACAAACGTTATTAAATATCTTTTAGGTGCTATTAAAGGCTGGTCAGTGCCTCATAAAATGCATTTACCTTCTGTGGTTTAAAAAAAAAAAAAAGCTACAATTGATCTCACAATAGTATATTCAACTCTTAAGAATAAGAAAGTGGCTTTAAATAAATCGTACTTGGAATGAAAAAGCTAAAGTAAAGCATCGCATAAGTCCTTTAAGCCTGGCTATAAACTATTCCACCAAGACTTGTATCTAAAAAAAAATCCCACCTTCTCTATATTATTTCATAATACATACCTTGTATAAGGATTTTTTTATATTGTAAAGAAAAATATTTGTGAATCAACGGATATAACGCTTCCTAGAAAAAAAAGTTTTTACTGTGTATTTGAAAAACCAAACAAATCTGAATTATGGATCTACGTCAAGCCATATAGAAGCTGTTTAAATTACACAAATAACAAAGAACGAATTTGAATTGCAAGTAGAGAGGACATTTATTTAATACTGTTAAGAATGACTGTGCATACTTCTTCATTTTTTTTTATGTTCTTTTTGGTTCCTAATTAAAAACTAAAGTTTGAAATGAATCTCATACTTTTTTTTTTTTTTTTTGCTGAGCCATAGAGATATCGACATTTACTGACAGGGATGCACTGTTCCCTTTACTGCACCTTTTCTTCTGTTTCTGTAAGTTTTATCTAAGCCTGAACACCTTGATGTGTGGTATTTTTAAAACGTTGAAAATCTGTCAGTTTCTATGTAGAAAATGCTAAAGATTACTCAGTGATTTACTTATTGTGAAAAGGTGCATTTATGATAGTCTACCGGGAGATCTGAGGTACGTTTTTTAGAAAGAAAACAAATATGATGCAGCGTTCAGTGAAGGTCAATATCATACGTCCTTATATTCACTTATATTCATCGTTTTTTGTTGTAAACTGAACAGATAGATAGATAGAGAGAGAGAGATAGATGGATGCATAGATAGACAAACAAACAGGCAGATAGATAAACAGACATACAGACATACAGACAGATAGGATAACATATAAATAAATAAATAGACACAGGCCATGCTACACTTGTGTAAAATGAATGGGCATCTCTGATTTATTTTTTTATTTTTAGACAATTCTGTATTATATAAACTCTCCCATCAAGTGACTGTCAGTTTGTCTTTCTTTTTGTTTCCTGTTTTGCACTAATCTATACTTAAAGAATGGTTTAATATCCCACTATTCATAGTACATTATACAAGGAGAGATTGAAACTGCTTTGAAGGCAAAGGGTAGTCATACCGCCTACTAGGAACTTGATATGAATAATACTAGATTCTTCCTTATTTTGACCATTTTGACCAAGAAAATGGAAAAATGAGAAGGGGAAGCCCCAATTGACTTAGTTTGCAACAAATTAATTATTGTATTCTTCTAAGGCATCCCTCTATTTATAATAAGAGGACATTCTATTCCTAAGTGTATGTATGAGATTGTCCGTTAGTTGTTTGTTGTGGATTATGGTCTCTGCCCCTCTTATCCCCTTAAGGACCAAACTTCTGGAAAAAAAAGGGAATCATGACATGTCACACATGATATGTGTCCTTAAGGGGTTAATGGGGGGCAGGGGGGAGATAATGCATATTTTAACTGCACTTTGCATATATTAATGTCATGAAATTAAACAAATATATAATAAAAAGTCACATTTTCACATACAATTCATATTTTATACATGCCTCCACAAGTTTTTGTAGGACATACATTTACTGAAAATATGTTTTGTTTTTGTCTTAAAATAGACCCTTTTTGACAATGATTGCTCTGAGTAGTGAACATTTCTCCTAAAATTGTTCTAGAACATGGTTTTATTCAGCATATGTATCCACAAAAATTGTAAAGCAAGTTGACATACAAGTGCTGTTATTATACTTTGTCAGATATTTTGACACTTGCAACTTTTATTTCCAGAGCTCAGATGACCACGTAGGTTAAGGCACTGCATTTTTTAAAGTAAAAAAGTGTGTCTTAATAGAAAAACATTACCAATTTAACACTTTTATTGTTTACTGTACCAATAGTAGCAGTGTCTTTTTAAGTGCTGGCTTTTCATAAGGTGCCAAATGTGGAGAATGTTTACATTTTTAAAAGGCTATGTGTAAAGAAGCTTCACATCAGATTAAGACTACTAATTAATTCACTATAAAAATAGAAAATGTGTTAACAGTAATTAAACAGGCTTAATTAAGCAAGCTCTTTCCTAAGCCACCTTCTTGAAAGGATGGAGTCAAAGTTAAATGTTAGGTGTTTAAAATATTTGCAAACAATTTAAGTGTAACAAATTATGTAAATGATGTTATCCTAGTATTATAAACAGTCTTCCTTTTATCTCATTTAAAAAATGTTTGAGACTGTGTAGAACTTACATCGTCTAGTCTAAATCTATCCAAAAATTGGTTTCTTTTTATGTTTGTGAGTTAAGTTTGTTAAGTTTTATTACGAAAATGATGATATGCATCTGGCTGTCTCCATTCACTGGGCAAGAGCGTCAGCTGACTGCTATCGGAAAAATAATACATTTCTTTGCACAAGAACATCAAAGTGATATCACGCCACTGAAGTGGTCATGGTGCTTGGAATAGCTCTTTGGCAACCAAAAGAAAGCATACTCAAAGCATACTCAATATTAATAATAAAGGTTTTCCTCCAAATTAATTATTCTCATCTTTCTTTTCTGTGGATGGGATGTTTAAAGTTTTACTACTGTTTGTTCTTATTATACCGTTTTTGCTATTTCCTGTTTTGGAATTGCATATTGCTGAAAAGTGAGTAATCATCAAAATGGGTATCACAAATGTTAGCATCTAGCAGGAGTATTGCAAAATCTTAACATTTACAAATGGTTAGCACTATTGACTCGCTTGTTTCCATGCTAGATACATTTTACTAGCTGCCTCTAACTCAAAATGAAAACTTACCTTAGCTAAATGTAAAGAGAAAAATGCGAGATAACAACTGCAAACTGCCCATATATTGTAAAAAATAAAAATAAATACGTTACGTATATGCAAAAACGTTCAAAAGGATAGAGTCAAGAAGTTTGAAACATTAATTAATCTATATAAGTAAAGTGCATGTGTCAATCTAATCAACAATTTATATAAGATAAATTAACCTTATTAGAAATTAGTTAGTGTATTTAAATGTATGCCTAATAGCTAATATTGACCTATAGATCTAAATCACTATTACAATGTACCCTAATAAACATGTGTTCAACAACAATTACTGACACTCTCCCCTACATCTAACGAAAGCCAAACATAGGTAAAATATAAATGCATCAGGTGTGCTTTTTATATAGTCCTGTTGAGGTTTCTATGGTGATGACTTACAAAGCATTCATTTTAATGCTTATGTTTGAGCTGCTAAAAGGCATCTGATAAATTGTGGATGATATATATTGCACATATTAGTAGGAGTCGCTTGCAAACCATGAGATTGGAGTCTGGAAACTAGTTGGTGTCTGTCTACTATCTTGGAATGAAGACATTGTCCTGTAGAAAATGTTTGCTCTCTATCCCTTTCTAATCTCCTTATATACAGGCATTTTGTCATGCTCATCAGTAGAATGTTATTACAGTGATGGACCAAGTATTTAGACGCTACAGGTGAATCAAGCAGAATTGCCTGTAGTTGTGTTTGGTGTAGGAATTACTCTTAGTTAAATAATGGTCTATTTGTGCAAATCTTAATGTTTATGAAAGTCCTTTCTTTTGCTGTAATATAGTGATATAAAGGCGCTTATTTAGATAGTAAAGTTTCAAGCTGCTAGAGAACACTCAATTGGGCACTCCACAAACCCAACAATAGAGTAAAAACACAGAAAATAAACTTAGTGTTTAGGTTATACACCCACCACCTAAAACAACCAAGTGAGAGTGCAGCACTATGAAATTAGTAAAGCACTTACCCCTCAAAGCAGAGGGGGATGGTGTTATATATATATAAAAAAAGAAGAAAAAACACAAATAGTGTAACAGTGTTGTGGTGTGAATTGATGTTATATCTATCATCTCCAACTCACATTTTATGGAGCCTTTTAAGATATAAGCTCTAAACAACACACTTGTGTGTACTTCCCATGTGGCAACCAGACCTTTTTACTCTCTAACTTTTCAAAGGGATTTTCAAATTTGATATCCACGGCCAAGAAAAAATGAATAGTAATACAATCTAGGTGTAGTATTTTTATATCCACATTAATAATAGTTCATAGAAAACGTGGCCAAAACTTGCTCACTTTCTTCAGAGCCTGTAAACCTGGCTCTGAGTATATTTTTATTGTGTCAGCATTTGGGGTGACACTTCCCCTTTAAACCCAGGAACCAGAGAATCTCAAAGCACCAGGATAGAGGTATATGTAAAGAATACTCTATTTATTTGCCAAACAAATATATATAGAAACACTTATGCATGAAATAACATAAAAAGTGTAAAAGTTATAAAAAGTTACTTCTCCATTGTCCTCTATCTTTTGCAAAGACACGTTTTAACCTCCATGGGCTTTCTCAGTCAGCATGTACTTCATGTTCTTCCCGGTTCCGTTTAAAAACAATTTATTTCCCAATTGCTAATACAACACCTGAGGAATATAAATTAGTCACTAGGAACATTCAGGAACAAGTAGATAAAATAGAAAAAGACACCATGGAGAAAATATAGGAGGGACAAGTATGATTACGAGAATAATCAAGTGAGATCCTACCACCAAAAACAGAACAAACATATGAGTGTAAGATAAGAAAGGATACACAAATCAGGCCAAAACCCTTTGAGAGATCAAAACCAACTAACAGATTGCAGAATCACAGATCACCCAAAAGGGTTTTTTCCAATTTTCAAGAATAGAAAGGTTTACAATAATCTTTCACCGAATAAAGAAAAAAGGAGAGTGGAGGAGAGAAGAGTACCACAACAATCCCCTATAAGTAAGAGAGAATATACCATTAAACACCCAAACAAAGTAGAAGTTTTTAGACATCATAATAGATTTGAAGTTCTGTCAGAAGTCCCAAAGGAACATTTTTTTCAAGAATCTAGACAGAGAGACAGATACAAGACCTTGCATTTCATAGCCCCACATTTGGGAACACCAGGGAAAAGGAAGAGAAGTGTAGAAGAAGGGGGAATAGAGGCAGCTGTAGGATACAGAAAAGGAAAAAGAGACAGGTTTTGAATAAAACTATAGTTTTTAATTTAACAAAAACTCCCTTGTCTAAATTTCAGGAAAATGTACTTAACAATGGTTTAAGGTTCACACTGACAAAACCCATTAACAAATTTGAGATGTTTATAGATCTAAACAAATTTACACGTCAACTATGTCTCAAAAAATTATTTCTAAGGAATGATAGACATATTTTTCCAGAACAGGCAACACAAAACGATTATGTACATACAACTCTTCAAAATAAATTGTTTAAAATCAGAAGAGATAGTACCATTTGAGAAAGCTGTGATGCAGGAAATAAAGAAAATCCCAAAAATAAACAAAAAACAACTACATTTAAAAAAGGAGGAATGGAAAGCTGTAAAAGAATTACAAAAAGATAAAACTAGGATAATAAAACCCACCGATTCTGGTGGGGAATAGTGGTTATGAATAGCAGCAAATACATAGAAGAAGGCCTAATACTGGTAGGGGACATGGCCACATATCAGAAATTAAATTAAATTCTAGAATAGACATTTTTCTAACAAATTCGTACAGATTACATAAGTTTGAGAATTCTAACATTGATAATATATCTTGGTCAGATCATGCACCGATAATAACTAATATTAAACAAAAAAATGACACCAAGGTAACTACACCTTGGAGGATGAAAGATGAAATTCTAGACTCACTATCTGGCCTAAAATACTTGAAAGACCAAGCAGAAGAATTTATAAGATTTAATGATAATAAAGAAGTATCCGATACTACTCTTTGGTGTACATATAAATGTTTCATGAGGGGAAATTTTATAAAAATTGGAGCAAAATTGAAAAAAGAACAGGGGAAAAATTTAACGGATCTCTATATAGAACTAGCCATATTAGAAAATACTAATAAAAAAGATTTCAATATATTAAAATTAAACAAAATTAAACAAATACAAACTCAAATTAAAATTAGTTTATCAAATAAAGTGAACAATGCAATTATAAGGTTAAAACAGCTGTGGTATCATGGAGAAAATAGAACAAGTAAAGTCTTTTCTGATAAACTAAAATTCAAAAAAAGACAACAAAGAATTACAAAGATCAAATATAACAACAAAGATCATTTATCCCCAATTGACATAGGGGAAGTATTTGGTCAATATTATAAGTCACTATATAACCTCCCAAAGATTACCTCAACGCCTGAAGAGATAGATACTTTCCTATCTACCTGTAAATTACCAAAAATTAATATAGAACAGATTAAAGATTTGGAATCTCCGATATCTATGATAGAGATTACCCATGCTATAAAAACACTCCGCAAAGGGAAAGCTCCGGGACCAGATGGTCTAACAGATTCCTTTTATAAAACATTTTCTACCCCTATTGCTTCTCTTCTCTTTAAAGTTTATAATGAAGTAAGAGACCGGAAAAAATTCCCCAACGAAATGTTACAAACAATGATTACTCCCATTTTAAAACCAGAGAAAGACCCACATTTTGTATCGAATTATAGACCTATCTCGTTATTAAACATTGATATAAAGATCTTTTCAAGGATAATAGCTGATAGAATAAAAAAAATTGTCCCGACTTTAATCCATCCGGATCAAGCCGGATTTATCATGGGTAGGAAAGGAGCTCATAATGTACGCAGACTTTTAAATTTAATACAGGTAATAGATGATAATAGGATCCCATCGTTGTTTGTGGCCGTGGATGCAGAGAAGGCCTTCGACAGGGTAAACTGGTTGTTCCTGTCGAGGGTCCTCAAAGCATTTGGGTTTCAAGATTTCATATATGATTTGATCTGGTCTCTTTATACTAACCCAACGGCGAGGGTTATGGGAAGGGGTATTGCATCGGAATGGTTTGATGTAAATAATGGTACACGCCAGGGATGTCCACTTGCCCCATTGTTATATGCTTTGACTATAGAACCACTCGCCTCAGCCATTAGATTAGACCAAAAAATTCAAGGGATTCATCTTGCCGGCAAACAAGTCAAGGTTCTATTATATGCAGATGATATAATTCTAACATTAACTGAATGCGAGGATTCATTATGTCATTTTATGGAATTAATTGAGAAATACAGATCTATCTCTAATTATAAAATCAATGTAAATAAAACACAGGTGATATACACCAACTTACCAGAACAACAACTTCTAACTCTAAAATCTAAATTTTCATTTATTTGGTCGAGTGAGAGTATAAAATATTTGGGAGTTAAAATAAGCTTTGACTGGAACCAAATAATTAAAATTAATTACTACCCATTGCTCAAAGATATGAAAGATACGTTACTTAAATGGAATAATCTATACGTATCATGGATAGGGAAATCTAATGCGGTTAGACATTATTTACTACCCAAACTTGAATATATAATGAGAACCATTCCTATGAAAGTCCCAAAAGACATATTAAAAGAATATCAAAAAATATTTTCACAATACCTATGGGGGAAAAAAAAACCAAGAATAGCCCTCAAATACATAACCACAAAATTTAAGGACGGTGGAATATCATTCCCAGATGTGTATCAAATACATGACGCAATTATGTTCTCCCATATCCTAGAATGGAATAACGATAATATGGACAACTTGTGGATAGACCAAGAGCAAATCTCGAGTAATATATTTGATATTAAAATGTTATATTGGATTGATTCTTCAACATTCGCTAAATTAAAAATACAAAATAAGATAATACTGGATATTTTTTCTAATTTACAAACTTTGAAGAAGAAATTACAGATTACAGAACATCTAACTATAAATTCACCAATTGAAATAATACAAATATATATAGAGGACATTAACATTAAAAAATGGAAAGACAATGGTCTTGTAAAATTAGCTGACATTCTAAAACCAGATCTTAAAATAAAATCGTTTCAACAAATTCTTACTGACACAAAAGGACTTGATAACGAACATTTTACATATATTAGAATCAAACACTTTATACAATCTAAACCAGTACATAATATTTCACTTATAGATAATGTTCTTGGTATAGAACATAAGAATAATATGGTCTCAAAAATAAACAAGGTTCTATACAGTAGATACAATAAGGGAAAAATGAAATCTATGTTGAAATGGGAAAATGATATTGGAACTGAGTTTTCATTGGATCAATGGAGGGAGTCATTCGATTTGCTTGGAAAAGCGATTCATAGTATAAGTTTGTATGAATTACAGACTAAATTGGTCCATAGGTGGTATATGGTTCCAGCGAGAGTTGCAAGATTTCACTCTCCCACAGAACCTCTCTGTTGGAGATGCTTAAGATGTGACGGAACGTTTAGACACATATGGTGGGATTGCAATGCTTTGGATTCTTTAAAGCAAGTGACATCCACAAAAATCAATACCATTCTCAAAATAACAATGGACCTTTCTCCACAACTATTCTTGCTACATATGAATATTCCTATTAAAATTAAAACTATAAAATATCTAATAATTCATATTCTAATGGCGGTTAAAATTTGTATCGCCAGATATTGGAAAACTGTAAATACTCCCTCATGGAGAGAGGTGGAATCCCAAATAGGATATCAACGTTTAATGGAGAAACAGGTATATAGAAACCTTAATATGACAAACAAACACATTAAGATATGGGAACCCTGGACAACTGAGATATCCACTAACCAATAACATAGAATATACTAAAAGAAACTGGTCCTTAAACTTATAAATTTCCGCGATATGCTCCCTAATGCCCCTGGTGCACTGTGTGAATGAACAATTTTCCACGTATGTTTTGTTTGTTTAGTCTGATAAGATATGACCAGGGGAGCTAGGCATCATTCACTAGCTAACATAGATTACGAGAAGGCAATTGACATGATGCTGATGCTCCATGGCCGGTCTTACGTTAAATTAAAATAATATAATAAAACGAATTTTGATGAAATCTTAAATAGAACTTTTTGTATATACAATAACATATGATGAATTGGCACCTACCCTATTCCTAAGCGATACCAACTCATGGGACAGAAGCCGTTCTGATGTAAATATAAAAAAAAAAAGAAAAAAAAAAAAAAAAAGAAATTAAATAAAGACCCTACTGTGGAAATAGTAAATAAATTTAAAGATTTTTTCCCAAATGGGAAAAGATACAGGAATCTTAAATGAGAGTGAATATAAGTATCTAGATATAAAGACCCCACTGGTACCGGTTTATTACCACCTGTCAAAAATCCACAAAAACATAGAAAATCCTCTGTGTCGCCCGATAGTCTCTGGAATTAATTCCATCTCTAGTAGACTATCATTGTACATTGATAAATGCCTGCAACCATTGGTACAAAAAAATCCAAGCTATCTTAAAGATACTCTAAATTTTATTCAAATGCTTGACACCATCAAATGGGAAAATATTTTTTTCTTAGTGACAGCAGACGTGAGTGTGTACGATAATAAGACATGCCAAAGGTTGCCTAGCCGCCAAAATATTGTCACAGGAATATGGAACATATCCACAAGCCCAAATCAACTATATTATTAATGGAATAGAGTTGATCCTCCAAAACAATAATTTTGGTTTCAAGAGGATTTTTACATTCAAACAAGTGGTACCACTATGGGGACCAGATTTGCACCCAGCTATGCTAATTTATTTATGGCATTATGGGAGTGATTCTTTATTTAGAATACTAGCTGGAGTGCAAACCTGGTGTCATATGGTGGTCAGTACATAGACAACATTTTCCTTGTTTGGAAAGGGTCTGAAAATGAGTTGATGGAGTTCTTTCTCTTCCTTAACCCAAACGATTGGGGCATAAGTCTAACAACGGACTATAGCTTACTGGAGGTAAACTTTTAGATGTTACAATCTACATTCAGGATGGCAAAATAAAAACAAAAACTTATTTCAAGGCCGTTGATGTAAATAACAATATTCATTTGGAAAGTTGTAATTTCTTAACCCTGGTTACGGTATGTGCCGAGGTCACAAATGTTAAGAATGAGGAGGAACTGTACAGACCATGATGCTTTCCACACCCAGGCTGAGAGAATGAGCAATCAATTTATTGAGAAAGGGTATAATCCCCAAACTGGAAAAAGAACTATAGAAGAAGTTACAAATGTGAATCGCACATCTCTTAAAATAAAACCCCCAAAAAATAACAAAATTAGGAAATATCTAATAACAAGACATGTCAAATTGGTTTTTGATCCACAAAGTAATAAAGAATATAAGATAAAAGGTATGACTACATGTCATACTAAAAATGTGATATATCTTCTCTCATGTCCTGTGGAACTCGCTTCCCTCCTCCGTTAGATGCTCACCCAGTCTCCACTCCTTCAAAAAATAATTAAAAACCCACTTCTTCATAAAAGCGTATCAATTAAACTCTTAATAGCTCCCAACTGATTCCTCTTCTGCAACTGTCACTAGTCTAATACTATCCTTACCTTTTGTGTCATTTTACCCCACTCCCTCTAGCATGTAAGCTCATTGAGCAGGGCCCTCAACCCCTCTGTTTCTGTGTGTCCAACTTGTCTGGTAACAACTACATGTCTGTTCGTCCACCCATTGTAAAGCGCTGCGGAATTTGACGGCGCTCTAAAAATAATATAATAATAATAATAATAATGTCCATGTCACCTTAATTATGTGGGAATGACAAAACATATAAGGATAAATTAGCACATCAGGAACATAAAGAATGGATTTGAAAGGCACAATGTATCACTACATTAAAGAAAATGCATAATAGTGATCCAACCCTTTTACAATTTATAACAATAGAAAAAGTTGGAGGGGGAAGATAGCATTGAGAACAGAAATGAAATGGATATTCATGTTAAACACTATGAGTCCATATGGACTAAATGTGGATTTCAAACTTTGTCATTTCCTATGAAAAACTTTTTTTGCACAATAACCGAAGTTGGGTACGTTTTAAATGATTTTGTTCTAATAAAAGACCTTCAGAATTACTTTTTAATTTTTATGCATTTTTTTATTCTAATTAATTATGTTGATCAGTATAATTTATACAATGGATATTATATACTGTTTATGATTTTAAATGTAAGGAATATGTCAATATCATAAGATATGAATACTTTAATAATTTTTATTATTTGAGAATGTGTCTCTTTATAAATTGTAATTACATTAGGACTATGTTGAGTATTTTGCAAAAACAATTCAATTATTATAATCTTAAGTAGAAGTTAGAAATCAATCTATATTCAATTTAACCTTGTTTTTTTGATCTTACTCTTTTTCTCTTATTACCACATTTACATCCCCCATTTTTTGGGAGATACCACTGAACTATATGAGAAGGATTATAGCCACAAAACTCTGCAAAGCATGATGGATGTTGTAGTAAATACTTGCAAGGAGGAAGTGACGTGATGGCATGTAAGCCAACACGTATTTCCTCGAAGCATAGAGCATCATGGTCATTGTGGTTTAGAGGAACAGAAGGAAGTGACGTAACGGATGATTTGATAACACGTCACCGCACTGGATTGATATCAGGTGATAATTACGGGCAATGTGAATATCGAAAGAAGGTCTGATATGATTGGCTAGAAGGAGAAAGGGGCAGATCTCAAAAGGGTTTAAAACGGAACTGGGAAGAACATGAAGTACATGCTGATTGAGAAAGCCCACGGAGGGTGAAACGCGTCTTGGCAAAGGATAGAGGACATTGAAACATTAACTTTTTATAACTTTTATACTTTTTGTTATTTCATGCATAAGTATTTTTATATATATTTGTTTGGCAAATAAATAGAGTATTCTTTACATATACCTCTATCCTGGTTCTTCGGGATTCTCTAGTTCCTGGATTAAAGGGGAATTGTCACCCCAAAAACGGACACAATACAAATATACTCAGCCAGGTTTACAGGCTCTGAAGAAAGTGAGCAAGTTTTGCCCAAGTTTTCTATGAACTATTATAATGTGGATATAAAATTACTACACCTAGATTTTATTACGATTAATTGTTTCTCGGTCGTGGATATCAAAACCTGGAAAATCCCTTTGAAAAGTCGAAGAGTAAAAGTCTGGTTGCCACCTGGGAAATGCACACAAGTGTGTTGTTTAGAAACTATATCTTAAAAGGCTCCATAAAATGTGAGTTTGGAGACGATATATATAACATCAATCCACACCACAACATTGTAACACTATTTGTGTTTTTTCTTTTTTTTATTTATATATAACACTAAACCCCCTTACATCTGCTTTGAGGGGTAAGTGCTTTGCAAATTTTATAGCGCTGCACTCTCACTTGTTTTTTTTAGGTGGTGGGTGTATCACCTAAACACCGAGTTTGTTTTCTATATTTTTACACTACATAAGAGGTCACCCCCTTTTGAGTCACAAAAAGTTTGGGCTGTTTGATATTTGACAAACTTGTAGTGTTAGTATAATACCTCAATATCTGATGGTGTTTCCATAACATCCATAATTTGATTGTAGGTGGATTACTATGGACCATATCAGAATGATGGGCAGTCTTTTTCATGGGATTGTATCTTGATGTAGGATATTTCACAAAACTTTGTCAGGTTCCCTCACAATATAAAATTTAAGAATAGGCTTTGTTTAGAGAGATTGGTACGAAATTCTTAAGGACCAGTTAATTGACGGTTGTATCTTTGTACGGTTGTGATTTCAGGCACTCAATGTAACTGCTACTTTCCTTATTGAAAGTTTACATGATCATAGTTTCTAGCCACCAACATTTGTCTAAATCACTTTTTATCTAATTTTACATTCTCAATAATACAAACGTGTGCAATCCAAAAATCACAACTTGTTTTAAGGAATATGCAAAGCAAACATGAGACAGTTAAAAATATGGGAACCATCAAACCAAATAATAATTTCACAGTCAATACATTTGTGCAGTCTACTTGATTACTTGCAGTTTTGTGCTGTTTACGTGCTGGACTTAAACTGTGAATTACCGAGAAACACTTTGATGGCTGTGTCTCCTCGTCGCATTCTTTACTCAAAGAAAGATCAGCAAGTACTTTTTTTTTTTAATTCACGTTTGGAGATTTTATTTGTAAGATGTGCCAGCTTCAGGCTTTTTGTCTGAAGAAAAATATCTTCTGATTTGTTTCTTCAACAAGTATTTGATGGATATAACAGAAATGTTTCACATTGCCGCTGCTAGAAGTTCAAACTCCATCTGAATTGAATCAGACCAGAGTACCTTGAAGGTGTGCTTTATGCCTACTGAATGCTTTTCAAAATGTATTTCTTTGAAGAATTGCTCATCAGCTATAACATGTTCAAATAAACAATGGTTTCAATCAGGGTGGCCCAAAGGGTAGATCCTCAGATATTTTAAAACTACAGCATGTCATTATAAAGCCACGCAAAGCATCATGGGAGTTTTCATTCTACAACATCTGGGGATTTACCTTTTGGGCACCCCTGGTTTAAGTTGTATCCAGCTATGCATGACGTCATTGATGTTGTCCAATGCAAATAGCTCAACTGCCCTTTCAAATTGCTTTGATTACACCAAAACAGTCACAGCTTCACCCAAAGTACCTTAATTATGCCATCTGTCTGTCTATCAATTTATACGTCAGTCTGTCCGTCGCTTTTGACATTTGTTCAGAAACCTAAGCTCCTGCCATCTGTTTGCTATAATAAACCATATGAGTGATGAGGATTTTTTGGGGAATTTAAAAAAAATAAATAGTGTGACAGCAAAAAAAAACAAAACAAATAAAAATCAGATTAAAAAGGTACAATTTCTAAATGTCTCTAAACGTCTTACGAAAGGGGCAATTATATTATATTACACAAGGTATTTCAGAGATTGCATGTGTAATTTACATAGTCCATGTACCACGTGTCTAATAAACTCTCTAATGAAGATTCACATTCTGTTTGCCGTAACAGTAGATTGCAACTTATTTTACCACAGAACTAGTCTAATTCCCCCCATGCCAATCTTTATCCAGTCCTGCAAATTTTCTTTTACTTTGGAATCTGTTCCTTAAATGGAAATGCAGAACATGTAATTATAGGAAGCAAGCAATGACTCAAACTTGTTTATTTCAAATGCTATGGATTTTACAAGAGGGTTATTTAAAGTCACTTCGAATGCATCAGAACAAGAAGCATACATAAAACTGAGCTGTGTTACGCTATAAAGAAATAAATAAAATAAAATAAAAATCAGCAAAGTGCAATGCTAAATCTTACCGGCACCTGACGTGTACCCACACTTTTGGTATCATTTCTGCTGCACAAAAAACAAACAAACAAAAAAAAAACCTTATGAATCTATATTTAGATATTTTATTATGACATTTCTCTTCTGCATTAAGTTAAGGAACCTTACAGAAAGAGGTTAAGCGACCATATCTGCTGATAGAAAATAATAAAAAAAAAGTAAGTAAGTGTATGCTGCAGTTCAGAGTAATTAAAAGTGAAGCTTCAGTCTCCAACCTCCTAATACTGAATGTGTAAATTGCATAGAGAGCTGAAATAAAATGACAGCTGGAAAAGCAGCTTGCGGAACATTCTGACAGGCTCTGGCAGTGCCCTAGAACAGTTAGCGCTAGATGCAAAATGTTGTGGACAGCAAATTAAATCATTATTAAAAAAAAAAAAAAATAGGAAATACATGTAGCCTCCTTTTTTACGTAAATCCCATAAAGAGTTATACGGGTTCTCGTCCACCAATATATTTACCATAAAGTGCTCAATGGGATTCTGAACTCTGAATGCTGCAAGTAAATGTAATACATTAACGCAGTGCCCCTCAACCCTCTCCTCAAGGCACACCTAGCAGTCCAGGATTTAGGGATTACCCGGGTGTGTCTAAGGTGTTAAAAACCAAACAAAAACAAACTAAAAACCCCTTAGACTCTAAGGTGTTTAGAAAAAAAAGAAAAAAAAAAACCCTTAGAGTGCAAGGTGTTTTTAAACACACTAGACACACCCAGGTAATCCCTAAATCCTGGACTGTTAGGTGCGCCTTGAGGAGAGAGTTGAGGAGCACTGCATTAACCCCTTAAGGACCAAACTTCTGGAATAAAAGGGAATCATGACATGTCACACATGTCATGTGTCCTTACGTGGTTAAAGGGTTCTTAATCAGTTTGATAGAAGTTATTCACTAAACAGGGCATTTTTAAAATCTACATAGGAATTGTAAAATCTGAGGTCAAAATAGCTGCATTAAAAAAAATAAAAATAAAATATGTTTCAGCTATTATTCCAGTCTGGCTATTTTGACCTGAAATTTGCCATTTCCTCGTAATTTATGTTTTTAATGAATTACCCAAATTCGGGTACAGAAACCAAACTTTATTCTCTGCAACACCTGCGATGTCCTGTGACTGCAAAATTATGCAATCAAATGCAGTATATGTAAGATTCCCTAGAGCTCTTTTTACACTTCAGGTTAACAACAGCAGAAATCTTGTTTTTTTTGTGTATTTATTAATCAGGCTCTACTGTCTTAATTAGCAGACAACTTTCAAAGCCCCAAGGAGGTCTTAAAGGGAAAACTTGAGAACAGTATGTATCAATAAAGCTCTGGTAATGTTGTAATTTATCTTCAACATCTGTTATATGAATGTAACAAGCCCTAGAAATGTTGTAATGTCTATTCACCATCTCTGTTATCTACAGTATCCATACAGAACGTTTTGCCAAGGTTACGCTAAGAGGTGAAAGACAAGCAAATGTAGGTCCCATTTAACTGTCCTGAATTTTGGGCTCCTGCAGACCTTGCTGGAACACTAGGTAACTGTCTCCAGTCAACACAGTGTAATCGCATCATTAGGCAAGCTAATGGTGTCAGGGGACTAGGACACACCCAGCACTTCAGCAGTGCACTCTGTATGGTCTGGCATGATTAACGCCATGCTGAGCTGAGGCACTCATATTTAGTCCCACCAGGTTGCGGGCAGAAACCCCCATTTGAAGGTCCCAGTGATGTGAGTAGTATTACTGGCAGAGAGCACTAGGTCTGCCCAACTCCTGTCCTGATTTTGTAGGATGTAAGGTATGCAAATATACAGAGTAGTGGTTGTAGTAAGATAAGGAAGTTACCTCAGAATATGGGCCCAGTGCTTACAAACGGTAGCTGCAGAGAAGGTCTGTTTGTAGAGAGATATATTATGTATGCATGGAATTGAAATGTGTACATGAAAGTTGCATGTATGCACTTAAGTGCCTCAGCCTTATTCGCCATTCCCTTTAATCTGCCCTAACAGTAAACAATGAGGCAGATTACAGTTAGTATCAGGAGAGGAAAGATAGATAAGAGATTTTGTTCACTGTTGGGATTTTTTTTTAGCTTAAACTTTGAGTTTCTAAAGTTACCACAACTTGCTGAATAGTGAACATACGGTCATGATTCTGAGCAGGTCAGAGAGGAGACTCAGGTAGTTTGAGTTATTAGACATAGGTAACAAAAAGAATAACAGGATAAAAAAAAAAGAATAGAGATAAAGGGAGAAAGCAGAACCTAGAAACAGAATTACAGGTAAGTATGAAGGAGTAGTAGTAGAAGAAATATACGTTTGGGCAATATGTCCCAAAGCAGGTTTACAGGAGAAAGGAAAACCCATCAGTGAAATATAACAAGTAGGCATAATATTATCAGGTTGGTTCTAAGTTAGGTGAACAGTCTCTTTAGTTTGGAGGATTTGTACAGAAATTACCAAATAAGTTGATCAGGGTTTTCCAGTTGAGTTGAAATTAATAGTATGGTTAGTAAAGTCCAGGCAAGTTAGATCCAAAAGCAAATAAGAAATTATAGAAAACAAAGTCCAGTTTGAATTAAAGCAAGATGTTTGGATGATTCAGGATGGATCAAAGGAAATCAGAGTTAAACAGGTTATCAGGAATCAGTTTGAGCCAGGAACAGATGTCTTGTCTGTATCAGAACATAAACAAGTATCAGAAAGAGCCAGGTGCAGAACACAACTTCTCTCAATGTAATTGCAACCCATTTTAGTTGGGTGTAGCCTTTTATAGCAGACTTGGAAGATCATATGAGGCAGGTGAGAACGACTGAGGGTTGACTAGTGGCTAGGGGGGCCACTAGAGGCAAGAAACAGGTATTGTAGTAATAAAATAAAACAATATCTTGGTTGTCAGGATAGGATCCTGACACATACTTTTAAAATAAAGACATAAAAGTACTGCAATTTTATTAATCTAGGATGATGATTCTGTGTTCATTTGACGTTCTCCATGTGGGGTCTGACCAATATGTACTTTTGGTTGTCTAAGTAGAGGTGGAACCTCACACCATCATCTCCCATCTAAAATTAGACAATGCTATTTATATATATATGAGAGAGAGTTGGAGGTAGTGGATGTGACTCACATTACAAAATCCTGTAAGTGGTCGGAAAATACAGAACTGAAAGACAACACTAGCAGCACAGGAATAAGCACCATATCAATTGAAGCACTGGTCTATCACACCAGACAGGACTCAAGGAACAGACTGTGAGTTATGCAAAGATGTTGCCAAGATATCTGTACAGAATGTAAGCTGGACATGCCTAAATCTGGATTGGACATACCACAAACGGTAGTTGAGAATGACAGCCTAAGATCCTGCGGGGCTGTCATTTCCAGGCAGACAAGCAAGTAGTGGCCAACCAACCTGACATTGTGGTGGTAAACAAGGAATGGAAGACTGCTGTGGTGGTGGATGTGGCAATACCCAGTGACCATAACATCAGGAAGAAAAAACATGAGAAGGCGGACAAATACTAAGGACTGAAAGAGGAACTATAAAGGATGTGGAAAGTGAAAGCAGTAGTAGTCCCAGTTGTATGAGAAGCACTCAAGACTGTGACCTCCAAAGTTGCTTAAGTGGCTTCAGCAGATTCCAGTTGGGAAATCTAAGATCCCTGTCCAGAAGAGAGCAGGTCTAGGAACAGCTAAGATTCAGACTCCCAGGCCTCTGGTAGAGTACCCGAGAAGGAGGAATACACAAAAATATAACTCAAAGGGGTGAAAAAGTACATTTTTACATATTTGTATTTTTATTAACATGTATAGCTTGGAGGAAAGACGAGACAGGGGGGATATGATAGAAACATTTAAATACATAAAGGAAATCAACACAGTAAAGGAGGAGACTATATTTAAAAGAAGAAAAACTACCACAACAAGAGGACATAGTCTGAAATTAGAGGGACAAAGGTTTAAAAATAATATCCGGAAGTATTACTTTACTGAGAGGGTAGTGGATGCATGGAATAGCCTTCCAGCTGGAGTGGTAGAGGTTAAAACAGTAAAGGAGTTTAAGCATGCGTGGGATAGGCATAAGGCTATCCTAACTATAAGATAAGGCCAGGGACTAATGAAAGGCCAGGGACTAATGAAAGTATTTAGAAAATTGGGCACACTAGATGGGCCGAATGGTTCTTATCTGCCGTCACATTCTATGTTTCTATGTTTCTATGTTTATTTGGACTGCCTGTACTTTCAGTTGATCAGTTTCATCCTGCCTCAGTCAAAGGTTCATTTTGCCATCCCAATTTAGTCCTCAATTTAAATTTTTAGAAAATCCATTTAAATCAATTAATATTTTTGGATACAGTTTTAAAACAATTTAGTATCTTGAATATTTTTTGATACAATGATATTTTATATATGGCAGCACGGCTCAAGGCTTAAAGGACCACTCTAGTGCCAGGAAAGCATACTCGTTTTCCTGGCACTAGAGTGCCCTGAGGGTGCCCCCACCCTCAGGGACCCCCTCCCGCCCGGCTCTGGAAAGGGGAAAGGGGTTAAATCTTACCTTTTTCCAGCGCTGGGCGGAGAGCTCTCCTCCTGCTCTCCTCCTCCGATCCTCCTCTTCTCCTCCCCGTTGGCTGAATGCGCACGCGCGGCAAGAGCTGCGCGCGCATTCAGCCGGTCACATAGGAAAGCATTCATAATGCTTTCCTATGGACGCTTGCGTGCTCTCACTGTGATTTTCACAGTGAGAATCACGCAAGCGCCTCTAGCGGCTGTCAGTGAGACAGCCACTAGAGGAAATAGGGGAAGGCTTAACCCATTCACAAACATAGCAGTTTCTCTGAAACTGCTATGTTTATGAAAAAATGGGTTAACCCTAGAAGGACCTGGCACCCAGACCACTTCATTAAGCTGAAGTGGTCTGGGTGCCTAGAGTGGTCCTTTAAGGGCATTATTAATTGCACACACACTGACCCATTTTAGTACTGAACTCTGTTACCACAGCTCAGTACTATAATAGGTCAATGTTTGTGCAATTAATAATGCCCTTTTTTCCATTTTTGCTATGACGTTTTAATGTCGGTTTGAATATAAGAAAATTCCATAAGTCTGGAGATCTTCTTAATACTGATCATATAAAGGTGTAACCAAGGGCAGCAAAAAAATTAATAAATAAATAAAAAGAAAGAAATTGATATATTATATACATTATATAATTATTATGACATATTACATATTTTTTGTGTTTTGCCATTGGAAGTATAGTACCCTGGAGAGTACATTGTTTTCATAGTGGATAGGACGAAGGAATGTGGTGTAAACTACCATCAAATTAGTATTTTTTTTACTAATTACCCAATGGGTTAGGCATCTGTCTTTTTCAAGTTCTTTGTATTGTTTTAATTGCTTTTGGCCCAAACATTGCTTCTAAATGGGTCCTTCTTTCTTCTCTTAGGTCAAAATATAAGGATGTTTAGTGTACAAAGAATGTTGTTGGCTTGATTGGTAGACAGCAGATATGATGTGGTTATGTTTGGGTAATTGTATAGGGTGGCTATCTTGGGAGAGATCTGTGTAGGATGTATAGAGTATATGTGAGGCACAATACCCATAGAGGTATAGATTCTAGTTTGAAATCCTTAACTAATAAACTGTAGATAAATACACTTAGAAATATTTTTCTGTTCATCCCATTAATACATTAGACCATCAATGGAAAGCGAGATGGACGTGATGTTCTAATGAATTGCATGACCACTATAATTCTCCACTTTACTGGTGCCAGGACAGGATCCTGTGAAATACTCAATTAACCCCTTAACGCCGTTACGGCGTTCTATGCCGTCGCGGCTTTAAAGGGCTTTAAAGCCGTTGCGGCGGCATAGAACGCCGTAACGGCTTGCAGCCCCAGGAGCAGAGGTGTACTCACCTCCGCTGCGATCCTCTTCTGGGGGGCTGTCTGAGAGCCCAGGCAGCCCCCCTCCGGCAAATGAGGCCCCCGGGGGCCATGTGATCGCTCTCAAAGAGCGATCACATGGCCCCCTATAGCTGGCTATGGATCTGCCAGCAGGGGGACTGTCTAAAATATCAGACAGTCCCCCTGCTGGTAGGTAGTGTAAAAAAAAAAATATTAAAATGTTATAAAATAAATTAAATGCCTTTTTATATATATATAATATGTATAGATATTATATATATAATATCTATACATATTATATATATGTAACGTCATACGTAATGTATTTTAATATTAATATTAGTATATATATTAATATTAAAATACACTTAGAATGACGTTACATATATATAATATGTATATATATTATATATATAATAGATCTACATATATATATTATATATATATACGCATAATTACAATAATAAATAAATAAAATAATTAAATAAATAAATAAAATATTGAAACAAAATATAAAATAAATTATACATTCATATGTAATTTCATTCTAACTGTATTTTGTTATTAATATATATATATATTGGAAACAGAATACACTTAGAATGACATTCTATATATATCTATCTATATATAAAATACAAATAACCGCAAATATATATATAGAGATAAATACATATAATTACATAAAAGATTACATTAGTATACACGTAGAATTTATATACCTATAAATGCATATATATTAAAATTCTACGTGTATATTTAAGTAATTTTTTAACATAATTATGTCATTTGATTAATTAAAATTTGATTGACATGCCTGACAACACAGGGAGAAAGTGCAGAGAATTTAATTCGCAAGCACTATATTAGACCCTGTAACTCTCCAAGACACCATAAAACCTGTACATAGGGGGTACTGTTTTACATGGGAGACTTCGCTGAACTCAAATATTAGTGGTTAAAACTGGTAAATTGTATTACAACGATAATATTTTAAGTAAAAGTGACGTTTTTTGCATTTTTTTACAAACAAACGGCACTTTTATGGACTATATTATTGTTGTAATATGTTTTACTGTTTTAAAACACTAATATTTGTGTTTAGTGAAATCTCCCGAGAATAACAGTACCCCACATGTACAGGTTTTATGGTGTTTTGGAAAGTTAGAGAGTCACATATAAGGCTTGCATTTCATTTTTTTGACATTGAAATTTGCCAGATTAGTTATGTTGCCTTTGAGACCGTATGGTAGCCCAGGAATAAGAATTACCCCCATGATGGCATACCATTTGCAAAAGTAGACAACCGAAGGTATTGCAAATGGGGTATGTCCAGTCATTTTTAGTAGCCACTTAGTCACAAACACTGGCCAAATATTAGTTTTTTGCTTTTTTCACACAAAAACAAATATGAACGCTAATTTGGCCAGTGTTTGTGACTAAGTGGCTACTAAAAAAAACTAAACATACCCCACGTTCAATACCTTGGGTTGTCTACTTTTTCAAATGGTATGCCATTATGGGGGTAATTCTCATTCCTGGGCTACCACACCGTCTCAAAGGTAACATTACTAATCTGGCAAATTTCAATTTGAAAATGGAACGTTCTATATTTGACCCTGTAACTTTCCAAAACACCATAAAACCTGTTAATGGGGGGTACTGTTGTACTCGTGAGACATCGCTGATTACAAATATGTGCATTTTGTTGCCGTAAAACCAGTATTATGACATTTACAGCTAAAATGTGAGGCGGAACTACAAATTTAAAACATTTCTCACAGTTTTTTTTTATTTTATTCATAATAAATTGTTTCAAATACAAATATTTTATATGAAATTAAAGCCCTGTTTCTCCTGAACAAAATGATATATAATAAGTGTGGGTGCATTTAATATGAAAGAGGGGAACTACGGGTGAACAGACATATAGCGCAAATTCCAGTTTTTGTTTACGTTTTGTTTTGATCAGAACGTGTACTATTGACTCCGTCCTGAAGGGGTTAAGTAAACATAAATACAAAGGTTTGTTTACATTTTATTGTTATAATATATTTATGGGAGATATAAATAATACTGCTCATATTTTGCTAGTAATCAATGAAATTAACAAATCTGTGCATTATTGTCCCATACTGATGCTCAGATCTATTTATATCTGCCGTGTTACAAAATATGTCCAGAAAGCAAGGTAAGGAAAATTCTGAACAATACATCCGTTCTATTCATCCATCAACCCAAGGTTACACAATGCTATGATTAATTAAAAAGCAACAAAGAATAATTCTAACTGTCAAGGTATAAAAACACAAGAATGTGGTCCACAACATTTATTAAGCGGTGGGTTGCTTTAATATAACATACTATGGGGACATCTTTGTTTTCTCTCTATAGAGCATCGGTTTGGAAATAAATTGATTGCAGCCAAACAGCATGCCAAGTGTAATAAAATTCCCATTGTTTATTTGGTCCAAGTTTCCTCAAACAGACCAGAGGAACTGCACCTATAAACATAAGTCTCCTAATTCTAAATCACCCTAAAAGTTTTATAGAAAGGGCAATAAGTGAGGATGACAGGACTGTCTCGCCAGATCTGGGACACTTGAGAAGTATTGAGAGAGGAGTTTGCCTATGCAAATAGATTACAAAATATAGAGTTATGGAAGCAACTGTAATGATTGTGTGCAATGAATTATAAATATCCAATTTGCAAATATTCAATAATATGTAAAATTACTTTTGCCTGTGAAATGCTTCAGCTGTAATTGTGATTTCAGTGGTGTAAGAAGAAAGATTATAGCTGTGCCTCATACACTTCAGTGGAGCTATAATCCTTACCAATTGTTCAGTCTTTTGAACTAACGATGTTACAAGTTGTGAGCTGAGAAGCGACACCCGTGTTTTTATTACTGTCTAACCTTCTGGAACTCTGCTGAGTATAGCAAGACAAAACAATAAACTAGTCTTATATTATGAAGGATGTAAATTAAATTAAGTACAGATGAGAAATTAAAAAGATGAGAAATTACCTGAATCAAACTTATTTGATTAAGCTGTCGCGTTTAGGTAAAAAAACAGATGCTGTGTTGTTTCCAGATTTTAGATATTCTCTAATTATGCATTTGTGCGTGTAAATCAAGTGTGCGTTAAGCTCATTTTATTGTCATCAGCTAAGAATACTAAATTTCAATAAATATTAGCTGTTTGAGGCTCTTTTGGTACGATGACAGGATAAACCTGCTTTGATCCTTAAACAGCTTTTATTCATTTGGAAAATGTCAATGGAAGTTGAAAGTAATTATCATGAATTACATACAACTCATTAAAGTGTGTGTGCTGTGCGTCACAGATAGACGAGATTTGGTAAGATGATGTTTATTGTCATTCCCAATTATTTTAGACAAATTGCTCAGTCTTGCTTAGAGTCTTTATTAAGTAGTCACAACAAAAAAGAATACCATTAAATATGAATAACATTGTTATTGTATCATTCTCCTTTACATGTTCAGTTTTTAACTTGCGTTTACTCTATACACTGATCAGCCACAACATTAAATCTGCCTGCCTAATATTGAGTAGGTTCTCATGCTGCCAAAACAACTCTGATGCATGGACTCCACAAGACCTCTTAAAGAGACATTAGCAGCAGATCATTTAAGTCCTGCACGTTGCGAGCTAAAGTCTCCACGGATCAGATTTTTGTTCCAGCAGATCACACAGTTGCTCAATCAGATTTAGATCCATGGAATTTGGAAGCCAAGGCAACACCTTGAACTCATGTTGTTTTTAGTGCTATTTAAGCATACAGTGAGGGGAAAAAAACGTATTTGATCCCCTGCTGATTTTGAACCTTTGCCCACTGACAAAGAAATGATCAGTCTATAAATTTAATGGTAGGTGTATTTTAACAGTGAGAGACAGAATAAAAACAAAATTCCAGAAAAACGCATGTCAAAAAAGTTATAAATTGATTTGCATGTCAATGAGTGAAATAAGTATTTGATCCCCAATCCATCAGCAGGATTTCTGGCTCCTACAAGATCATTCTTGTTTGAGAACAGGCACAAGGCTTAAATAATCGGTTTCAGATTTTCAGCTTTATTCTGTAACTAATATTTGAAATAAATGTGTTTCAATATGAAACATTTTGCCATTTTCTGCTCTCCTTATACACACTGCAGGCTTTACCATGTGACGTATGTCTCAACATATGCCACATCCTTCTCACATATGCTATGAGGTTTTTGAACATTTTGTCATTTTTCTGTACTTGTAATTTATGCTGTGACCTCTTTCCCCTACATATGTCATAATCCTATCAAATTTGCTCTAATTTCCCCAAGTATGTACTTAGCACCGTATTTCCATATTTGCCATAACATCACTTTGCTGCATGTATCACATTACATGTGCCTCTTTTAGTCTACTATTTGTCACCATATTATTATTTTTACTATAACAATGTTACCATCTTTACCTTTAGTTTAGAACTGTAATTTTCTGTTCTTGCAGTTTTTCATTGTTGATGGCAGTGAATGTATTTCACCACTATTTAATATACATTTAGTTATTCATTTTTTGAGTGATAGAATTTGGTTGGCAAACTTTTCAACAAATGTCTACATTACCAACTCTTCTCTTTCTTTATTTGGTGCCCCTCCTAGCTGTAAATACTTTTATCTGTGTTCTTATCTCTCTTATCTCTTATCTTATATGTTCAGAGGCACTCCATCCACCTAACCATCCAACTAAAGAAAAGGAGGTCTTTGATAAACTCTTGTATTTCAAATTTGGAAGGCATATGTTGTATGGTGTGGCAGCCATTTTGTGTACATATTAGGATGATAAGCAGCTACGGTGCCTCTGCCATTTGCAACATAAAGTCCTTAGGCCTTATGCTCTGGTGGTCATATTGATTTATATGACCAATATTGCAGTCTCAAATATCTAGAATGCAAACTCATTCAAGCAGGGCCCTCATCAACTTATTGCTCCTTATTTTCTCATTTATTGTTTAATTTCCCCCTATATAATAATATAAAGTGCTGCAGAATAATTTTCCGCTAATAAATGCCAATAATATTAATAATAATTTATATACATGCAAACCTTTGTAATTTACCCCTCTGTGCTATATCCATTTTAGAAAAATCTTCTAATATGGTTATAAAATATGTATCCCAAATATTTGCTTATTTTTCTGCAATACCTTCTCGTGTGTTCTATAGTGACTTTTACCTACTGAAACCTCCAACTTTTTTTTATTTATTTTTTATGTTTTCACTTAAATAGATACAAATAGCATTGTCGGTTTGTTTCCTACTGTAACAAGCCATGCGTGTTACATGACATCCGCTTAATTTAATCATTGTGATACATTAGCTAATATTACCCTGGGTAACAATCAAAACAGCCTATTACATAGCTCAATATAAAAACAATAAAATTGTAAGCAAGCTCTGAAGTTTGTGGTCGCAGTATTTTTAGATTGTAAGATTACCTACTGTTCTTGTATGTCAAACATGTTTTGTTTCATTTCTCTTGGTTTATCTATAGTACAGCACTTCAGCAGATGTTGGTGCTATATAAATCACTGTAATGTGGATTGCATCACCTTATATCATGCCATTATGTCATTGGAGATCAGAAGATACTCACATTCATAAGGAAAACAAGACTTGTTAGACATTAGAATACATTGTTATAAGGACTATCAAGCCATAGGCTTCAGGTCTTGTAGTAGGACTGGTTTCAGCTATAAACATTAACAGTTAAATCATCCATTAAATTAACTTTTTCTAATTTTACAAAGGACTAAATGTTAGGGTGCAATGTAGATGTTTCTCTAGCTCTCAGCCAGGGCCCAACATTCCGCAAACACAATATTGCTTGAGTGAATGAGTGTATCGGTCTAGAGAGAAGGAAAACCCATGAGATTGGACGCACCGTCTTAGATAGTGTGTCTTAAGATATGGAGCGAATCATGGGCTAGAACCTAATCAACTTCAGCAGTCCCATAACCCCTCTAGCAATCATCTAAAGTAACAGATACCATTTGGCCACAAGGGACAAATGTACCAGTAACCTCCCAAATATCACACCACCCATCCCCATCCAGAGACTCTCCCATGCCCCTCTCCAATACAAAGATTTATGGCTATAGATCCCTGGCCACCACAGGAACAATCTGATAGAGTTGAGTAATGTGTGATGGTTAGCTCAGTTTGAAAACCCAAACTCAATATAATTTCATACAATACTCCCAGTTTATTTATATTAAAAGAAAAAACAAACACACGTCACTTGTACATTCAAGGCCTCTAAGATCACTTTTATCTGTGTATAGTATTTTATCAAGCCCCACCAACTGTAATATGTAACTACATGGTGGGTGAGATCACCTACTTGTTTAATTAAAGGGAGACATAAAGCAACCAGACCTCTCCATCTAAATTGCATAGCATTTGTGTATGTCATTGTTTCTTTACTATAATTTGATTGCTTTGTATTTACAATCTCCATTATCTCCTACAGATTACTTTTGCAAAAAGGTTTTTAATCGTTAGTGAGCATTAGCTGTTTTGCTACTTTAGTAGTATAACATAACATATATATTTTACTTAACCCTATACTCTCTATTTCCAAACATACTTTTGCCGCATCTGTCAATCTATGGATGCAAAGATATTGTAAAACATAAAGCACATATTATATATTTTGGCTCCAGTACTATCTTAAAGGGACACTATAGTCATCCAGACCACTTCAGCTCAATGAAGTGGTCTGGGTGCCAGTTCCCTTAGGTTTTAACCCTTCACATGTAAACATAACAGTTTCAGAGAAACTACTATGTTTACATTTGGGGTTAATACAGCCTCTAGTGGCTGTCTTCCAGACAGCCACTAGAGGCGCATCTACGACGCTGGAGGCAAATTTCGCCTCCATCGCGCAGAGCGTCCATAGGAAAGCATTGAGAAATGCTGTCCTATGGACACTTTGAATGCGCGCGGGGCACTTGCCGTGCATGCGCATTCGGCTCCAGTTAAGTCGGACGGGGGAGCTGACGTCGGTTGGGGAGGAGAGGTCACCAGCGCCGAGGGAACCCGGCGCTGGATTAAGGTAAGTAACTGAAGGGGTTTTAACCCCTTCAGCGCCACGGGAGGGGGACCCTGAGGGTGGGGGCACCCTCAGGGCACTATAGTGTCATGAAAACCGCTTTGTTTTCCTGACACCATAGTGATCCTTTAAGAAATTTGAAAACAAACACACTATAGAAATAACAGTAAGGCTGGCAAATATAAACTGGCTTATACTCATGACAAATTGTATTGACTTGAAATTGCTTACATTGTTGAAGAATCCCATTATTGTGACAATAGAAAAAAAAACATGTTTACTTTAGGTTCTTCCTCTTAAACGCAAGCAGCCTGCAGAAAAGAATCCTTGAAGCGGTTTTGAATGCTCATTTCTCAAACATTGTTTTTCATTTATAATTGGAATACATATCTTAGCATTGTGTAACTTTATGGATCAAGCCCTGTTCTTCACTGTATTCCCCAATTTAGTTAAAAGCCACTATTGCTGCAAATGTATTCTGTGCATTAGACAATTCAGACTGTTGTTTAGTTGCCATAATGATGTGCGATAAGAAATAGTGGTGAACATAAGTGTGAATGGTTTAAATCAACATTGAATTGAAATTAACACAGTGGCACTGTGTAGATAATATTTCCTCTATATAATATAGCCAATGTATATGTAATCTCAGGATTATGAGGTGATCACAACATAAATGGCATTTGCTTCTCCTATCAAGTGGAGAGTGGTATTTGTTAGGTACCATTTAAAGAAAATTTTGAAATCCTTTCATTCAGAATGAAAATGCCGAAGAAGGCATCCCAGCAACATTATTATAGTGCTTTTCTCTTGGAAGGGCTCAAAGTGTTTTCGTTTTATTTATGTTGAAGTACAATCATTGGAGTTTAGGTAAAAAAAGTTTAGGTAAAACAATAAGCCTTAAAGAGAAACTATGGTCACCAAAGCAATTTTAGCTTAATGAAGCAGTTTTAGAGCATATATCATACCTCTGAAGTCTCACTGTTCATTTATCTCCCATTTGGGAGTTAAATCACTTTTGTGTCTGACAATGCAGCCATAGTCACACCTACCCTCGCTGTGACTGACACAGTCTCCAAGAAAAATAATAGTTTAATTTTCAATCAGATGTTAACTTACTTTGAACTGAAATTTATTCACACACATGAAGCTCCTGCAAGGTCATACACATGAAGCTCCTGCAATGGACTGTGCAATAAAGGAAGTGTAAACAGTAGATCTCACTTTATAGGAAGTGTTTAGGAAGTTTGTGCACGTTACATGGAGGGATAGGATTTATACACCAAAGCTGCTTAAAGAGGCTAAGGTTGTTTTGGTCTTTTTTTTTTTATGTCAATTTGTAAATTTACATTTGTTTACAAAATGTATGTGGGATTCTTTTCACAAATAGTATAAAAAATACAAAGAAAATGTGAAAATGATTAGAGCATCAGTACTGTCCAGCCAAAGGTGGTCTCAGAGTTCCATACCTAACACTTCATCATTGAAGAAAAGAACAGCATGTTAATTAGAGCAAATACCAGTTAATGAAATACTAAAAGTCTGAGTAATGGACTTCATTTACAAGGAGATGAGGGAAACCTGTTTAATCAAGCTTTGTTTGGTTAGCTAGCAGCATAAGCGAGGGGAGCTCACTTTATTAAGAGCATTTTGACAGTGCATTGCTGATATATTTTTCTTTAAATAGGTCCTTAATAGATGAACATATTGAGGGAGGTTCAGTCAATATTTTTCCAGTAGACGACAGTCAATTTAACACCACATAAGGAGATCCATCATGTAGGTCTCCAGAGAGGAGGTGTAGTTATTTGGCCTGTGGTAGAACATATATTTTTATAGCTAGATAGTACATTGTCTAATGAATTCTTGAGATCAGGCAAATATAAAGAAAAACTGAAAAATAGGCATGTGGCATCAGAGTAACTCCTACGTTTGAGTCGGTGTCCTCCCAATAAACTGTAAATGCAAATATAGCTGCAATTCAATTATTCTGCCTTTTTAAAAGGAATTATTTTACCTACTGACTGCATTACGCTAAAGTTTCATAAAAGGTTTTAACATTAATAATAAAGGGATTGGGGGAAATTGTAATATTTATTGAATAAAAATCTAGTGTCATCATCCTTACACTCATTAAATGAATGGAACACTTAAGACAGATAAATAAAAAAACAATAAAGTGTAAACATAAGCTGTACTTTTTCAAATGTACATAAAGTGCAGTAATCACAATAAAGTGCTCAAATGCCTGTGATATTTATAATTTACATAAACTGCAAAAAATGCCTATATTTAAATAAGTGCTCACACAAGTGTCTTGCATGCAATTTTCTAAAATTGGGGTATATTTACAATTGTATGCATGTGTGATCATATATATATTATATATGGATTTGGATTTGCAGAAGCTCTTTACAAAGTATTTTTTGTGAGCAATGAGCTCAGCCTATTCATAGCCACTGTACTTATTACAGAGGGGGAGGACAAACATAAATGATGGGGGACATAAGATGTTCAGTTCTAAAAAGTTATACAAAAATATAAAAGGGGGAGTCACAAATGGATGGTAGCTGCTGGTTCACTGGTCACCACCGTGACTGTCCCACTTTTAGTATTGAGAGCCATTTTTTTTAGAGCATGACATTTTGATAATTCTCATTATTATTGTTTCTCCATCTCCATTTATTATAGTCACTACTGGCTATTGATTGTCTTTGCCACCATTAACATAATTTATACTAGTTGTACTGTTGTCTTTATGTTGAGTTACAGGTTCAAAGACTGTTTTATTTTTAAATGGCAGAAAATGGCAGGGCTTGTAACAGGAGTTCGACAGGAAACCGATATGGAGGAATATTAGTTCCAGGCAGAGGCGTAATTAGACACCACAGGGCCCTGGTGCAAAAATTGCCCTGGGCACCCCACCATTTATTTACCCTCCACCCCACACGTCCCTGATCCCTATACATCTACCCCCCACCCCATACGTCTTTGCCTCCTCACATCCCTGACCCCCCCACACATGCAGACAAACAGACACACACACAGACACACACATACAGACACACATATATATAGACACACTAATATACACAGACACACATACAAACACACATGCATACACACAAACACACACATACATACAGACACACATATACATACTGGCAGACACACATATATACAGACACACAGACACACACATACATACAGACACACACACACAGTCATACAGACACACACACACATACAGACAGACACACACGCATGCACAGATGTACTGATACAGACATTCTCTATCACACACACACAAATTGTTAAACAAATTTAGTGACTTACCAGTGACTGCCTTATGCTGATGGGAGTCAGAGCTCCCACTCTGACTCCCTCCTTTCCTCCTGCAGGTGCTCTGTTGGCTGGGAGGAAGTGACGGCTTCCTCCCAGCTCTGACATCATCAATGGGGCCCGGTCGTGCTCTTAAAGCACCACAGTGCTGACCGGGCCCCAGGAAATCCATTGCCATTGGGTAGCCACCCGATGGTCTCCTTCAATGCGGCACTGGCCCTTTCTCCACGTGGTCGGGGCCGCACCAAAATGCTGCTGGGCACCCCAGTCCCAGGGGACAACAGGGCGGCCGGGCCCCCTGTATTGACGGGCCCAGTCACAGCTGCGATCCCTGTGACCGCAGTAGTTCTGCCAGTGGTTCCAGGACAGAGGTTAATACAATGGTGTTGATGTCCACATTTCATTTTATTATTCACACTTTACAACCACATGTCTGTTAAATGAAGGAATAAGTCATCATAGAAATACAAATCTTGAAAGGTGACAATTCCTCTTTAACTATCAACAGAACCAAAATATTATTGACTTACTGTAAGTGCAAGGTAGATGAACTAATCAATTGATATGCGCTCCCTATGAAATGACAGGATTATCTACATTGTTGCTTCAAGCACTGATAGACTTGTTGATAGAATTTAATTATTCTGCCTTTTTAATGGGTATTAATTTATTGACTGTATTACATTAACATTTCATAAGAGGATTTTACATTAATAACAAAGGTTGTGGGGAATTTTTTAATATTTATTGTGTAAGAATGTAGTGTTATCATATCAGTGTCATATATATAGCATAAACTGTGCACATAGAACATTTGAGTTACAAAGTGTTGAATGGTTTGCTGATTATTTATAATACCTGTTTGTAGATATAGCATTTTAAAATAAACAGATATTTTAAAGTCATGCAATAAAAATGCACGTTTCCCTGGTGGCTGTATACTGAAGGGACTAGAGTTAAAAGCTTAGTTGTCCACTTTTGTTTTCTGATTTTTTTTTTGTTTCCTAAAAGCACTTTCATTGCTTAAAATTACTATTTGTGTGCTACTCTGAGAGCCTTCAATCTTTTTTACTTAAATTGGATATCTAAAATGCACTGTTGGTTAGTCTTATCAGAGTAAGCAATGATGCAGTTATTATAGATTATGGTTTCTTTTCTTTTTTCTTTCACTCTCTCCTTTTCTCTCTCTCTCTCACACTCTCTCACACTCTCTCACACTCTCTCATACTCTCTCTTTCTCTCTCTCCTTTCTCATTGACATGTTCACTTAGTCAAGTTCAAGACTGAAGCTGATCTGGCTCATGCAATACAAATCTTTCAATAGGCACCAAATGCTGTTTATAAAACCAAAGGAAATAGAGGGTTGTAGCAATCGATTTACATTTTAAACACAGATAAATAGGATATTGATCCATTAGGAAATCTGCTTTGTGTAAGGATTTGTGTTTTTCCTTCTTTTAAAAAAACGAAAACAAATTAGAGAAAAACTTTAGCTGTAATCTAGCTCCCCATATTGTTGTGGATCAATAGAGAGGTGATATACGAAAGGTTAGAATTAATAAACTGTTGTCTTTTTGACATAAATAACAATATAATTATGCATAAAATTAAATTTAAAATATTGCAGTTCTACCCATTCTCTTCTATTGCAAAATCTGAATGTTTCAACATACTAACATTTTCTTAACTCATGAAGGACCAATCATGGTCTAAGCAAGTCAACAGCAATGTAACAACAATGTAACATGGCATATGCTCTTTAGGTGATGCCAGGGCCCTTGGAATCCCAGATATTTGGAACAAACATTTCCTTTGATGCTTATCCAGTTTAAAGTCTGGCTGTGCCCCAGACATCTGGCATGCCAAAGATAGCCTTCCCTGGTATATGACATTAAAATAGCAAATATAGTATTACGAAATGTAATATAGATGTTCTGCTAACTAGTTCCAATTAAAATGAGCAATCACACATTTGTGTATCTATCAAAAGTTAATGTCTGTAATTGCAAACAGTGGTTTCCCGTTCTCTTGGTCTGAGGCTAAATTGCTTCCTAGAACACCTTTTAATGGACCATATTAGCAGCTCTAATGCAGTGCCACTTCCTAAATCTGCAACAATATAGTATACGTCTTCTAATGCATATCTAATGAACAGCTAATGTGTCTGTAATTGGCCTACCAAGAAAGATATTGTAATGCAGCACACCAAAGGTATTCCTTTGCAACAGCCAAATATGTTTTGAAATTATGCATCTGTCATTATTTCTGCATTATCGTAATAAACTGCTGTCATGCAGTCTATAAATTGTTATAATGAGTTTGTATCTGTATGTAAATGGATTATACACTCCTCCAGAGTTTATGCAGCCATTTCACAACATAACAATGTTACAGTTTGCAGTAAACATATGTTAGAATTCCAATAGTGTATCTGATGGCGTGAGAGAGATCATATTTCCCTAATCACTGTATCGGTTTTACGATTAGCAAAGAAATGATTGAAATTAAATGGAACATGAAACTAGAATGCTTTTTAGATATTGCATTTGCTAATAAAGAGTGTAAATTTAGGGCCTAGAGGAGAGACTCAGATGACGTATCTGTGATCCATTTATGATGACTCAGAAGATACGTAATTGCATGGTATAGATAGACATATACACTGTTCTCCATGTGTACACACGCCTGAAAGCATATCTGTCTGGTACTTGTAAAAATTGTTCTGCACAAAAAAATATGCAGAATAAGGATGTGACTGGCAACATACCTGACCTGTACTGTATCTGCAGAACGTGTATTTATAAAACATATCCTTTACACAATAGCTATAGTACTGTATTTATAGATATAAATGGTATCATATTAATGCTATTTCTAAATGGGACATTGTCCGGTAATGGTCCGTGCTTTTCCCATTTCATGAAAGATAGATTACAACTCAATGACCAGAAAACTTGATTAGATGTGATAGAGAGAATATGGAAAAGAGAGATGGTAGAAGAGAGAAAACATATGGCAAATTGCATGGAAAAGAATCTGATATAAAGAGATAGGAAAACAAGACTTGAGCAAGGTTTGGGAATATGACTAAAGAACAAAAACAAGTGAATCGTTTTAGATAGGTGGAAAACTAGATGTAAAAGTATGATGAGGGAAAGGTGAGGACAAGTCAAATTAGGATAGAGAGGCAGGAGAAGGATTTTTGTAAAGGGACAGAGGGAGACAAGTTCTAAGGGCATATATGTAGCAAGAGAAATTACTACTGTATTAAATATAATCAACATTTGTAGACATTTTCTGTTGACTCCATGGTGAATGTTACACTCTTGGTAGTTTGACAAATAATGTAATTTGTTAAATAACTCTGTACGTGTATGTGTCTTGTTAGGTAACATCTTGTATACAATGTACGATAGTCAGAATTGTTGTTCTGGAGGTTAGAAAGATGCCATTGACGAATAGAAAAAGCCAGCACAAAAGGAGCTAACTTGAAGGTTATAAAGAACTTAACCTATATATATATTGACTATTCAAGCTCTGACAGCGGTCTTGCAAAATCCGACAGAAAATAGTGAAAGTTTCACAAGCTGTTGAAATATAAATTCTTACAAAACTAATTGTTTGATCTAAATTAGTCTGCTTTCTGATGAACTGAATAACAATCTAAATATAGTTAACTGTAAAACTTTTTAATTTGGAAAAGTTCCCGAACCACTTTAAATGGTCCACAGACAAGAATTTCTGCAGCTGTTATAATTAATTGAAACTACTGAAGTTTAAAAAAAGAAATAAAAAAAAAACTATGGCTTATTTGGATACACATAGAACAAATAGAACTAGAGACACGGGTAAGGGCCAAATCAAATTTAAATTTAATAGAAATGTTACTAAAAATGAAAGATCTCATCACAAGCTATTTGGTGGAAATAGCATGCTGCATAAAAATAGAAATGTGAAATAATGAAGCTCTTGCTTAAAATACCCGGAATTAAAAAGTGCGGATAAACAGGTAGGATCTGAACGGAGATGTTTATGAAATGGCAATGAATATTTATTGCAAGTGATTACTGCTTTGAGCTATAGTGAATCAAATGTGTAAAAACATTTGCTAAATACAAACTAATGCACTCAGCAATATGCTGAGGAACAATTCTAAATTCCTGGAATATGATTTCATGTGAAGCACAGATGCTAAAAGTCAACACGTATAACAGGTGTGATTAACTTTATCAGTGTTTGGCTTTTCTTTATGAAAACATTGAAATGATTTTAAAGGCTCGCAAAAAAATTACTGTGGTTGAGCAAAAAGGTGTGTGTGTGTTTGTATTTTTTTGTAGGATGTTTTAAAGGAATATTCCAAGCACCATAACCACTACAGTGCACTGTAGTGTAGTGTTTATGGGGACAGGTTTGCTCTAGCAACCCCAGTGTAAATAGTGAAATCATTTGCTGATCGGTGGACTTCTTACCTGGGGTCACCCAGTCATCACTCCCTGTCTCAGTGGATAGCCAGAAGTTCCTGCATGGAGCTTCCTCTAGTCTTCTGAGCTAAGCCCTGCTATGCAGGACCAGCACATTGACCACAGTTTGCTTTTAGCCAATGATCTAAGCCCAGCACTGCTTAATGCAGAAAGTTTATGATTTTCCTGAACGCCAGCACATAGTTTTGGTGCTTGGAGCATTCCTTTAAGGTGTATATGTTTTCTATATATACCAGAACAAGAAATGATACAGTTCATGACAAAATATGATATGAGCAATTATGTCATCATCAGCAAAGTTTTATTACCTGAAAAAGATTTGAGATGTTCTATAACATTCTTGGCATTCAATACAGACAGTTTTAAATAACTAAGGAAGCAGATATCTTCTTCGTTAAGATGTTATCTTCCTTAAAGGACAATGACAGGTCAAATATTTAATGAATTAATGGGATTTGACTAGTTCTTGGATTTTATGGGGGCTTAGGTAAATAGAAAACTCTGTCAGGATAATGACTTACCAATTCACTGAGCAAGGTAATTTCATTTTTTAACAACCCTTTTGGTGGATAGAGCCGCTTATTTAATAAATGTATTCAGATAACTAGGGATGTGCATGGGCAAAAAATTTGGTTCGGAAATTCGGGGAAGTAAAAAAATTTGTCTGCTTCAGCAATTCGGACCAAAGGCATTCGGTTCAGCACTTTGGAACTGCCGAATGGCATTCAGTTTGGACACTGGGCATTCAGCCATGTGGCATTCGGGCACACAGCATTCGGGCATTCATTCCAGGCATTTGTTTCAGGCATTCTGATGTTTGGAATGTTGTTCGTTTTGAAAAATAAACATTTGTGTGTTTTCTTAAACATCAATGTTTTACATTGCATAGTTGACCACAGCAGCACCAGACCACTTCATCTTAAATAAGTGGTCTGGGTTTAATTAATAATTAGTAGTGTTAGTTTAGAATATATACAATCTGCAAAATGGTATTTTCACTGCACAGCCAATCAGGAAGCACTACCAGCATGCAACACTTCTGTACACTATATAATCCCACCCCTGTAACACCATCTTTGTGGAGAGTTTAGGAGCAGAGTGTGAGAGCAGAGAGCGAGCAGAGTGTAAGAGCAGAGTGTGAAAGCAATATGTGTGTGAACAAGCAAGTGAGAGTGTGTGAAAGAGAGTAAAGTGAGAGCAAGTGATGGTTGGTACTCAAAATTAACCACTGCAGTAAAGTCACAGTGCAGCAGAGAGATACCCTGGCAATCAGACTACCTGGCTTGCACAGCCACACTTTCTCACCCTCCCCCTCCCTCCCTGGAACACACACTTAAAATCAATGTGGCATTTCCATGTTTACAATAAGTAAAGTACAATAAATGTAATGTAATTTATCTCTCTAAGTCTCATGTGCTATCACAACTAGTCTGGTAACATGAATGCAAGCCAACACCCTGACAGCCTGATTTATATACTATCCCAACTCAATAACTCTGTGTGCCTTCATTGGCCATGTGTCAGTGACAAAATCCCCATTAATTGGCTGTCCTCTTACATCAATCACAAAAATTATCTCATTACATTAGACAGGGAAAAGTGAAAATGGATTGGGCAAGCAAGCATTATGTTGCACAAAAGGAATTAGCTTGGTCAAAATTCCTGTCATCATTCACATAATCCCCCCCCCCGCCCTCTTGTTTTGCCACTTTTCAGAAATCCGAATCACTTGGGCACTTAAGAGCTTCGGAGCTTTGGAGCTTTGGCGCTTCGGAGCTTTGGCACTTCCAAACTACCAAACTTCATCACTTCGGAACTTCAGCGCTTTGGAACTTCGACATTCATAAGCATCCGAATGGCATGAAATTCATACGAATGTACATGAATAGGATGTTGTAGAAAATGCAATGCCTCAATCCATAGTAAGCAGAAGGACAATAAAGATGTCATCACATTCCAATTATAGATCTCAATGTAAACTTGATACTAGATTTATATATATATGTATATATATATATAAAATAATAGTGTAGTTTGGATTAGCAGTATTAGTCCAGAAGACAAGATGCCAAAATACTAGAGTATTGCAGTATGCAATGATACTTTTTTTATTGGACTAACGAAATATTTCAAAGACAAGCTTTCTAGAGTTTTCCTCTCTTCCTCAGGTCTGAAGCAATACCAATTTTATAAATTAGTCGGTACGGATAGGTTTCCTGAATTGCTTGCAAGAACGATATATGGATGAGCCGAACTAATTTTTTTTACAGGCTGAATTAATTCGGACAAACAGATTTTTTTCACCATGCTTAAGACTATCAAATATCAGTTTTCTTGTTTTCTTAATTTTGAGTATAACTAATTTTATTGGATATGACATTTTTCCAGCATCTAATAAATCAACATTTTCTTTATTCCAAATTTATATCAACCACAAAACAAGTTAAATAATCCTACGAATTAATTGGACTTTTTAATTTGATAATAACTTTATTTTGCTAGCATTCCTATTCATTATGACAATAATCACTGAAAAGTTGATGTGTTATTTATAAAGTTCTATGAGTGGATGATCACAATATTTTTTAACCCTCATATCAGCAACCTCTATCTCTTTTGCTATTGATTTATGAAAGACACATTTGTAAAGTTACTGTTAATACCTGCCATAGTTTAATGGCAGCAGGAAGAAATAATGAAGAGATTCAATTAAAATAAAACTCACAGAAAGGATTCTGTGTATGACAATATGTGAGCCATGCTGTATTTCAACCTCAGCAGGCTGCCTGGCTTTAAATTAAGAGTGATTCTACAGTATCAAAAATAATCCAGAGTCAGAACATCATATCATTCTAAAATCTGTCAGTGAAGACCTTGTAAAACCTTTAGAATGAATATCATGTACTGAGTTATTGCATCTGACATTAATTTACTTGCACAACTGTCCATGCATCAAGTGTCAGAATGTCTGTCTGTCTGTCTGTCTTATCTACCTGTGCAGAAAGATAAGTCCTGCACTCACTCCCATTACTGGGCGGCTGCAATGACTACAGTACACATCAGCCCCAATATATAGTAAAAACCAAAGAAAAACAAGTTACCTGCGCTCTCTCCTTAATCCCTATGTATTTTTAAACAAATGGAGGTTTTTTAGTTACATCCAATGGCCATGAGAGGATGAGCCCACCTGCCAACGTCAAGGCAGACCCCCCTAGGTGGGTTCTAACTCTAACCATTCACCTTGCTTCCTTGAGCCTCTGGCAACAATCTCTACTGAGACAGAAAGGGGTATTTTTTTATATACACCCCTATATATTATTAACCCTTAATAGGGATTCTAAAATCTGTCAGTGAAGACCTTGTAAAACCTTTAGAATGAATATCATGTACTGAGTTATTGCATCTGACATTAATTTACTTGCACAAATGTCCATGCATCAAGTGTCAGAATGTCTGTCTTTCTGTCTGTCTGTCTATCTTATCTACCTGCTGAATTTAAATAGCAGGGGTTTTAAAAAAAGAATGAAAAAAAGAATAAAACATGATAGCGTGATTTAGTAGAAGAATTACTGCAATAATGCAGTCATATTAGTAAAAGTTGATACATTGCTTGTTGATAAAGTGTTTTTAATTACGTATTATTACTTTTGGCTATTTTTGACGACTTTAAGGGGAGCTACAAGACAGAAAAGGCTGGGCACATATTATATATAATCCCAGTCAGATTTAACAAGATATAAAGTAATATGTCTTGGTTCTGCAGAGCGTTTGTCAAGCCATGTTGCACTTTATATCTCAATAAATGTTATACAATTTGAGCCTGGTCTTTCTCTGTTTTTTGGATTACCTTGAACTCGAGCTGCTCTTGACTGGTGGCACTTGGATTTACCTTATTCTGTTGTGTTCCTTCTCATCTTTCTATAGCTATCTTTAAGGGGTGCTGACACCTTGTAGTTAATGGCTATTTGCAATAGCAATGTCAATTATATTATAGGTTGTGTTATTATTATACACAGCTGTGTTGGTGATCCATCTTTTGTAATGACCCTTGAATGACAAGCAATTAAAAACTTTCTTCCAAGTGTACTTAAACCATCTGGTTGGAGCCACCCACTACTGCTGCTATAAATCAAAGTTGAGAAAACTTTATTATTAGTTGACAAGGCCATTTTAAACCAGTCTGAATATGCTTCCTGAACCTGCCTGTCTCTTCCAGTAGTAATCCTATAGCTTCATAGAATAGTTGTATGACTGTGACAAAAATTAAGGCTGCAATCATGACTTTTCATCCAATCAAACTGTTTATTAATTTACCAATAACTGGGAAACTAAACGCTATCTGACATACCAAGTCAAGCAGTGAGAATTGGTTTTAATTGTTGACTTTGGAACTCACTAACCTTCAGAAAATTTCTGACTATATGAATATGGAAAATTTTCGAGTCAATTATTTAAACAGTTTATCTTAAAGGGACATATTGGGAACAAATGCAACTTTAACACATTTGATAACTTCAGGCCTCATTAGTATGTTGTGCATGATCAAATCTTTGTAGTTTTTACAAAAATGTAAATGTTTTGCAGCATGTTGCACCAACAAACTTGGGTGTCCTCTCCTTCTAATGCAGGTTGTTTTGTAGTTCAGATCACTCAGTATTGTCAGTGGCTGAGCTGTGTACATACCTTTGATAAGGAAGTCTTTTCCTGGAGTGAAAAGGCATGACTCAAGAGGCAGGCTTTGGTGAAGCATTCTGCAAAACATTTGGTTTTCTTTGGTGCAAAACTATAAAGATTTGAGCATGCAAAAATACAGTGTATCAATGAGGAGAAAACCTCAACTAGAGTTGTATTGTTGCTCGGAGTGTCCCTTTAAGTAACACTGATGTCATTTTTGTTAAACTTTATTTTAAGCATGTGGTTTTCTGACATTATCTATATTTCAAGATGTGTATATACAGGGCCGGCGCGTCCATAAGGCGGCACAGGCGGCCGCCTTAGGGCGCCAGAGGAGGGGGGCGCAAAAATCCGAATCCCCTGCCTCTGGCTGGAGACTCGGATTTGTAATCTCACCTCTCTCCCTGCAGCCAGCACACAGCAGGAGCCTGGCAGTGAAGTCAGCGTCCTCCTCTGATGATGTCAGAAGGGGGCGGGACTTCTACTGCTCCCAGACTCCCCAGCGGTCCTGACTGCAGCTCCAGCCTCCAGTGCAGCCTGTTCCAGCCGACCACCAGGGGCAAGGTTCTCCCTCCTGGCCCAAGGTAAGCCCCTGGGAGGGGAAGGGGAATAACTTTCAGTATGTTTACTTTTATTTTATTTTTTAAATAAAAACGTTTTGTTTTTGTTTTTTTTTGCAGCCCCTCTCTACTGCCCCTGCCCCCACCATACTACCCCTGCCCCCACCATACTGCCCCTGCCCCCACCATACTGCCCCTGCCCCCACCATACTGCCCCTGCCCCCACCATACTGCCCCTGCCCCCACCATACTACCCCTGCCCCCACCATACTACCCCTGCCCCCACCATACTACCCCTGCCCCCACCATACTGCCCCTGCCCCACTATATTGCCCCTGCCCCCACCATACTACCCCTGCCCCCACCATACTACCCCTGCCCCCACCATACTACCCCTGCCCCCACCATACTGCCCCTGCCCCACTATATTGCCCCTGCCCCCACCATACTGCTCCTGCCCCACCATACTACCCCTGTCCCACCATACTACCCCTGCCCCCACCATACTACCCCTGCCCCCACCATACTACCCCTGCCCCCACCATACTTCCCCTGCCCCCACCATACTTCCCCTGCCCCCACCATACTTCCCCTGCCCCCACCATACTTCCCCTGCCCCACCATACTACCCCTGCCCCCACTATACACTATACTGCCTCTGCCCTCACCATACTGCCTCTGCCCTCACCATACTGCCTCTGCCCCCACCATTCTGCCCCTGCCCCCACTATACACTATACTGCCCCTGCCCCCACCATACTGCCCCTGCCCCCGCCAGCCCCCGCTATACTCCCCCTGCCCCGCTATATTCCCCCTGCCCCCACCATAGTGCCCCTGCCCCCTCTACAGCACTTCTATTTCCCTCTATAGCCCCTGCCCCCACCATACTGCCCCCTTTACAGCCCTTCTATAGCCCCTGCCCCCTCTACAGCCCCTCTATGCGTCTGCCCCCACTATACTGCCCCTGCCCCTCTATAGCCCCTGCCCCACCATACTACCCCTGCCCCCTCTACAGCCCCTCTATGCCCCTGCCCCACCATACTACCCCTGCCCCCTCTACAGCCCCTGCCCCACCATACTACCCCTGCCCCCTCTACAGCCCCTGCCCCACCATACTACCCCTGCCCCTTTACAGCCCCTCTATAGCCTCTGTCCCCACCATACTGCCCCAGCCCCCCCTCTACTGCCCCATGTGCCCCTCTCCAGCACTTCTACTTCCCTCTATAGCCCCTGCCCCCACCATTCTGCCCATGCCCCTCTACGTCCCTCTATAGTGCCTGCCCCACCATACTGCCCCATGTGCCCCTCTACAGCACCTCTATAGCCCCTGCCCCCACCATACTGACCCTGTCCTCCTCTACTGCCCCATGTGCCACTCTACAGCACCTCTATTTCCCTCCATAACCCCTGCCCCACCATACTGCCCCTCTACAGTCCCTCTATTTCCATCTACAGCCCCTGCCCTGTCTACAGCCCCTCTATTTCCCTCTAAAGCCTCTACCCCACCATACAGCCCATGCCACCCCTCTACAGCCCCTGTCCCCACTATACTGCCCATGTCCCCCTCTATTGCTTCTGTGACCCCCTCTTTATCCCCTGTGCCTCCTCTATTTCCCTCTACAGACCCTGCCCCCTGCCTCTGCCCCCCTTTCACACACCTCTACTGCCCCTGTCTCCCCCCTCTACTTCCCCTACCCCCTATACAGCCCCTGTTCCCCCCGACCTCCCTCTAATTCCCATTTACCCCCACCATACTGTTCATGTGACACCACTTTATTGCCTCAGTGTCCCTCGTTACAGCCTGTGCCCACACCATACTGCCCGTGTCCCCCTCTACTGCCCGTTTCCAACCACATTGCCCATTTGCTCTCACCACAGCCCCTATACTCCCTTCTACAGCCCCTAACTCCCTTACTTCACATCCCTTCCACTCCCTTGTACAGCCCCTATTCCCTTACTACAGTCCTTACCCCCACTACAGCCCCTCTCCCCCAATTGCTGCCCATATCCCCCACACTACAGCCCCTGTTCCCACTTGCAGCCATCAACCTACTTCAGTCCCTAACCCCCTACTACAGCCCCAATTCCCCACTACATTTACTAAGCCCCCAATTACAGCCCCTAACTCTCAACTACAGCCCCTGTCCCCCTACTACAGCCCCTAACTACTCAATTACGGCCCCTAACTCTCAACTACAGCCCCTGTCCCCCTACCACAGCCCCTAACTCCTCAATTAGAGCCCCTATTACCCCACTAAAACTCACTACCAGCCCCCCCACCCACGATTAGGTTCTGGATCTGCCCCTGCTTTGTATACCTGTGTCTGCATGTCTCTGTATGACTATGTCTGTCTGTGTATGAAAGTGTATGTATGTCTGTATGTCTCTATATGACTGTGTCCGTGTGTTTCTGCCTGTGTCTGTATGTCTCTGTATGACCGTATCCATATGTCTCTGTATGCCTTGTTCTGTGTATATATGTCCCTGCATGCCTGTGTAAGTATGTCTCTGCATGCCTGTGTGCATCTGTATGCTTTGTTCTGTATGTCTCTGTATGCCTGCATCTTCATGTCTCTGTATGTCTGTGTTTGTATAACTGTGTCTTTATTTATCTATATGTGTGTGTCTGTGTACCTGTATGTGTTGATTGTATGACTGTGTTTGTTTGATTGTGTGCCTGCATATTTCTGTGACTGTGTGCCTGTATGTGTGTGTAGCTATATATCTATGTCTATATGGCTTGGCAGAGAAAAGTTACACAAAGGGCCCTGAGGGGAAGAGGGACACACAAAAAACAGACTGAGGGGAGAAACCCACTGAAAAGGGCTGTGGGAAAGAAAGACACACAGAGGGGCTGGGGGGGGGGGGGGGGGGAGACGGGACACCGCTAAAGATACATCTTATTTGTGTGTCGGGGGGCGGCAAAATTTATCTTCGCCTGTGTAGCCAAAAATCTTTGCACCGGCCCTGTGTATATATATATATATATATATATAAAGTAGTAAATCCATTAAACTATATATATACAATTTAGGTTTTGTCCTTGCACAGAGGCTCAACAATTTCAAAATATTGCTGGGTGCCATTTCCAGAGGCACAAATTTGTATATAAATCAATAGGGAATGGGGCTGCACTCACGGTCTTCTGTTAAAGTATTTCTTTATTTAAATCAAAGGTCCAGTGTGAAACGTCAATCTATATATAAATAATCGCAGTACAGTAATAGACTTGTTTTCATGCTTTTAATGAAGCCAATTCCAGTCAGAATTCGGTCAACTGAATTTCTGTAAATAGAAATGTATTTTACAAAACCCATTCACTATGACACTCACTATTTAATATTATTTTTTGTTTAGAACTAATTTTGTCCTAGATGTGTCCAGAATCCGTCTGAATGTAATTGTTTTTTGTTTTGTTTCTTTTTCTGTGACTATTCTTGTAAACTTATATTTATTGTCATTTACTCATGAATAAATGTTTAAACATATATCCGAATCTTTAACTTATATACATTTGACATGTATGATATGTGTATGAATGTTTATTTCTACAATTTAAAAATTAATAAAGATGATATTTGAAAAAAAAATGGTATTTTACATATAGTCACAAATACGATTTGACACGTTTGATGACTTTTGAGCATTCTGCTGTGTATTATTTATATATATATATATATATATATATATATATATATATATATTATTATTATTATTATTTCTTTATTTCATTTAGTGGTTGTCCCTTAACCATCAATCATCTTTTATAATTTTATTCAGCATACATGTGGATGATTCATAACACAGAGAGAACACCTGGCGGAAGAGGTTAATTATAGTAGCGAAGAGCAAAACATATTTTTTTCTTGTGGGCTTAACACTACTGGTTCAGTTTAAAATTAATAATAAAATATAAGATGTCTGGAGTCCATGAGAACCCAGCATGTAGCACATGAGAGCTAAGTACCTGCAGAGAAGGTGAAGGAATCACCCCATCTTGCTCCACCCTGTACAGTTGGTGTGGAGGGCTCTAATATAGCAAGTGGAGGCAGTACCCAATCACCTTCCTCAATCCTGTAGTGATGGATGGATTGTAGCATGATACAGGATGGTGAATGCTCTTACCCCTTCCTCTACCTCCTGGGAGTTAAACTTGCAAGAGGAACTCTCTACATGTTCTCAGATCTAGGAGTAAAATAGAATTAAACTTCTACTTTATCCTTAATTTCAATCAATGTAGATTAAGTACAGCAGCTCCACTATACTTTTCTAAATAAAACTGAATTTGTTTTTCAAATCTTATCGCCTGTCCTTTCCTTAAATAAAACTATCAAATTATTTTTTGTTATACTGTCAAAGTACTTTTGCTGGGTTAATGAATTCAAGTTATTTGAAAACCTTTTCTTTAGAACATTCAGAAATGTCAATCACTATGATAAGGAGTCATAACAGGTTTGAAGAGCAATGTAAAATTTGGCAGCAAAATTAATTACGTAAGTAATCTGACAGGGAATCATAAATTTGGTCACGTATAATGATATATGCTTAGTTAAAAACGTTCTAGCTATTGCTTTATTTAAAAAAAACAACAAAAAAAAAAAAACATTGTCAGTAACCCCGTATGCTGAGTTCATGCTTCCAGAACAAAGTTTCAATGTTTAATTTGTGATCTGGGTTTCTAATGGTGAATGTTGATGCATAAAATAGCTAATAAGAATATGCTAAATAAACTTGACAGGATGGTATTTCCAATCTCTCTTTAATCAACACATTGAATCTGCTGAGGTTCTACAGGAAGAATTCTATTAAATATTAATTACCAGCGGTGTCTGAGGCTTGTTGCAGTGTTTATAATCTCAGACAGCTTGTAGCATTGTAATAGTGATAACGGCAGGGACTCTAAGGAATTGTAAGTTCTGGTTATTTATGGAGATCTATTTCTAAACTACAAATGTGCTTTATTTGGTGTACAAATTTAGTGTGTTAGGTAATTATCAGGCAATTAATTCAGTTGCAAAGCTATTTCAATTTTTCTAAACATTGGAATATGAAAGTTTTTTTTTAATGTTTAGTGTAGTTTACAAAAAAAATAAAAAATAAGACTGTAAAATACAGACCTCTATTTAATGTTTTTGGATACATTCTTAAATTGATTTATTATTTTTAAAAATATTTGAATATTTTATTATAAACCGAAAAGTGGAACATGCAAGATCAGTACCAACAATATGTGCATGTGCTTATATAAATTCAAAATATAATAAAAGCAGACTGTGCCAATTAAAATCAATATCCAAAAATCAGTGTAAATATATAAAATATTGTACTGTTCCAGCAGCAATGCATAAAATCAAATAAATAAAAAAGTAAACTATAGTGCGCTTAAAATACTTTTAAACGCTTAAACACAATTTTTCACAAAAAATTCAGATCTGCAAATCATCATACAAATACATAATAGTGCAGACCATCTGATATAAAACCATAAAAAAGTGTATATCTGGGGGTCCAACTCACATGTACCAGAGCCCTGTCAATCCTTGCTCTGGGTATGAATGGCTCCTCTTGATAGTGGGAAGTCTCACAATGTGAATGATAAACTGCCACACACTATCTAGAGCTTCAATCTTTGTCAGACGAAGCCTAGGAGGTAGGCGAAATAAGTCATACACATCAGCGGAAGAACCTCAAGTTATCGGAAACCTGAAGAAATTGTTCCTGGTCAGTGTTTTTACATAATTGTGAAGCGTGATAGTGGGTACCCAGTCGGGACGCCCACCAGGATTTCTAGTAAGCTCAGATCTTAAGCTGGCATATATTTGTGAATACATATATTTGATACTGCACCATTTGGTTATTTCTACCTTTTGGTTTCTCCCTGCTATAGATAGTGTGAGAACTTTTTGTAATGGCACAAGATGAGCTAAAACCAGCTTAAGATCTGAGTGGGAACCCACCAAAGGGCAGGCTATTTGAACTGTTATCCGTTCTCAGTATTCTCTTGCAACCTATTTTTTGCTCTACTTAAGTTAAGATATTGGTTATACCTCACTGATGATGCCTAACAAGGATGAAATGAACATCTGGGGTTGCTGTATCTCTCGTGCAGACAGAGAGCCGGCCTGCATTTTGGATCTGTTCCACCCTTTTGGGTGGAAATGGTCTTATATGCAGATGGCCCTAGTTCTTTTTGTAATGGCAAAAGATGAGTGTAACAGCCTCCCGGAGCATCATAGGGCTGCACGCCTTAGGGACGTCCTTTTCCCTTGGAAGGAGCTGTGCTGCAGTATTCTCCAGATGTCATCTCAGCTGACCAAGTATCCGGATAGGTAGTAGAGCTCTTACAAGAGCTAGTGATTAATTGTGAAGCAGGTTACATGTTGAGGGTTAAGCAGAACTGATTTTAATAGGGCCGCAGTGACCTTTTATGCAAGTTTTCCAACAAGGGTGCAACCTAGGTGGACCTTGTTGGGCACAGGGACACACAGTGAATAACCAACAAACATAGAGTAATAAATTTAGACACTCCCATACATTACACATAATCTATCCCCTCTGCTTGGGAGATGATTGAGTTAATTACTGTATCAACTCGATTATCTCGAAATGGAAAAAAGGACAATTTTATACATTTCTAGGTATACCCTAAAATCATATCCGAAACCCATAAAACACACAGTTCCTGATAGCCACGATCTGTGGAAACAACATATTTAAAAATCATCCAAATCGGTTCAGGGATTCGAAAGTTAGATGGAAGTCCCATTTCTGCCCGGCTGCACATGAGGCTCCTGCCCAGAACAGTTCCATGAATTCAGCTTGTGCAGCCGGTCTTTTTCGTACAGTTCAAAATGTCGAACCATAGTTCAAATAAATGTTCATGCGTAAGGTATGCGTAATCGAATGCTGACTCCGGATGAATTAGAACGAATCTAAGTGGTCCTGGAGGTCTCAGCAGTGTTCGGCAATTGAGTGTCCAAAAATAGTTTCAGAACCTCGACGACCAAACCCCACTGGACACGTTCTACAAAACAAGATGGCCGCCGCCATGCGTTTGTGTATACGAATTAATGGCCACCCAGTGAACCACTTAGAAAGTTTAGAGTTGTGGTTTGGAATAGTGTCAAATAAGTCAATTGGCGGCACACGACTGTCTTCGACATTTCACCCAATGTTCACAGATTTAATAATTTGGGTTCTTTTAAATACATTTTAAGCTAGACAAAAATAATGAGGGTATTTTTTTTATATGATCATACAGTGCATAAGCCTGCTACAATGCCAATGTACCCTAGTCTTGGCAGATCCTATCCTAGCTGCCTAATGCCTGCTCTTATGAGATTAATTCACTTAATATATACGAAGACTGTATTTTTTGTATATTTTCTTTGGTTTTTGTATTATTTTTTTGCAGATAAACACGATTTTCAGAGGTCTTTGGAAATTCTGATAGCATCCTCATAATCATGAAAATGAACATACAAATTGAATGCATTGGATGAGAATAATTGTCTTTCCTTGTTCAAAAATCAATATGAGTTTAATTACTTATCTTTTTCCTAATAGGTTTAGAATTAACTAAAATGTCTTTAGACATTTAGCAAAATAACATAGAACAAACACATTTTCTCTCACAGCTGCTAAAAATAAACTCAAATTGCCTTCAACAAATTATGAGAGACATTTAGGATTAAGTAAATAGTTGTCTAGAGGCATCAGATTTAGGGTAATTCTGAGACTTGCTATTGTACAAATATCAAATACTACCATAAAGGAGTATCCATCATTTTTAAATGTCCCTTATATTTAGGATGTTGTTAAAAAATGCAACATTTGTGTGGCCATGTCCATAATGTCATGAAACCAAATAAAAACCAAACAAAGAACAGTGTAAATATGTTACGACTTATGGAAGAAAACTTAGTCTAAGCCTACTAAGACCTCTCTTTCTTATAATTAATATCTTCCCATATCAATATTTTATAGACTTGTCATTTAGTTTCGGACTTGACTGCAATTCAGCTGAATTAGGCCCCCTTGGTTGATCAACCAAATTCCAATTTCCGATCCTCCACATGACAAAATCTCAGTCTTGCACAAGCCCAAACCTGTTCTACTTGGTTCTTGATTCTGAGCACTGTTTGTGGCACCAGAAAAAAAGGGTTATGAAATAGAAAAGAGGCTGTTTTTTGGGGGTAGGGACAAAGAGGATTTTTTTTAATCCCATGATGGATCTGGCTCTGCTCAATCATGTAGGCTGGATCTCCTGTCCAAACAAGAGGTAGCAAAAAAAAAAAGATGATTGATGGTTAGGCTACGGCCAGTGTGGGTAGTGTGAGATTTAGCTTGCAACTGTATCTAGCCAGCAGCTACTGCCAGAAGCATTTGAAGTAGCTTTGAGTGGGAGATAGGAGATTTGTAGGCATTTTGTCATTATTCCTAGTGAGAGAGTAGGTTACCAATATACAGTTGTTAAACGTTTTATTTTGTTAACTGTTTGGGGATGACAATTCTTCTTTGAGGGACCGTGGTGTTCAGTAACAAAGGAAGCTTAGCTTTCTTCTATATCTATCCAGCAGCTGCTTCCAGAGGCATCTGAAACTACTTTTTGACTGAGAGATTGGAGAATGGCAGGGATTTTGTCACTAATCCTAGTGCGAGACTAGTTTACCAAAATGCAGTTGTTTATAAAAGTTTTAAGTTTTTTATGTTGTTTTGTTTTATGAACTGTTTGGACGATAGGAAATCCCAATTTGACTTTTTTTCTTAGTGTGGTGTGCAAGCACTTTAGTACTGTGCAGTGTTTTTTACCGTCAAACACAATAACACTAAAGTAGTAAATCCATTAAACTATTTTTCAACACAAACACCTATTTGTACTGAATAAAGTTGTGTTAGTTTACACAATACACATTCATATCCTAAATGTATTGTTAAAAGAAAAACAAGGCCACCATGATTAATTTTGTATCTTAATCCCAAGAAGAAATTAAGGAAGGGTAGTGGAAGGGGTCATGCTCCCCAATTCACCATCAGCAATAGTGCCATGGAATCTGACAATTTGAACACCCAAGACATGGGGGCTGCTGACACCTTATCCACCACTAGTAGTGTTCAACCTCTGAATAGTGAGATTAGCTGCATGTCCGTTAAGCCCAGTTCATCATCTAAAAGCAATTGGATTCTTGTCAGCCTTTTCATTTCACTGTAACTTCTTCCATGGGCACTGCATCTATTCCATTGGCACTACAGTAACTTTTAACACAGTCAGTTCAAGCATTACAGCTTTTGTGTTTTATGGTGCTCGGAGCAAAGGATTGGTGAAACCAATGGACTTGCTGACATTGCCTATGTTAGTCCCTATTTCATTTAGCCCTCCAGTAGGCAAATAAGTTAGAGCTCAGCAGAGACTTGCTGGTGTCATTGGAGTCACTCTTTACTGAAGAAGTAGAGCAGAGTACCCAAGTAGTGTATCCAGTGTCTAGTGCTGGTGGTGAGCAATCTAGTGATGATAATATTGCTTCCCCTCCCGCCCCCCCCCCCCCACCATTCCAGACATTTGTTTAATTATGTCTAAGGAGGAAACAAATGAATTAGAATAGGAGAATCTGCAGGGCAGAGGCAGCAGTCCACTATTTTTTCACACCTACTGTGCACTCATCACTTTGTGTAAGTCCATCTCTATCTGCAGTGAAGTCACCTTCTTTTCAGTTTGAGCATCATCTTTATTAACACAATCACCTCCCTTCCCATTAGCATTAGTCATCAAAGTGTTTTCTAAAGAACCTAAATGTTTCACCCTGTACAAGTCTAATATTTTATATCTGATCCAACCATTCATATTACTTTACGTAGTAGGTTATATGCTGAATCTACATTTTATTTATTTATTTCTGTAGTTCACATGCGCCATGATTTTTCTTTGTTTCTATGTATTATGCTTGAACTGTTTTTAAAAAAAATAGGATTGTAATATCTTTATTGTATGTTTTTATGCCAGATAGGACTTTAATAAATGTTATTGGAACAGGGAAGTCATTTTTAATGGCGAACAACATATTTTCATAAAATTTCTATTACCTATAGGTAAAATTTTTGATAGAAACATTATGTAGTCCAATGAATATAATTCAGTGTATGCCGTTTTATGTCTCTACCTGTCTCTACCAAGCCTGACCCTCTTATTACTGTTAGGAAGAAACCACATCTAGTATTTGTAAATTTTAATGTTTTGTATTATTATTTTTTGTATTTTGTACTATTTCTTTCAAAAATATAAATACAAATTCGAGGATACTCACCCCTAAGAGCATGCATGACCACCAAAAAAAACTGCATTATTCTTTGCTGTTATCTCTTTTCATTGTTCTTTATAAACCACGTCAAGTTGTCACACATATTCCAAATCTTCTACTAGTTTCATTAAGTATTATATGACAGGTTAGTGTAATTTGGTAGACAGGGAGCATGGGTAAATGCGCAAGTTGCATTCATTCTATTTCAAACATCTATTGATGTGTCATCACAGTGGCTTACATTACATGTTTCCCTTCCAACCTTTAGCTGTATGATTCATCACAATCCTCTCCCAACAAAAAAGAGGTGCTTGTTATAACTGAATACAGATACTTTATTACTGGTCAACTTCACAGTTTATTTGTTATATGGGTATTTGAATGTTAATATACTGTATATATATGCTCTAGGGATTCTCCAGATGTCGGATCAGTATTTATTGTATTTTTCTCCTTGCAAAGATTGCGAGAGACCCTTGTTATACTGAGCCAAACCCATCTCGATAATCGAATATTGGTAGGTTGCAGCCAAGGTGAAGAAATTGCTAGTTGCAAATTAACCAGTAAGTTTTAATGTGACCTTGAAAGATTCACTGCCTTTCAAGGTCACATCACCTTTACTCACAGGCCAAACTTTAATGTCATTATCATGAACTCTCATTACAAGTATTTATGGACCCAATATGGACTCTGATTTTCATTAAGATGTATTTTTTATTTTATTTTAGTTAACCTGAACCTATTCTGAGTGAAAGAGCACATATCAATATATTAATTTTTCACATATCAGAAGACTGTCATGTAATATGTTATAAAGTTGCAGATAGGCAATAATTATGCTGCAAGCAGTACTATACCTCTTTGTATTTACTGACTATGGATATTGGACTATTGGGGAGAAGTGGTAACCTTCTCAAGTACTCATTTTATTTTGTCAATCTTTATGGCCATTTAATGGGATTGAATATATATTTCGACCGTGAAAGTTAAAGCATGAAGAAAAGAGAAGAGTTGGGAACAAGGGATTAAATAATAAAGCTTTATTATCCACATAAATCAGTAGGTAGTGCTCTCCATGGGTACAATAACCCCCGACTATTAACTCTGAAACCTTTAGGAACATAGTACCATATGAAGTATAACAACATAAAAAATACGTTGTTTGTAAAGGTAAATTTCATGAAATTAGAATAACATGGCGACAGTTTGACTAAACATTCAATAAATAAGAAAGGCATCCAGACACACAAGGCATTTCAGAGTGATAAGTGCAGAAGCAATTCATCATGGCAACGTTTTGACCCCCAATAGTGGCCTTTATCAAGATCCACAAAATATGGCCCAAATTACTGGTGAATACTAAATGACATGGCTTGCTTGGATTGTTATATTTATGTCATTATGTTATTTCTTCTCAGTCTTGAACATTTTTAAAGTGTTTAGTTATGAAAATGTTAGAAAATGTTGAGTTAGCAATATACTTACTAAAGTTCAAAACCAGTAATGAAAATAATATCAGCCATTTATCTCTAGATTCATTAAAAACAGTCAGTATCACGTATTTTCACATCAGGTGCTTGCCAAAGGACAATAAACTACTTCAGCAGCTCTTCTTTAGCTGAAGACAGAACTGATTAATTATGGAAAGCAATCTCTAAAGCACAGGGAGAGTGAATGCAAATATAGCCGAATCATAAATTAAAAAAATGTAAAAAAAATGTTTTTTAAAAAAGAGCAAGAAAGTAAAGGAATGCTGTCACAGTGAACTTGTCACTGAGTTTCCAAGCTAGTGTTTAGACTATTTTGGTGAAAAATAATTTTGTAGAATAAAATTACTTCTGAGCTTATCTTTACTGCTGTAATTGTGCAGTTCATTAAGGTGCATATAACAAAGTATATTAGATTGTTTGCTATTAGAAACTATAGGACTATGATGTGTAAAGGATTGTGCGAAATTATCCTTTCTCCTGAATACATTATTTACCACCTTTTTAAAGTGCAAAAAAAAACGTGGAGCTAAAAAAGAATGAAAAAAAAAACGTATTTACATGTGTTTTAAGAATCTTGATTTTGTTATAAGATGGAGTGAGACCGGTGTAGAGAGAGGGATGGTGGGGGAGAGAAAGAACTAGACGAAGATAGACACATTAAAGGGGGAGCGATAGAAGGAGAGAGGGATTGAGATGAATACTCACCCTTAATATAAAACATACCACAAGTGTTCAGTAAGGTAACCATGCCAAGTACGAAATATTATTATTGTGAAGAAAATACCACACATAACAATGTGCCACCTAAATTATACTCGCTTGCTACAAAAAAAATGCATAAAATAGAAAGTTCATGTTAATTGATATTGGGTTGGATGATTAAGTTAATATTATAAGGTTCTATTTTATTCCAAACATATATATCATGTTCTGCATGGCTTATACTATAAATAGTTTAAAATACATATACATAAAGATCAAATATATTCTACAAATGTTTGTAAAGTTAGCTTTGCCATAATATCACTAAAAGGACAAACATAAATATAATAATTAGTTCTGTTCTGTGCAGTTGTTTTTCTATTTCAGTAGAATGACAGAATTGGTTCTAAGCCACTTGTCAGCTGCTCACATATTGACCGTAATCATACAGAAGAATGTGTCCATGTTTATTGCAAGTTCAAATATATCTCTTATAACTAGTCCAAATTGACAAAAAATAGTATGCACGGTTCTCACATATATCTACTATATAATAAAGAATTTAACATCAATTTCTAGAGGTCAGTAAATATGAATGGCTTCAGTTGTTAATTTGCTTAATTCTAGAAGACAGTTATGGAGTGTTCTTTATGTAATTATGCCCAGTGTATGGCCGTCTTACCCGAGGCACCTATGTCTGAGAAAATATCTATTTTGGTGCCTACATTGAAATAATTTCTATTGAAATATGAAAAATGGACTAGTGGTGAATAATATACTATAGCAATTATAAAAGAAAAAGTAAAATCATAATGGATTCCAAGGAATTAGTCAAAATCTTCTATTCTTGTATTTTAGCAACCCTGGAATAAATGTATGTGTAGATATTAGAGACTAGAGAATTTAATAATACTGCCATTGTTACAGACTGTTTACAATATTGATATATGTTTCTTTTTTAAAGATTACACTACTGTTTACTGTCTTTTTTTGTTTTGTTTTTTTACTACCCACAGGGGGAACACTTATTCAAAAATAACGGTGTCTCTTAAATGCCATTTGTTGAGAAACACATAGTCATCATTCCACTATGTCCCTCTAAACAGTCATTTTTTATGATTTTTTATTTTTATTTTTGCATATGCTATATTGCTATGTGCTACTGACCTATCGTATAATGCGGAAGTGTGTATAAAGAAGTGAGACACACATACTAATATTTTTGTGCTTTCATAAAAAGTAATCTGATTACAGTACTACAGTGCAGAGATATTATGACCTAGTTCTTGGTAAAAGTAAGTTGTCTGTATGATGATAGCGGTTACACATCATGCAGGGAAAACCTGTGATCCGGCTTGTGACACTAACTACAAGGAGATCATTTTCTTGCTATGTGACACACTGCTATGGAAAAGTTTATCAAAGTTGATATCTAGACTTGAATAGAGGAACACAAGGGATGCCATGATGGTAATATCACAAAGCATGGGAAAGGATAGTTGTAGCTGTCTTGCTGTGTTCGTAGCACCTTGTTCTTGCTGTGTTCGGAGCACTTTTTTAGAAGAAGAATAAAATACAATTGTCCTTACATACATATAGTACACTCCAATAATGCTACTTAATTTCTATGGAGCCCAAAGGTTGGAGGTCACTGTATTTTCTTGCTCGTTATTTGGTTCTTGGAATATAATTTCATTACGTTTAGTTTACACTGCTTTAGGCATTGCAATGAATTGGACTGGTTATTTCTTATAAATTGTATCTAGTTCTTAAAATTATAGAGATAGGATACCAAAGGTAAACAACTATAGACACAATTCTAAGTGAAATGTGTCCAAGTGTTGAACTTACAGTGAAACAATACCTGTACCTCAAGTTCTCCACATTCTGTTTTTTTTTTTTTTTTTTTAAACTGAACAGGCTATTATTGACTAAGTTCAGCTGCTAGTAAAAGTAATGGGACCACCCTAATTGGATGGGCCCTTTCCTTGTCTGGGCAGATCTCAAGACACATGTTTTACAGCCTAGGTGTTTTCTGCAAATGCAGTGTTTATTGGTTATTGAAATGTCATATTTTTGCACATTTGTTCTGGAGTTTTGAATACAACAGTAGAGGTCAATTCCAGCAATAAGTGCCTTTTTAAGGAAAGACACCCACATTCACTAAACGAGACATGCCAACAAGGGTTTTAAGGGAAGTAGATACTATACTGCCTATGCTGTGAAGTAACATATTGCACATTAAATAAATACATAATAATAATAGTATGTTATAGCTACCTGCTCTCTTTCCTTTATCAACGTGAGGAGCCACCCACTAGTCCAGGCTGCAATAGTTAATAAAGGAAACATTTTAATAGATATTAATATGTATATGAAGCATCTCCCAAGGAATAGCTTGGCATTAATATATAGAAATCACACTGAAGATCTGCATATTTATTTTCATACGGCTACTCCTATATCAACAAAGAGGTGCTACAATGCATGAATAAACACAAAACACAAAACAGCCATGCCTACCCCAATGCAACTGTAATACATCATTGAGAATAATTATCCCTGTATCATATAATTGTGCAGGTCGTGTTACACCCTTGCGACGTATTTAAAGTATTAACTTCGCACTTGGAAATTTTGTTGTTTTTTTATTTTTCCAAGGGAGAAGTATATTGACGTCACATAAAAATTATGCATTGAAACTGGCCTTTGGCTAACAAAGACTGTTTAAACATTCAGCGATCCTAAATGTCCTGGGTAGAATAACCTAATAAACAAAATACCTGTTTTCTCTGATAAGCTTCACTGCTCACTGCTGCCCTGCCCTCAGCAGTTCAAGCAAAACACACTTTTTAGTTTTTTTCAGGAGTCTGCAGCCTGAGATTTTTTGAAGGAATCAGCAGCCTTGATACCTTCCTTCCACTACCCTTCCAGACACTCTGTAGAATGTAGAAACCGACGTTGTATAGATTGACAGTAGGTGTAATGAAATAAAATGTTAAGTTTTACTACTTAGCTAGCATTGTGTTTTAACAGTATCTGATCAACCATATCGTTACCCTGTGTAAGCAACAGGATATTCTTAATAAAAATATTTGACATTCATTGTATTTTCTTGTATTTGCAACAGATCAGTGTAATCCAATCATTTAGTAATGTACAGTTATAGATATTTAGGCAATTCATTGCACTCTCTCTTTCTGTGTGTGCATCCAGGTGTGTGTATAGATAGACAGACATTCTTTATAAAAATAATGAATACAAAACTTTAATCATCCTTTGGAGTATTTGCTGCATCAGACCACAGAAGGTGGCATAACCCAGGTGGGTGCACTATGATGTCAAAGAGCCTAAAGTATGGCTCTGGAGCACATGAGTGTTTTCTATATATTGCTTATTTTTTATATATATATTGTGGTCTGAAAAGCTGAAAAGAGACTTGGGTCCATCAAGTTCAGCCTTCCTCACATTTGTTTTTTGCTGTTGATCCAAAAGAAGGCAGTTTGAAGCACTTCCAATTCTGCAGCAAGCTAGGAAAAAAATTCCCTCTTGACCCCAGAATGGCAGTCAGATTTATCCTTGGATCAAGCGGTTATTACCCTACATTGAAAGATTATATCCTTGAATATTCTGTTTTTGCAAGTATGCATCTAGTAGCCGTTTGAACATCTGTATGGACTCTGATAAAACCACTTCTTCAGGCAGAGAATTCCACATCCTTATTGTCCTTACAGTAAAAAAACATTTCCTTTGCCTTAGATGAAATCTTCTTCTATTTCTACTTGTCTCTATTCCTGAGGTTCAACTACACAGTAGTTGAGGTGTCTCTCAAAGGCTCCAAGTCGTTCAAATAGAGCTTCTGGGTGTATTACATTGCACTTTATATATTGCACTATTGTATGTCATCTGCTTTTGTTTTTGAGGTTTTAACTTCCCCGGATTTGAATATCTGTATTGGCCCTTTGGAGGTGGCACTTGCACGTGAAAGATTTTTTTGTGTGTTTATTCATTGGCACTTTATAAGATATACTATTTACTGTGTGTGACACTCAAAGCACTTTAAAACTTGTAATAATACAAAGTCATCTTTTTGCATTTGATGAAAAGGAGTGTGTTATATACTCATTCATTAACTGTATTTAAAGTGCTAATCACTATTATATATATTTTTGGGGTTGTCTATTTATGGTGTTAGTGAAAAAAGATGCTAATTTAATATTTGTTGCACCGTTGCACTTTTTGATTGGAAATTGACATTTTGAAGTGCCTTTTTATACTTTCTTTTTAGTTTTTTTTTTAAAGATATTCTTTATGCCCTTTAAAATGTTCAATGAAGAAAGTAAATGTGGAAAGACATTTCATATTGAATTTACACCATGACCCAATATGACTAGGACACATTGCAAACAGCATCACAAATTGCTCAGAAACTAAACCCTGCAAAATGAATCATTGCTTAACAAATGTTGACATTTGTTAGTGTTAGCAGACAAAATGTACATTTTATCATATGAATTTTAGAACTACATATACACTTTACAGTAATAGACTAAGTAAAAATGTACTGTACTCCAGTTTATCAATTTTCAATAGACATTTATTCTGACACAGATGTACAAGAGCATTCAATAATAGATTACAGCTCAAAAAGCAAAGTGACGGCTTTCTGCAACAAAATAGCATCATGGATTTCAAGTTTTCATATAAGGGTAAGAGTGAAGCAATATCTTATCACATAGCACAGTGATCACTGGCTGACAGTTCACACACAAAGCTAATGGAACCAAAAACATCGGTAATATGTTTGTTTGCAAGGCAGGTAGAGGTACTGAGCTATTTCAGGATCATGTTAAGGCACACTATACTATTTTGTAGCTGTAGGTCTTCTGAAACTCTTAGCATTTGTACAGATTTACAACCAATTTTGTTTGTTTATAAAGTGTCTTAGCGGGAAAAATGCCTTGAGAAAGGAATTACAAAATATTGGCTAAATTAGTAGACCATATCAGCAAGGTATATGCTTTTGTTTTTTTAATCCCCTTTCCTCAACCCCTGTCCCTCTTCTTCAGTCCCTGTCCCCCTCCCCAGCCTCCTTACATTTGGGAGAGCTGAGAGGATTCCCTGGGGTCCAGTGGTGCTGCTGGGCAGCTTGGAGGGCTGGGAGGGCTGGCTGGCTGGCAGGCTGGAGGGCGCACAAGGGAGCACTCTCCCTGGCTGAGTGCTCTCTGCCCAGCTCCCTCGCACGCACCTCACTGATAGCGGAGCCTGAATATGACATCATATTCCGGCTCCGGGATCAGTACATGGCGCGAGGGAGCTGGGCAGAGAGCGCTCAGGGGAGAGTGACACCAGGGCCAGCCTTGGGGGGCCCTGAGGTGGCCAGCTCCTGGGCCAACCAGAAAAAGAGGCTGGCCACACTGGCGTGCATACCGGGCAGACCCCGGTATGTACGCCACTGGCCCCTGTCCCTTTCCTCAGCTCCTGTCCCTTTCCTCAGCTCTGTTCCCCTACTCATCCCCTGTCCCTTTCCTCAGCCCCTGTCTCTTTCCTTAACCCTGTCCCCCTTGCTCAGCCCCTGTCCCCCTTGCTCAGCCCCTGCCCCCCTTGCTCAGCCCGTGTCCCCCATGCTCAGCCCCTGTCTCCCTCCTCAGCCCCTGTCCCGTTTCTCAGCCCTATCCCCCTGTCAGCCTCTGTCCCTTTCCTCAGCCCCTGTCCCTTTCCTCTGCCCCTGTCCCCCTCCTCAGTCCCTGACCCCTTGCTCAGCCCCTGTTCCCCTCCTCAGCCCCTGTCCCAATTCTTTATTCCTTGTCCCCCTCCTTGTGTGATTAAACCTACATGACCACTGTGGAGCAAATGGGGCGGGAACATTTTTTTGGCCAAGGGTGGCAAAAATCCTCGCAGCGGCCCTGGGTGTAAGACATACTAAAGGGGGGATAAAATACACTAAAGAAGGTAAGGAAATCAAAAGACACACAGGTAAAGATGCATTTTTTTAAGGGGGGGCAGCAAAATGCATCTTTGCCTGTGTAGCCAAAAATCCTTGCACCAGCCCTGGTCGCTGCCCATGATTGGCATGTACTTGGAGTACATCATTCCTCCAGTGCTGATACAGGGGGTATGGTGCCTCTGCAATCAGATGTCTTGTATACCACCACCGAGTGTTGCCCCATCCACTAAGCATGCTGAAGAGCCAAAAACTCCTAAGCAGGAACTTCTGTTAGACCCATTAGCACAGTGTTCTCAGCCAATGAGTTAAGTGCTGCACTGAAATACTTAGATCAGGAGAACTAATGGAAGCTACTGTTTGTCAGCTTCTGGTTTTCTGGCGTTAGTGGTAGAGGCAGCAAGTGTCACCCGGAAACCTCTGGTAAAAAGTACCATTCAAATGGTTTACCTACTTACAATGGGAGAGCACCAGAGCACTTTTTGCGCCACAATCATGACAGCAAGCTGATGTGGTTATGGTGCTTGGAGTGGTCCAATCGATTTTTTCTACACTGTAAATTGGTTTAGTGCCGCAGCACCATAAATGTGCACTCTTGACTGGTTTTAAAAAAAAAAAATGTTTATCCTTCTCTCTACATCTCTTTTCTCTGTTAGTCTTTTTCATTTTCTATATAGTGTCATGAACCAAAAAAGGTTTCCAAACAGGTATATTTTATGTTTGTTTTTTTAGGCAGGGAATTTAGTTTTTTTCTAAATGGTGGCTACTGTGTTTAAAAAAGAACGAAAATGACACACACAAGTTGAAAAGATGATACCATAAAATACATGAGTTATAAAAAAAAAGATATTTCCACCAGATTTTGCCATCTGACCATATAGTGCCATCGTTAATTGATATACCTTTTTACACTGCTCTGCATTATTCTTTTGCAAATATAGCCTTTCGTTAGCTAGGAACATAGTGGAACATATACACGACCTGACTGGCCTTGGATATATTTTACGGCTAGTAAAAGTTTTCTGATATGCCCTCAAATTTATCAAAACACTGAAAAAGCTGTGCTCATGAAAAAAATAAAAAATAATAAAAAAAATCAACAAGTGAAGTTATTGCCTGAATCTGAAAGCAATAAGAAATATTTATTTTCTATTTTATTGGCAGTGAATGCAAGGTATCAGTACATGTCTATAGTATATAAAGAATGAAATGTTGCATATGACAGACATCAAAAACAGTAATAAAAATAGTACCAGCAAGAGGAAAAGAAGCAGCACAGTAGAATGCTGGTAGATATTACAGCGAGCTTCAACATTTGTCAGTTTGTGTTCTTTTTATCTCCAGTGTAATGCATGTGATAGGCAGCATATATTATCTCTAAATATAGACATACGTAAAGGGGCTTATTCACAAAACTCCAAATTGTAGTGCATTGAAATACGAGGTGCAACATAAATGTAAAAATAGGCAAGCTGCTATTACAGCAGAGGTGGAGTGTCTCTTCAATAACTTGTATTTATTTTTTTTACATTAATTTTGCAATTCGTATTTTAGTCGATATAATTCCATGTTTAGTGAATTAATCTTTCTGAAATATTTAATTTGATCTACATAATAGAAATATGAAATTGATTTATTAACTATTGCCATGCCTAATAATGAACTATTATTCTTAAAAATTCTTAAATCGACCAAGTCTACATTATTGTAGAGCACAATTTGTTGTTGTCCAAATCAAAACTCTATTGTGTTTTTAAAATCGTAATGTCATTATTTTTACACATTAACATATTCTGCCGTACAAATTGTAATTAGTGTAAAGTTCTTGGTTAGTTAGGTCAACCAGAAATCCAGAAATATGAGGTGGTTTTTCAAAACAAATGATTCTTTAAAAATTTGCATTGATTCAAAAAAAATTGTCTTGCAAAAAGAAAATGCTTTTCTTTTTATTTCTTTTTTAAATTGTATTTCACAAATCTGTAGCTTCGTCTTTTATCTCTTCTATGCATAAGTATTTTAGAATTATTCACTTTTTACTTTGTTCAATCACAATTACAAAAACTGTGCAGGAATGTTTTAGGATACCATACATGTTTTTATGATATCTATATAAACAGTGGATGAAAAGAGAGGCCACATAGTATAGTATTGGAGTTCACTCTTGTCCAGAAAGACAGGTATTATAGACTGGTATATTGTTATGTATACACACTGTATTTGTGTAATATATTAGAGCCTCATAAGAGCCAGCTCATTAATTGTTTTAAGGGACAATCTGGTCACCAGAACAATTTACTCTAAATCTAAATTTAGTTTAAAAGTCTAAAGCTTACTGATTTTACCAACAAAGTGCTCTTCCAGGTAGTGTGAGGAAGACGATATACACATAAGAAAGACATTTCCAAGAAACCACAAAGAACATATACAGGCATTTTGGTGACTTTAGTAAGCATACTCCTGTGTCCGTGGTAGGACTGGTGGCATTTGACAGTGGACACTTGCAAAAATCTCTGGGGACACCAGACATGCTAATCCCTGTCTGCCAGCATGGTTAGTCCAGATTCTCCCAGAATATATCCCAGTAGGGCTGTGTAGACCTGGAGCGCCTATAAAAGGTAGGTCAGCAGTCCAAGTACAAGCACACACAGTGCTGGGCTAGCAAAAAAACCCAAAACACATCCGACTACATTTAAACAGCAGACGAATAGGAATGTGAGGTTGCAGCCCTTTATAGTAGTGACCTGGAAGGTGAGTTTCCCCGTGCCCTCTTGCCTGGCCTCACATGTTTGTAACCATTCCATCCTGAATGTAGTGGATTTATACAAACGATGAAACTGTGATATACAATGCAGGCATTGTGAAAACCAAGGGATCTGTTCATGACTCAATAAGTTAAGGAATGAAATGACAACTCGCTTGTAAAGCTTAGGCAAAAATAGCAAAGTTGAAAAAAAAATCCAGGTTGATTTAGATCTGTTTCTCAAACTCCTATGTTTTGGACTGAATAGATTTATTAATGTCTTTATGACTGATACAATCATATACCCTAATACTTTAATTGTCCCTAGCCCCAACACGTTGATGAAGTTTCATTCCTTGAATTGCAGTGAACATCTTCTGTAGGTCTATTTTGTCTGATCTGTTGGACAAACTTTATTCCCTACCTCCTTCTAATTCCTTCCTTTGTAATTAATTTACGTCATCTAACTGGACTAATCTCTGTGGATATCATATCAATATAGTGAACAATATCTGCTGAACATGTTTTAATCTACTGTTACATACTGCTAAGAAAATTTTAATAAACTAGACATCGAAAAAGGACATTTGATGTAAATACCAGGATATCTGGATATAACGTCGGTTCACATTAATAGCATATGTCACAGTGAGCACTTAATGCAGCGGCTATGCATTTTTCATTTAATATCACCTTTCGTTGTTTGCAATAATTTATACAAGCTTTATGTTATCTGCCCTAATCTGCAGGCCATTTTGTTTTGTCTTTATTTTGGGAATGGTAGCTGTCAGGAAATGTTCAGCTGTAAATGACAAACTCATTAAAAAAAATCACAGCCGATATAGCAGCAAGATCTTTGTCATAGTGTGACAACCTACTCTTCGTAGCTTCTGAGGTGCATCAGCGGTAGCAGTCATGTGGGGTAACCAACTTTATTTGAAGCCAAGCTCCCACATAGCATATCTCACTAGAACCATCTCATTAGTGAAGTCACAGGAGAATTTATCGTTTGAAGACTTAAAGTGACTGCCAAACATATTCTTGTAATATTATTAGTGCTGTCATAATTGGATTTATTATATTTTTAACAGACATTTTTTTTTTAAATTATGTGGTATTTTTTTGAATTACAGCTTAATTAAGTCATTCCACAAAACTATCATATCTACGTATTTTTTGACAGTAAACTACTGCTCTCATGTCTATGTCTGTTTGTATATATTTATATTGTTTCACGTTTTCTATTCCATCTGTGCAGTTATTCCCTGCAATAAAAATAGTAAATAGGGAGTAATGTATATTTTCTACCATGTACTACGAGACACTTTTAATCTTCGAGTGTCCAGGAAATATAGTTGCCAGTCTGCTCGAGATTAGTGTGAGTTGCACTCCTCAGTGGCAGCTGCTGCAATTCTAAATTCTCTCGTGCCCATACTGAATAAATAGTGGTAGCGAAAAGTGTAACTCATGCAGCTTCCCTAACATCAAACATTTCCCTATAACCACTACATTACATTAACACAAACTATCCCCTAATATCATCAATAATCCTAGCCCTGACATCAACCAAGTTCCTATCTAATTGCCACTAATAGGTCAAACCTCCACTAAAAATATACATGGCTATTCACTGAAGTGAGAATTTGAGGTAAATTATTATTATTATTATTATTATTATTTTTATTATTATATTATTTATAGAGCGCCGTCAAATTCCGCAGCGCTTTACAATGGGTGGACGAACAGACATGTAGTTGTAACCAGACAAGTTGGACACACAGGAACAGAGGGGTTGAGGGCCCTGCTCAATGAGCTTACATGCTAGAGGGAGTGGGGTAAAATGACACAAAAGGTAAGGATAGTATTAGACTAGTGACAGTTGCAGAAGAGGAATCAGTTGGGAGCTATTAACAGTTTAATTGATACGCTTTTATGAAGAAGTGGGTTTTTAACCCCTTAAGGACACATGAAATGTGTGACATGTCATGATTCCCTTTTATTCCAGAAGTTTGGTCCTTAACCCCTTAAGGGGTTAAGGTGTTAATGATTTTTTTTTAATTTTTTTTAATTAATGGTCAGAGCAGCTTCACTTTGAATTCTCAATTTAGTAAATAACCCTGATAATATAAGATCATGAACAACAATACACCTATACATCAAAACTAATAATTACAGTCACTAACTATGCACATGGTCTCCAGGTCTTTGATATGAATATATCTAACGCACATGAAAAGTCAGCCCACCGCATGCTTATTACTGTCTAGAGACCTGCAGATATCTAGTATTCTCTGAATTCAAACAGATGTCACTACCTGACTGGTTGTGACTCCATATATTAGCTCCAAGCATTCACCTATCTAATAACCCTACTTGTCAGTTTGTAGATGTGACATGTGCAGTGACAACACGTCAGCGTTTGACCACCATTGTTTTTCTTCACTTCGGTGTGGATCCATCATAACATATCAAATAGTTTTACAACTTGGTAGAGCACGATTTGAAGCTGTGCATAGTAAGATAGGTTGAAAAAAAAAAAGACTCAAGTTCGTAAAACTCAATGTTCAAACACATCTTTTACTTAAAGTTACCCATCGCTCCTGTGTACATTGTATGGAGTACCACGGACATGGAGTAATATATTTGGAGATATTGCAATTTGGGCAGTCTTTACCTGCTCTGTACTTGTGAGTGCATTCAAATATTCATGTTTTCCTATAATTGTATATTACGGTTTTACACCATATATGTATTTTTCTTTTTCCATGTACAATATTACAGAAATTATTATTTATGTAAGTTCTTAAACACAAAGAATTGTGGTGATCACATTAGCACAAAGCACATTATTAGCACAAGTGTTTTTCTTCAAGTGATAGACATCAGCTGTGAACTCTCAGCCCATGACTGCAACCCATCATTGGCATGGATTGGTATGACTAATGCGGAAGCACTCTACAACAGTCAGCAGGCAAATACCCAGCAACCATCATTCAGTGTCAAATCACTGGACTAATACGGCTACAATCTCTACTTGAACAATATATATATATATATATATATATATATGTGTGTGTGTGTGTGTGTGTGTATAGTGACAAGTGTAGCGTTAGCTCTGGCAAGTAGAAAATCACCCTTACAGTTGCGATTAACTTTTAGTCCTGACTTGTAGCTTTGGAATTTGAATATAATTTATTGTGAAATATTTTGTTGCATGTATTTCTATCTATCTGTCTACCCACACACATGTGTAGTAGGCTTATGTTTCAGTGACTCATTTACCTGCTGCATGTTAACAGAGGAAGAGTCAAGGATAGCTTTCGACTTCAGCACAGTCTTCAACTTGCATCACTGGGATTTAGAAAGCAGACCAGGCCATACATCGTCACGGCTGCCTTGAACCTCACCATACTGAATATTATATTCAGCCCACATAATAGAGGAAGACGCAGAGAATTTGTGTTGGTCCTTTTTGTTCAAATATACTACAGATATTTTTCCATTATGATCCAGATTATAGAGACAAACAATATAAACTTAAAGAGACAGACCATTATGCAACCAACCTGAATGTAGTGAATAGCATAGAAAGGGATAGAAAGGGTTAGATTCTGGTCTAAGAGATATGCACATCTTTATAAAAAATGAATAACTATTTTCCCTTAGATGTCAATTAGAGAAATGCAATTTGGATAATCCCATTTGGCATTTTGTTACTAGACCATTAGATGTTTAGTAATAATTTTGCTTTCATTGACTAGGCTTGATCTGTCGCTCTCCCCATTCACTGTGAGTGTTTTCCTTTCACATACAGCATCAGGTTGTCCTTATTCATAACTCGCATTTCAGCTGTTATAAGGGAGCAGAACCCATACATTGTGCAGAGATCAGTATTGATATCCATTCTTAACCTGCTTATATTTATTTCAGTTTCAACATGACTCAGACGGTAAATTGCACCAATCAATAATCCATGTCCTTTAAGACTTTATTTTATTCGAAAAACGTTGCTCCTTTAGTCCTCTGTACAAAACCGAAATCTGAGTTTTATTTGTTTAGGTTACGAACCACAATTCATAAGAGGTATCATTCATATTTTAATATTGTTTGGATTGATCTCACTTATGTGAGATTACATTTTAAATGTATTTTATACATGTCATGCTATTTGAAAATACAGAATGTATCTTTATTGTGTTGCAGAGTTTGCTTCTGACTATATAAATTTGTTACCAGCATTTATCTTGTGTTTGGTATCTCTCCATAGGGGGCATTCTACACATATTATACAAGGTATGCCATAGACTCTGTTTCACTGCTGGTTGTCTGCCACCCACCGGTGAAGTGCGCATCAGCTGCATTATTATGGTTGGATTATTCTGATAGGGAGTGTTCTCAGTGTCAACAACTGTTTTTATTGCCATAACAGTGTTAGCGCCTTCTGAGAATCAAGCTGATTCTTGCGTCTTACACACTGTATCTAATCTATTGCTGTAATTAGCTACTAGAGGACTTTTAACATCTTATTAAAATTACAATTAGGCACACACTTACAGGTGAACTATACAATTATATGGCTCTAAACGTCACCACCTCCGCTTCTGTTTATAATTTTGTGTTGCCTTTCTGCACTTCGGAAATTGCGTATTTTGCATTTTTTATATCCACCGTAACATGCCTGACTAGGCTAATGAGAATATCAGTTTTGTCAATCTGCCCATGGTTACTTATCTTGTTATAATGAATGTTTCAGGTAAATGTTGTCTAGTTAATCTAAAGTTTGTCTTGTCTGAACATATTCCTGTCTGTCTGTGTTCCAGGACTGCTGTGTTAAGGTTTAATCACTCATTGTCCATTAAAGTTTAGAAGATGTTTAAAGTTACCCCATAAACTTCAGGGTCTATGCATTAGAAATGTATAAATTATTAGAGCAGGAAACCTTACATTTTGCTTCAATGTGACTTAGACATATAGTCCATGGAGACTTAACAGAGTTGTGGTTTTGTTCAGTAATATATGATGGGTATTTTGTGAAAAAAGTCAAAAGTGCTTTTATTGAATCATTTTTTTATTGCATTACTCGTATTATTTAACAATGATGGGCACAAGAAAAGGACAATGGAGCAATGATTTAAGAAAATCTCCACTGAGAATTTATCACAACGTCCATCTGTCATTATCAGTTAATAGATCACTTGGGAAGTCAATTTCTGTAACAGTACATTAGTCATTTTGGAATTATAACACAGCTAAGTGTGTCTGCTACCATGGGCTTAATTTGCTTCTTAACCCCTTAAGGACCAAACTTCTGGAATAAAACGGAATCATGACATGTCACACATGTCATGTGTCCTTAAGGGGTTAAAGACCTTCTTTGTCTGTTGACATTACTTAGACCCATGAAAAGTTATGGTTTTGCACATGTGGAAAGCAACACACAAACAGGGCTAAGAAGGGAACTCAAAGTGTATAACATGATCCGTGATTTGTAATATTGACTCCCATTTTCCTCTAAATGACAGCATGTTGAAGAATTAGTAATACACATTATTTGGAGTATGGAAAATATCTGCTATTCATTTAGAGTAATGAAATATTGCATCTGCAGACTGTAAGTTAGTACAACTACTGGCAAGGATAGTATATCCCGCACTGCTTTAAATATATTATGTTGCCTTTAGATATGTTGTTGTAATAGTATTTCATTGTCATTTGCTATAGCATTTGTATTTATATAACTGCGCTGGGAGAAAAAATATTCATGTAGTGTGTTGTGCCAGAAAAATAAGAAGCATTAATAGAAGCCTATAATTTAAAAGGAGCATATTCTTTGTCTTTGCAAACATATATTTTAAGTTTTATGAAAACTATATTCAGCATTTTGATTACAAGTAAAGCAGCTTAGAATGTATCTTTATCACCTGCAGTAATTGAACTTGATTCCTTACTTGTAAATGAGGGTAAGTCTGTGAGTAGATCGGAGTATTAGGGATTAACATACCATAGTTTTATTTAATTGTATAATTGTGGTGAACGTCTAGAGTTATAATGGGGTTTATTTATTAAGCTACAAACTGCTGTCAAATAAAATTTGGTTGCCAAAATGTGATAGTTGCAACCCAAAATTTTCTCTGTAGTAACAAAATATAACAATCTGATTTTGTTTTTAAATTGTAGGTAATTTCAAATAACATATACACAGATAAGGTGGCATTACCTTGATAAAGAACAAAAATGGCATATATGCTAAGTATAAACATTTATGGTACAACACCATAAAGAGAACATAATCTATATTGGTCACAACATTATAATGTCACTAGATCAAAGAAACTATAATAAATTTTTATGCAGTCAAAATGAATGTAAATTTGATTTGTTTTTAGAAAGATTGTCTCATAATGGCCCAGAAGGATTACATGCTTCACTAGTTATTTTTTATTTTATAGTTTGTCTGTGTGTGCACAGTAAACGCTTGCATTTTATATACAGTATAATATAAAATGATTATATATTGTATGTATTTACTTATTTTTTATATATTTTACAAGTTGATGTTTAACCCCTTAAGGACCAAACTTCTGGAATAAAAGGGAATCATGACGTGTCACACACGTCATGTGTCCTTAAGGGGTTAAGTAGTATTGTAATATTTGAAATTATGTTAACATATCTCTATATTAAATGTAAATGACTAATGTTCATTAAAGCTCAAACAAGTGCAAGACATTCACCTTTCCCACTATTCTCATGTTGCTTACTGAAAGTTAAATTAATACATTTTTGGGGAGGGAGGTATAATATGTTATACACTTTCTTTCACACTTGCAGCTGTAAAGCATTTTTATATTACACAAAGGTGGCAGGATAGAATATGATCCAAAAATACAATTAATTAAAAAACAAAAAGAAATAGACGTTGTGTGCATATATCTATTCTGGTACAAGAATCCAAGGCACTCACCAGAATTCTTGTATAGATTACTTGAAATTACTTGCCAACGGTGACTATGTAACTATGTAACTGGACCATGGAGCAATGGAAGAATGTATTGTTTACCTTGGGAAGAGAAGGTAGCATAATGCACCATGGGAAGAAGGAACACCAGCACTGGCAGTGTTATGCTCTGGGCAATGTTTTGCTTGGAAACCTTGAGGCTGGGCATTCACCTACCTTAAAATTGTTGCATACCACATACATCCCTTCATGGCAATGGTGTTCCCTGTTGGAAGTGTTGGAAGTTCTAGGTGTTGCCTTGGCCTCCACATTCCTTAGATCTCAACATGATTGAGCATCTATGGGATTTCCTGGAACAACAAATCCAATTCTTGGAGGCCCCACTTTGCAACTTGCAGGACTTAAAGGATCTGCTTCTAATGTGTTGGTGCCAGATACTGCAGGAATCATTCAGAGGTCTTGTGCTTCAATGCATCAGAGCTGTGGCAGCACAAGGGGGACCTACATGATATTAGGCAGTTGGTTTTAATGCTGTGGCTGATCAGTGTATAGTACTGTCATGGCATCAGGGGATTCATTGCTTAATAGACTGACCCCAGAAACTCTAGAACTGCAGTCTTACTTCTAGAGTAAGTCAATCAGAGTCGACTCATTTATGTTTGAAAATCATGGTTTCTGTAATTTTTTAACTCAGTCTCTCAATCATATGGGACAGACTGCACTCATTTCTAAAAACTGATTAAGTTGAAGTCCTTGTGTGAATGAGATTGGATTTATTTAGCAATATCCATAGATAGAAGATGGTCCAGTGACAGCTGAATCTCTAATAAGCTGCATTAAATCTAGCTGAAGTATCCCTGTGGTTTCCTACATCAAAACATTTTGCTGTAATAGTATGTGCTAATTGGTCTTTCAAACAAATGCATCCAACGTTAATATGTTCTTGAGCATTTGCTCTTATAAATGGTAGCTCATTACTTAATTTCTACAGCTAGTAATTGCACTGACAACCATCAAGGCTACAAAAGCAGCCACGGAACAATAAAAAAAATGTATTTACTTCATTTTACATTAGCAATTATGTAGAAAACCCCACACAAATGGCCGTTATTATAAAGCTTTTATTAATAACATCAATAGCTCTGTTTGTTTTATTCTGTCATTTGAATAATAGGGTGTTTATGGCTATAGGTAATGCCTTTTACTCTTGGTTGACAAGACATAGCTATTTTAAACGTGTCAAGTCAATCATGCAAACATTTTTGCTTGCTGTTAGTATGTTTCTATAAAAAGGTAATTAATTAATGAGAGATTCAGAATTGTTTTTAATAAAAAAAACTAAATTATCCACAACCCTCTACATCTAAATATAATTATAGTGAAATGTTTTTATTGTATAAATGAATATATATATATATATAATCTAATAAAGAACAAACATCAAAATGCTCTTACTGACCATATTCCAGAAATCAACGATCACACTTTATATCAATATGAAATTGTACTTGCTATCAATGTTAGCTTTTTTGTATGTAATGATATGTGCACATATCAGTGCTAAAGTTTGTCACTACTAAGTGGTTGTCTGTCCTATTTTATTGAGCCACAACATAGATAGAGAACAAATAAATCACTGATACGCACTGTGTGCCTTGATCATGGCAGAGGAGTTTTCATGCCCGTACGGTGATAGTAAAAACCTTATTTAAGTATCTGCAATGGTTTGGGACATATCATAGATAGATTTGCTATAAAGTAATATTATTAAACATATAGAGCAGAAACCTGTTCCACAGCGCTGTACAAATTGAACACACTATCTTACATGTTTAACTTAGGACAGGGGTGGGGAACCTTTGGCTCTCCAGATGTTTTGGACTACACCTCCCATGATGCTTTGCCAGCATTATGTGTGTAAGAGCATTATGGGGGATGTAGTCCACAACATCTGGAGAGCCGAAGGTTGCCTATCCCTGACTTAGGAGAATAAAAACTGAGAAGCTTCCTTCTGAAGCTAAAGTTTTGCAGTAATAGGACTAAACCAGTTTACCTTGCAAACTGAATGATACATATGATTTATTCTTTTAACAAATCTTTAGAACCCTGTTGCAGTTCTGAGAATTAAAATAAGTAACGTGTGCACGTTTGCTATTGTACTTCTTTTGGATTTTTAAGTGTTGTTGTTCTTTTTCTCATGAAGTCCCAATTCCACGGGGACGAGATGGGAAGAAGATGATTTTTTTTTTATAACAATGTATTACTGTAAATATAAAATAATTAAAATTAATGTGGATATTTATCTGAAAGTTATGGATTATACTCATGCCAATATATATTTTAGGATATGGAAGGGAGGGATTTGAAATTATTTTGAGGAGCTTTTCTGGGCATTTTATTCTTGGCCCGAGGAACGTAGGACTATTAGTGGCAGGTGAATCAGACACCAACTAACACTGAACTTTGAGAGGGAATGGGAGAACTTTGCATAAAGAGGATAACAGATATTTTATGGGTCTGGTTATTGTCAGCAAATTTCATTCATCTTGAAGTCAACCTCCCAAAAACCAGGACAAATATATTAACTATCTTTGTATTAATTCTCAGCCCCTGTATACAGACTCAGGGAAGAGCAGATAACTAAATTTTCTGTGCTGTTTAATTGAATGATTATTTCTGTTAGTGAATCTGTATGACCTCTGCTTGTGGTTTCTTTTTCCCCCATGGAACTGACCACAGGCAAGATAACTGCTTTGCATAGGCTTTAAGGAACATTAAAGGAAATGAGACATTTGTGTCATTATGTTTAAAAGTCTAAAGTCTTTATTTAAGCTTAGAGTTTCAGAGTTTGCTCACGGATGTTAATTAGCATCTGAAAGCCTACAATTAACAGAATGAATATTTATAAAAAAAAAAAAAAGTTTGATTACAACCCTGCTAGAATCAGCATTTGTGCTTGACAGGATCGCTTGGCACTGTGGTCCACAGAAGAGATCAAATGAGGTTTCTTGAGTGATGCTTCTAATCAAACTTTATGTCTACTGTAATTGGAAAAAAATTATAGATTTTCCTTGAATAAGTAGAGCATCTTCTACCATTCCATCAACCTCTATTATGCCAAAAACAAAGTACAGAAGGGGAGAAAATTCACATTCAAGGATGTGAATTTATATCCTTTCTGTAATTATTTGAGGGACAATTACAAAGTGCCCGATCTATCCAGGGGGAAAAAAACACAATTAATTTTTTATTACAAAAGATATAAAAACTTGAACTAAAAGGGTTCTGGAATGGTTGACAATTTGAAAGTAAAAGGAACAATACTTATGATTAAGGACCTTTGATTGCTTCTTTTCATATAGAATTCATAAAGCCTCATATAATATACATTTTACTGCTGTGTTAGGGCATTTGTGAAAAGTATTTACTTTGTTAATTAAGAAATAATATTTGATTCTATTTGATTGCTCATCTTTCTTAATTTTTTTATATATTAAGAGATTTAATTGATTTCAATCAATTATTGTTTCAACCTTTGAAAGATCATGTATGACGGCTTAATTATAGTTTTTTATTTTATCATTTGTATAGTGATATATTTTTCTAACAAACAATGCAATACAGTGTCCTCCATTAACTCCTGGTTTATTACAATAAATGATTAAAGCTGCTCTATTGACTAGAATCACCAGGGAATTAAAACACAGAATTCTCATAAACAACATCAGTGTTTAATTCTACACAAAATAGTAAATATAATCCTAATTCTAAAGGAAACAATGGATGAATGACTGATTGAATCCCATGAACGCCCATCCATCTTTCATTTTTTTTACATTTTATTTTACTATCTACTCTAAAATACGGACACCATTCTCTAGTTGAGAGGAACAATATGTGTCCAGAATGTACCACCACCACATTAACCACAAGCTAAAAAGATCCCGAAAGAACAGAAACGTAGAATTCAGTGACATGCTTCACTTTTAAAATTTAAAAAAGATAAACTATAAATGTAGATAAATACTACCTGTATAAAATAGAAGCCTTTTATTTGCAAGAGCATAAATACGTTAACTCTGCTCAATTATGAAAGTATGCTCAAATATAAAAAGATCAATGTTCAGAAGCAGCTGCGTACTTCAAAGCAAATAGTTATTTATCAATGTTATCTGCAAGGGCATTATGGCATGTAAGCAAAGTACAGAGATCAGCAGTCCATGACAGCCTGCCACCTCCAACATTCTTCACTGTCGCAAATGACCCAACCACGCGCCCTCTGCTCCCACCAAGTCAACACATTTCCCATACAAGACAAGGTCAGATTGAAAATGTTAAAGGGGATCTTTATGGAAAATATTAAAAATATATTAAAATATGCTTGATAAGAATACAAAATAATCATACATACATAGATGTGTTCTAGGTGCAGCTCATTGTAAATAACTTTAAATACCATCAATAAAATGTCCTTATTCAAGGTTTAACACAAGTGTTATTTAAAAAAAAAAAAAAGAATTAATGTCAATTATTAGTGTGGGTTGCAACTGTATATTGAAGCAAAATAAACAATATATAAAAAATTATAATGATCAAATCAGAGAACACCATAATCATCTAATGGCCATCAAATTTGGGTATATTTTGTGGATTGCTGATCTAAAGTGTATGTAGCATATTAGAGGTAAATTAAGTTTAGCAAATCCTATAACCTGATAAATTTGTTGAGGGAGAGAGACCGTCTGTCTGTGTATTTATTTAGCCAGGTGAAGTGAATAACATTGATTACATTGCTACAATGGCACCTGTCAAGCAGTGGGATATATTAGGCAGTAAGTGAACAGTCAGTTCTTTAATTTCATGTGTTTTAAAGATCTGAGTAACTTTGACAGGAGCCAAATAGTGATGTCTAGAATCCTGGGTCAGAGCATCTCCAAAACAGCAAGTCTTGTGGGGTGTTCCTGGTATGCAGTGCTTAGTAAGTGGTGCAAGAAAGGACAACTGCGCTTAAGGCTCATTAATGCACGTGGAGAGCAAAGGCTAGCCCGCCTGGTCCGATCCAATGGGAAGATGAGCATTAAAACTGGACCATGGCACAATAGGAGAAGGCTGCCTGGTCTGATGAATCATGTTTTCTTTTAGATCAGGTGGATGGCTGGATGCGTATGAGCCATTTAAAAAAAAAAAAAACTTTTCTTTACATTCCATGCTCTCTAAAATTAGAATTGTAGTAACTTGCTGTATTGTTTTTATAGTTAGTTGTTTTTTTTGTTTTTTTTAACACACACAGGCATAAAAAGCAAAATGTATAGGTATTTCATTTTATAAATCTGTAAATTTCCTATGAAAAAAAATCTGTAAATTTCCTATGAAAAAAAAGCTTTGAGGTATGCAAGAAAATGTACTGCATTTTCTCATCTTTCAGGAACTTGAGGGTTTAATGTAATGTAATCAATATAAGAAATTGCAATAATAGTTTTGAAGGAGAATATTAGCGGTTAAACTAAACAGCTTTTTGAGTGTCTGTCTTCTTTTTAAATGCATGTTAAGAATGTAAATTCAATTAGTCTAGGCTTACTAACACATCAAAGGTCATTTAAACCTGTAGGCCATATGACAGTCTGAATGCAGTGCATTGTGCAAATCATGTTGGTTTATCTAAGCTTGAATTTCTTCTTAAACAGTTATTTTGTGATGGGATTCAGAGCAATAAACACTAGCTGAACAGACTTTGCTCTGCTGGCTGAATTTAATGACTGTATCTAAAGTATAAGTAGGTAATGAAAAATAGATCTATAGTTTATTTAACAATTCTTATACAGGACCCTTATTTAAAGTATTTTAATTAAATCATGGAGTAAGAGGTTATTGTAACCAAATCCAAATTTTTAGTTTGCAAAAACCTTTTGAGAATTTTGAGAGTCAGACTGTATTGATATAATAGTATAGATGACTTGGACTGAGAGGGGCCTGCATTATTAATTCCGTTTGGAGGTGTTTCTTAAGGAGTATGGGAAAAACAAACAAAAGGAAGGTGGCCAATTGGATGGGTGGATGGAGGTTATCACATTTGCATTGGGCTAGGAAAAATAATAAACATAATTGAGAAGAAGCAAACGGATATAGGAGTAGAGTATGGGATGTATGGGGTGGAGTGGGGACAATTGATAGGGATATGTCATGGGATGAATAAAGAGAAACAGGTAGGAGGTAGGGTGTATGCAAGAATAAGGGATTTATACAGAGAGCTCTGGAGAATCAGATGGCAATAGAGGTTTTGAAAAAGGTAATGAGCATAGAGGGGCTTATTGGGGAGAATATTTGTAGCTGCATTTTTAAATTTGTTGAAGTGAAACAATGGAATTTTGAGGCAGACTGAACAGAAGGAAGTTAAAGTAATCAAGTCTGGAGAAGATGAGGGAGAGAATAATGAGTATTGCAGCAGGGATGGTTAGAAGTGGTTGAGTTTTCTGGATACTGGATACTGAAGAGATAAAAGTATGAGACCGAAAACACAGTGTATATATATTTTACATGCTTTTTAAGAAATTGTCAAACTTCTGAAAATAGATTTTTTTTCTGTGTTTGCCAAAGTTCTGTTATTTGGCAGTTTGGCTTGGTTTAGTTTTGTTAACGAATAAATATTTGTGAAATTGAATCAGACAAACAGGATCAAATGAGAAAAATTAACCTATAGAAGGAAAAAGAGTAGGAGCGGAAAAAAATAATAATCTATATTTAGATATTATATATTTGTTAAATATATAATATATGAATATAAGTTATTTTACTGATCCTCCTTTCCCCCCCTTTATTGATCATTGCTCACTTAATCAATGAATAAAATTAACATTTAGTGACTGTCGCCTCACCATCAATTATCATCATTATTGTTATTATTATTATTGCCATTTATATAGCTCCAAAAGATTCTGTAGCGCTTTACAATATTATGAGAGGGGGGATTTAACTATAAATAGGACAATTACAGGAAAACTTACAGGAACCATAGGTTGAAGAAGACAAGCGTACAGTCTATAGGAGGTGGGGTATAGTACACATTAGGACATTAGGATTTTCCCATAAAAACGAACATACTCGGCTATTTTTCGTCTAGTTTGTTTCATGATTTGGCTTAATTTCGGCTTGGAGTTCAGGAATTCGAATGATCACCTGATCGACACAAAATCGGATGAATTGCTGTTTGAAATTAATTGAATCTCCAAGTCTAGCAGAGATCAGTTTACGCTTTTGGAAGTCCATCCCCCAAATCTCTGGAGTAGGGATTCCACTTCCCTGGGAAGTGTGCAAGGGCTTTTAGAAACACATTTAACTTACTTAACTTTTAGAAGTAGGGATTCAGAGATTTTATCACCTGTGGAAGGGAGACAGGCCATAAACTTTACAGAACTTTCTAAGATAGTCCATATGACCCCAAGACACTTCTTTCAAATTATTCAAGTCCGAGACTTTGCAGCTAAAGATGTGGTTAAGACAGCAGATAAAAAAATGACTCTCTGTTTGAAAATATATGTGTATGCGAAACCACACAAAATGAGGTAATATCTTCGATTGACATCTACTTATGTTAAAAATCTCAATTGTGGGGGGACTTAACATACGCCAGACAAAGAGAGGCAGACTTAGGAGAAGAATTAGATGGGTAGAAATGCCATGCCATATGGGAAACTGCAGCTTCTATTGCGATATCCTTGCAGTAACCAATGCAGAAGATCCTCCACAGATGGTATACAACCCTGGTCAAACTATTCTAAATATATAAAACCCCCAGATATCTTGTTGGAGGGGATGCAGACAAAAATGCATGCATACATCCATATTTGGTGGCAATGCACTAAAGTTTGCAGATATCAAAGAATGAAATAATGAGTATACATAATGTTCCAGAGACTTATTGAGCTACACCCATGGTCTTTTCTCCTCTTCAGATCAGTAGAGGTTCCATAGACTGATTGAGCTACACCCATGGTCTCTTCTCCTCTCCAGTAGAGGGAATATCAAGGTGAGAATAAAAACTTTACAACAAAATAACTCAGCCAGACATTCTTTGGTGTCAAATTGGCTTAAGCAGGAACTGACCTCGAACAAAACAGGCTTATATCAGGCTTAGATCAGCTGACAGCCACAGTTAGGGGTACTCTGGCCACTCTTCATAAAACATGGGCTACGTGGGATGAATTTGTGAACCTCCCATTAGATAAGTTAAGAGAGTGGCCTACTGGTTGGGAGGTTGCGGTGACTCTGGTGCCCTCCTTTTTCTCTCTTTTTAGAGGGAAGACTAGCCCCAATCCTGATATATTTCTCAGTAAAACCCTTCATAAATAGTTAGGCGGTACCTGGAAAATATATGTATGTGAATTGCAAACTCATTGGTGCTTGCTTTTGCTTATGTTATATTTTGAGTTCTCTGTTCATTATACGTTTGTACTTTCGCATGCTTATCTTACATATAAATATGAACATGCTTTGTGTGTATTGTACATTCTTAATATGTAAATACAATTTTCCTATTATAAAATAAAGAATTAAAAAAAAAGAAAAAAAGAAACTAAGGCACCTGTCAATAGCTTTCTATATACTGCAAGAATGTTAACCTTAAAACATCTTTTGCAGTTCCACACAGCAAGTGGCCAATTTCACATATTTCAGACTCATTTGTATTTTTATAGTCCCATTTTTACTTAGCAAACTGTATTAGAATCAAATAATGTGACACTGTCAATCAATGTTTTCGTTTTTCAGAATGCCAGAAAAATGAAAAATCTATGTAGAACATGATATGTTTTTAGTAACAGGAATGTTTTAGTAATAATTTTTTATGCGCGGGCTTCAGTAGAAATGTATTGCATATCACTGGAAGCTTCCAATTAATGTCACTGAGTTCCATTGAGAGTAACCTCAATTCTTCAGATTCTGTTTAAAAGATCTACTGACAATAAGCTTGATAACATGGGAAACTGTCTCTTTAACTGGGATTACCACTTTACTTATGAGTCAAATGTCAGTTTGCTTAGCAGAAATACTATCAGTGACACAGGCCATCAAAAAGGGTACATAGGATGCTTTCTGTTTATTCTTGGGCTCCTTTTCTCCGATATGAACCTTTTCAGTTGCATTGAATAGTTTTAGATTGTTTTAACCTTTTTTTTGTTTGATCCACAGATTTTGCATTGTTTTTTTTCAGATACTTAAAACACAATATAATGACTTAATTTAATCTTTTTAATTGTTTAAAAGAACACTATAGTGTTAGGAATACAAACATATATTCTTGACACTATAGTCCTTAAGTGGGTGTTTAGGTTACTGCCCCCCCCCCCCCTCCAATCTCAGTAAAAAGATGAAATTACTCACCTTTTATTCCATGCCGTGCCGATCTCACTGCAGATAGTCCCATCTGGCTATGCCTCCAATCCTGATGATCTCAACCAATCCAATGCTATCCATTGTAAAGTATAGTGAGGCTATTACACATGCTCAGCAAAACACAGCCCTGGCCATCCAGCATCTACTCATAGAGAAGCATTGAAACTACGTATCTCTATAGGGAATGTCCAGCATCTTCATGCAGAGTGTGGAGACGCTGAATGATTGTGCTGCACACTGTGCAACACTGCCCCAGGAAGAACCTCAAGTGGCCATTTGAGTGGCTGTCACTGGAGGTGTTAATAGACACCAATGTAAATACGGTCTGAAAAGCCTTCAGGGACAGGCTATATACACCAGAACCACTACATTAAGGTGTAGTGGTTTCGGTGACTATAGTGCCCCTTTAACTTGTTTAAAGTGATGTATTAAATTATAGTTATTATTTGTCACAAGCACAAGATGATGAAATGTAATTTGATAGTAAGCTGGAGATTCAGACGCTCATTCACATAAATGCCCCCATATTTCATGCTGGCCACGCTGCATTAGTGAAGTGCGGCATATGGATGCATCACATCATACTTGATACATTCCTTCCATTCCATATAGGGTAATACAAACAGACTTCTTCCCTCTCTTACATTCCTTCAAAAATGTCTGCCATGTAATTCAGTCAGTGGGAATGTTCAGCGGTGGGACCTCAAATCTTTGTTGCTGAGTTCTCTTACTGCCACAAATATTTATACTTGATTTTAGTTTCTAGAATCTAATATTGCCGATAAGAGTATTTTCTATGTACATTTTATATGCACAAACCATAGTACATAGAAACATAGAAACATAGAATGTGACGGCAGATTCGGCCCATCTAGTCTGCCCAATTTTCTAAATACTTTCATTAGTCCCTGGCCTTATCTTATAGTTAGGATAGCCTTATGCCTATCCCACGCATGCTTACACTCCTTTACTGTGTTAACCTCTACCACTTCAGCTGGAAGGCTATCCATGCATCCACTACCCTCTCACTAAAGTACTATTTCCTGATATTATTTTTAAACATCTGCCTCTAATTTAAGACTATGTCCTCTTGTTGTGGAAGTTTTTCTTCTTTTAAATAAAGTCTCCTCCTTTACTGTGTTGATTCCCTTTATGTATTTAAATGTTTCTATCATATCCTCCCGTCTCGTCTTTCCTCCAAGTTATACCTGTTAAGTTCCTTTAACCTTTCTTTGTAAGTTTATCCTGCAATCCATGAGCCAGTTTATTATCCCTTCTCTGAACTCTCTGTAAAGTATCAATATCTTTCTTGAAATACGGTTTCCAGTACTGCGTACAATACTCCAAGTGAGGTCTCACCAGTGTTCTGTACAAAGGCATGAGCACTTCCCTCTTTCTACTGCTAATACCTCTCCATATGCAACAAAGCATTCTGCAAGCATTTTCTGCTGCTCAATTACATTGTCTGCCTACCTTTAAAGGGACACTATAGTCACCTGAACAACTTTAGCTTAATGAAGCAGTTTTGGTGTATAGAACATGCCCCTGTAGCCTCACTGCTCAATCCTCTGCCATTTAGGAGTTAAATCCTTTTGTTTATGAACCCTAGTCACACCTCCCTGTATGTGACTTGCACAGCCTTCCATAAACACTTCCTGTAAAGAGAGCCCTATTTAGGCTTTCTTTATTGCAAGTTCTGTTTAATTAAGATTTTCTTATATCCTGCTATATTAATAGCTTGCTACACCCTGCAAGAGCCTCCTGCATGTGATTAAAGTTCAATTTAGATATTGAGATACAATTATTTAAGGTAAATTACATCTGTTTGAAAGTGAAACCAGTTTTTTTTTCATAGCCAGGGGAGGTGTGGCTAGGGCTGCATAAACAGAAACAAAGTGATTTAACTCCTAAATGGCAGTGAATTGAGCAGTGAATTTGAAGGGGAATGATCTATACACTAAAACTGCTTTATTTAGCTAAAGTAATTTAGGTGACTATAGTGTTCCTTTAAGTTATCAGAAATAATCACCCCTAAATCCCTTTCCTCAGATGTTGAGGACTCTATCAAATATTCTATCAAATAGGACTCTATCAAATATTCTGTACTCTGCCCTTGAGTTTTTACGTCCAAGATGCATTATCTTGCACTTATCCACATTTTTCTAGTTTAACTAAATCATTTGCCCTTTGGCTTATTCCTCCTGGAACATCAACCCTGTTACATATCTTAGTATCATCAGCAAACATACATACCTTACCATCTAGACCTTCTGCAATATCACTAATAAAATATTAAAGAGAATGGGTCCAAGTACAGATCCCTGAGGTACCCCACTGGTGACAAGCCCATACTTCGAATATACTCCTTTGACTACAACCCTCTGTTGCCTGTCACTCAGCCACTGCCTTACCCATTCAACAATATTGGAATCCAAACTTAAAGATTGCAGTTTATTGATAAGCCTTTTATGTGCAACAGTGTCAAAAGCCTTACTGAAATCTAGGTAAGCAATGTCTACTGCACCACCCTGATCTATAATTTTAGTTACCCAATCAGAAAAATCAATAAGATTAGTTTGGCATGATCTCCCTGAAGTAAACCCATGTTGTCTCTGATCTTGAAATCCATGTGATTTTAGATGTTTAACAATCCTATCCTTAAACATTGTTTCCATCACTTTCCCCATTACTGAAGTAAGGTTTACTGGCCTATAGTTGCCCGACTCCTCCCTATTACCTTTCTTGTAAATGGCACAACATTCGCTAACTTCCAATATTCTGGGACTACTCCTGTTAACAATGATTGGTTAAATAAATCTGTTAATGGTTTTGCTAGTACACCACTATCAACAGTGCAGTGTGAAGTGAAACTTTAAGGTCCTTTCAAAGATTCTGATCCAACAACCAATAGAAATGATTTATAATCATTTATCAAATCACACAACATATCTAATAAGCCTATATGTTTCATGTACTAACCCTCGGAGTATAAATTCATATTGGTTAATATAAGCCCTTCCAAGGTTTAAGTATGCAACTAATATGGCTCTTCAGCACTGCATAACTATTTCTACTTTCTAAAAATGGGATTCTGTAAGACTGTTAAGATATTACAATTGTAATCAGTATACAATAGGCTTCTAAAACAGGTGCAGTTTTGATAAATTGTACTAATTAAGTTGAGGCTTCTGAAGAATCCTTACAGAGGTGTGCATTGAGCACATACGTGGCATTTGTTATAAAAGAACAGATGTACCACAGCAGCAAATCTATTTTATTTGTTTCAGCAGATGATCAGGACTTGAGGTGACTGCGGTCAGGTACTGATTATGTAAATGTGTTCCTGGAGGATCCTGCTGCCTGTTTCTTTGCAGTTCTAAAAGATAACATGCATTAAAATATATATATATATATATATATATATATATATATATACATTTGTTTTCCCATTTTATTTCCATCTGTAAAAGAAATAAGTGTCCCTTTATTGATGAAAAAGTAAGTGAGTATTATTTTTACGGTTTACATTAATCATGTGATCATCAACAGGTTTTATTCTGAATATTAGTTTGTAGATTACTTTTTTTGTCTTTTTTTTGCTCTCTGATCTTCTTCAATGAATTTACAGTACCACAAAGGCATTATTTTTTACATTTAATAATTGATTGTTATAGTGCATTGACATTGAAGGCATTAGTAATAAATCTATCTCACCTTCTCCGGCAGGTGCAATCATACTGGAAATTATGAGAGAATGAGAGGGTAATGCAAACTATGTCAAGAATTGTGGCAATTGTTATATTTTATACGCCACTGGAGGTTCCATTTATGCTTCAGGCCACACTAGAAGGTCAAACATACAAAAGTGAAGAAAGTCATAAACTAATCTTGACAGGAAGTGGGGCATGGAACAGGCTGTAACTGCGTGAGCAATGGTACTGTGTTACAGACTGTTAAAGCTATCACTGAATAGCATAGGATCTTTAAAAAGGTTTCAGTGTAGCAAGGAATTCTCAGGAAAAATACACAAGGCAAGGCTTTGTTTCTTTAACCAACAGAATAAGCTTATGTTATGTTGGCTTGGAATGTTTGCTAATCTGCTAATAGCTTTCTCTGTGTTACAGAATGGATGCACTTAACCCCAATGATAATGTTGACCCAGACTATTTCCAAGTTGAATCTGGCTATCTAAGTATTAAATTAGTTATTATGGTGGATTGACTAATCTAAAAGTTACATTGCTTGGGGATCTAGGTGCTTAGAAGGTAGTTCAAATGTTGGACAGCAAGGCAAATCTGAACAGTTCTGTTTTAGGCAACGGTCAGTAATGTATAGGAACACTCCAAGCACCATAACTACCACGCTCTGTAGTGATTATGATGCCAGGAGTGCCCTATCCATTGTAAGCAATAAAACTGACTTCTTACTTGGAGTCCACTGGGAACCTCTCCCTATCTCCACTGTCTCAACCAGGAAGATCTCTGAGCAAAACCATGCAGTTCTCATCCAATGAGTTGGCCATTACTGCAGGACTTGTTTCTGGAGAAGTAATGGAAACTCCTAAGCAGGGATTTCCATCTCTCAGGCTGAAGTAGCCTGGAGGACCCCAAGCAATAAGTCAAGCCAATCTAAAATGGTTTTAGTAATTACAGTTGGAAGGGGGTGGGGTACCAGGGTACTGGTATTTTTACTATGCCACTCGCCAACTTTGGCTTACTGACTGGCAGACACAGAGAACCTAGACTTTCTGGGTGGACCTGGAGTTGACTGTCTCTGGCAAGGCTCCATTAGAGTCGATCTGTAGACGTGTCAGGTATCTCTAGTGTTCCTAAACAACCCCTACATTGTCTCTACCTTGGCAGTTTGCTTTTCATGTAGAGACAGAGAAGACCTTACCTCTTGCCTGGGTTATTTATTCCTTCTGTACTTTAACCCTGATTTATACATTTTGACAAACAATACATTTTTTTGTACATGGTAAAACATCTCATCATTCTTTAGAAAATATATATTTTTTTTTTTTAAAAACATCCATTCAAAGTCTTTACATATAATCGGCACAAGAATGTCAAACTATTACTTCCATTCAATTTATTCTAAAAATATGCAAAACAGCTGAGCCCTCACACTGTATAGGTTCTGATTTCTTCAACAGGCAAAGGAGTGATTTGAACTACCATTCTTTATGAAGCCTTGAATCCAAGGCAATTTTTTTTCATATTTAATAATATATTTGCTTGAAGTGTTATCCTTACTTTCTAGAACATTTTTAAAATATTCATGGTATTTCTTCTTTTTTAATCAACAAATTGATACTGAACTTGAGGTTTTACAAATAGATTTCTTTATCATAATAGATGAACCCTGCAATTTTCAGAAGTTGACATTTTATCTAGTTACTTAGAGTTTCTCCTTTTTCAATTTAGAGTGAAAGGCATAAAAAAATTAAATTTTTATGAAAAATAGCGCAGTCATATTCTCTTACTCGGTTACTAGAATAAGCCATTGTTAGCTCACAGCGTTTGAAATGATGAATGGATTGTCAGTTATATAAAGCTAAGCATGAAAACAACAAAGTCATGGTGAAGGAGAGGAGGATGCTCACACAAATAGATTTATAGAGAAGCAAGAAACAGATTTTAAATGTATAAGCTAGTGCACATGATCCCTTTGTCTTTGCGTAACAAATAAAAATGTTTGCTCTCTACAATTTCAATTGACTGTGGTATAAAAATCACTTCCGGTAATGTGATATTAAGATAGTATCCTATGCATATATAGGAGGTTGCCAGGTTTGTCTCAGAGGCCCAAGTCTGAAAGGTCTGGACCTCTGGGTCAAACCACTGTTCTCTTGGTTCAGGTGAGCTAAAGAGTAAGACTTTTTTAAAGGGGAACAGTCACTTACCATAGTTTAATAGTATGTTAAGTGATCCCCTATATTTAGCAAAGATGTGTTTTGTGGGATATGAAAAATAGAATTAAATGTAAAAATCCACACCACTTTATGGTGGAGATAATTGATAAGAAAAATATGATTGAGGGCCAAGAGATAGGCACTAACTGTTTATTTTATTCACAGATCACATAAAATGTGAGTAATAGCAGGGTAAAATGGGAAAATAGGTGCAATGGTAAAAATATATATATATTTTTTTAGCTTCTTCCACTGTTTTCCCTCCGTTGTTTATTTTTTTCTCTCACTTGATCCGTAGTCTAAATGGCTCTTATCAGTGTTCTGCAAAATATATACATAAAAATTATATTATGTTTATGTTTTGCAGCACACTGATTGGCCCTTTTTTCGCACACTTTTTTGTTCTTCTGATTCGGTTTTTGAATCAGAATATTGGTACCGAAATTCTGCCTAGCCAAACTTACATTCGAGCTGAAGTTCTATTTGTTTTTTTAAAAAAATAAAAGGTTTGGCCAAGCCAAATTTTCTTGCCATGTACATGTCTAATATTAACAAGACAAAAAAATGAAGAGTACAGCTGGAGTCCAGAGTTAGCTGAATAAGTTGTTTCAACAAATCACTATAACGGTATAATTATAATTACCTTAATAGCGTTTTTTTAAAATATTTTTTTAAGGGGGATTCCTATTTGGTAATGAATTAAGTCAACTTAGCTGAAAGTATGCATATCTCTCTAGTAGGTGTGCTTTGGAAATGCTTATATAATTGACAAGTGGCTTGGTCTAAAGAAGGTTAGGAACTATTGCTCTATGTGAAGATCTAAGCAGGTTTTATTTCTGTATTGAACACTGAGTTTGGGGTAGTTTTTCAATATGTTTTCTGAATGAATGATTCGGATGTAACCACATTCCAAGATACATTGGCCACTCATCACATGGCTAGTGGAGGTGCTTCCTGGGGCAGTGCTGCACACTGTGCAGTATTGACATTAAGTGTCTCCACCCTCTGCATGCAACACTGAACTTTCCTCATAGAGATGCATTGTTCCAATGCATCTCTATAAGGAGATACTGATTGGCCAGGACTGTGTTTGGCTTGTGCTGGCTCTGTCCCTGATCTGCCACCTTGATACTCTCAGCCAATCCAGTGCTTTCCTATGGGGAAGCAGTGATTGGCTCAGATCATCACTTCTGATGATATCAGCCAAGGAGACAGATCAGGGGCAGAGCCAGCAGCAGCAGACTGAAATAAAAGTAAAATTTTTGTGTTCCTGACTCTATAGTGTTCCTTTAAGATAAGCTTATGTAGATCAATTCATCTTTCAACTTCTGAGAATTCGTTGTATGGAGACTGATACAGGCTCCAGTGGTCTTTCCATTTCTAAATTGTTAATTCACAACTAAACACAAATTAAATAACATATAAAAATGTTAACACACGTTAAAGATTATGTTCTTTGTTTTATTCCATTGTTTAATTTTCTGAGACAGGATGGGTCCCTTTATTGGATGAAATAGGAAGAGGAAAAAGACAAGATTTTTTTTAATAATAAATAAAATATATATACTTTTATTTTTATCATACTTTCCTATGATACATTAGAAATGTAATGTTTGTAAGCTAGTTGAATTCATTTATATGCAGCAAGCCTGGGTGAAAGTGAAAATAATTACAGGGTATAAATAAATATTTCAGTTTTCAGAGAGTTATAGAGTGACCTAATAATAAAACTAATTAATTTTGACCTGTGAGTGAAATGTATAAAGTCTTTTATTCTTTAACTACATGCTTCACCTTACCATACTACAGCGACAATTAAATCTACATCTTTCTCTATAGCCTTTCAATACTTTGTGTACACAAATAAAATGCACAGATTAAATAAGTAATAATGCATTAACCCTAAAGAACAACTGATGGTGTATGTTGTCATAACCATAGAAAAATGGCCCTTCCTACTTTCTGATGTAGAACTTTCCATTTATACAGAAAAATATATTAAAGGGATCTAAAGTGTAAGGAATACAATGTTGTATTCCTTACACTATAGTTCCCTCTGTCCCTCCCCACCCCTTATGGCCCCTCCTCCCTCATGGCCCCTCGTCTCCTGGCATGGAAAGGGTAAAAAAAACCTTTGTTTACTTACCCGATTCCAGAACTGATCTCCCTTGGCACTGGATCGACGTTCCGCCTCCTCCTAGGTCGTCTGATGGGGGGGCAATGCGTACACGCAGGGAGCGCCACGAGCGCATTAGTTCCTTCCAACAGGAAAACATTGTCTCCATGATTTTCTATGGGGATTGCATTGACGCTGGATGACCTCAGCCAGTCTTAGTCCTGCAATGTAATTATTGCAGGTTTCTAAAACTGCATTTTTTTACATTGCATAACTAAAGGGGACTGGGACACTATACCCAGACCACTCAATGAGCTAAAGTGGGCTCATAAAGAGTAATGAGGCAGGACATTCCCTAGGAAGTCGTTAGAGGCCAGATTGTGATGATACCATGTATAATAATGTACTAACATGGTATTTTATAATAATTTGGGTGAGCTGTTTCATTGTTGTGTTACATAGTTATCAAAAGCAGCTAAACGTATACACATATTCAAAATATGTATAAAAACATATACACATATTCAAAATATGTATAAAAGCCTAAAGATTCATATGTATTAATTCATATAAATTGATATACAATTAAAGCCAAACCTGGACCTTTTGCATTTTCATAAATTATTATGAATAGGTAAATTCAATAAACTAAAAATTGTGAAGAACTGACAATTAAAGGAACATCATAGGGTCAGGAACACAAACTTATATTCCTGACCCTATAGTATTAAACCACCATCTAGGCCCCTGGCCAACTCCTTGCACCCTATAGTAAAATCTTAATTTTAATCTATTCTGTTGCTGCTGGCTCTGCCCCTGATCTGCCTGCTTGGCTGACATCATCAGAAGTGTTGATCTGAGCTTGTCACAATGCTTTCACATAGGAAAGCACTGGATTGGCTGAGACTGTCAAGGAGGGAAATCAGGGGCAGAGTGAATCAATGCATATCTATGAGGAAAGTTCAATGTCTCCATGCAGAGGGTGGAGACACTGAACGATAATCACCTCTAGTAGCCATCTGAGGAGTGGCCAGTGGAGCTATCACTAGGGTGTAACGTAAACACTGCATTTTCTGGTAACTATAGTGTCCCTTTAAATTCTAGATTGTTCACCAAAATAGCCAAAATGCAAATATCACTAGAATAGAACATCCTATTTTGATGTTTAAATTCTAAACAATTGCAACTTTAATGATTAATACTAACAGCCTAGACTGATTCAGTAAATTCATTATTCACTTTTCCCAATATATGAAAAATCCATCCATAAACATATGGATAATACAAATTTGGAAGATTTATTAAGTAAACATTGAAATGAAAACTGAATTTTAACATTTCCCTACTTAGTTTACAGTTTAGTTGATAAAGTCCAATTTACCTTTCCCTTCAATGCCAGTGCTGATCTTCACCAACAAGAGAAATTAATTTCAGGATTCCTTTTAGTCAATATGCATCCTTATCACTTCCTCGCATGGTGCAAAGTCTTTTTTTTTTATGTGGCTCTGTCACCTCAAACTTATCTTCTTAATATTGATTCCTTTTTTCTTCCACTTTCAGAATCTGTTCTTTCTTCATTTCTGATCTTTTTTTATTTAACACATGATACAAAACTGGGACTATTTTGACTTATGTATTTTTCCTACATTTGACAAATTTGATAAAGGTTGGACCTGATGGCAAAGTCCACTGCCTCTGTCAAGATGATGGAGCTTGCCATAAGCTCCATCCTTTGTCAATATTCGTGAGGCATAGGAAAAATACACAAGACTAAATTGTCATACGTTTTAAAGAGAAATAGATATGATATTCAGAAAAGAAGATCAGATTATGAAAAAGGAAAAAAAAAGATGAAACATTAAGAGAAATGCAAGTTTGAAGTGACAGAGACACTTTAGAGCAAATACAGAGCCATTAACACTCCTGTGTTCTGAAATGTTATCCTTCATGTAGATCCTACAGGCCGCCTAACATTTCTTTAACATTTCTTTTTGCAGTCAAGGCCAACTTGAAGATGCAGTCAATGCCTATTTGGTAAGGAATTAAAATGAATGTCACCTTAACTGAAAGTATGCAAGTTTGTAAGTATGCCTTGACTGCATCGTCAACATCTGCTGCATTGCTACCATCACATGTTTGTCACTGGTATTCTGTACAACGTGTCTTCCCCCAGGTAATTTAATACAATGCAACTCTTGAAACTGCTAACATTAACATACCCCTCCATGTCTGCAGCCTTTATGTCTCAGTCCTGTTCTGTAGCTCTCATAAATGAAACAAAGGTAAATGATAATTCATAATAATAGTTTATGAAGTGGTTTGCAATGAACTTACAAAATTAACAGTATTTGATTTATTGTGAGTTTGGCTTTTTTAATCAATATAATTTTCCATGAATGTAATGGGCTGAGTAAGATTTACCATGTGAAAAGAAAATCACACCTATTTACATATATTGCGATATTTAATTGTTTGTTTTGGTGAAACTGATGGTGTACTGATGTATTGAAGCGTAGTTTTAATTCACAGAATGACAGCATTAACAAAGAGACATAGCAACTAAAGCAAAAAATATATACACAGATTTTCCAGCTAGTGATTTTCCAGCTACTTAATACTTTTATATTTAATATAATTAATAAAGAAAATAATATTATAGAACATCAATTATAATATAATATTGACATTTACAAAGTATACCTTTCTAAGTTAAGTAGCATTTATTTGATACCAAGTATAAATGAACCAATGGACCTTGTATGCTATTATATATTTTATGAAACATGATAAAACGGCGTAAAATACGTCCTTCAACTTTGTAAAAGAATGTGATATAAAATGCATTTATTCTCAGTGCACGTGACACCTCTGTCAACACATGAGATAAATTTAATCTGTGACTTTTCATTGTATTTTACGGGTTACGCGCAAGAACACATTCAATATGTGTTCATCTACCCACCTTCTTATACAGAGTAGTGACTCTTCCTAACTATGTACTAAATGTATAAATATTTATGTACCCTATGAAACACACAAAACAACGGGCATTGTAAAACTATTCTAAACCTTATAATCAATTTTAATTCAAACAAACCATATTATGGCTACCATGGAATAATTTATATATATGAAATGTGAATTCGTAGATCCATAATAGAAAATCATTTTCTGATTATCAGTCTCTTAATCCCTTGCAGTCGATTGTAGAAAAAGAGAGTAATTAATAATGTATTATCAGCCCATAAGGCATCAAATTGATCTGCCTGCAAAGAGTACTTTGTCAGCATAGTAACATAGATTATGAAAGCAGAGCCAATTTTCCATAGGAGTATACCTATCTCTCTAACAAAAATTAATATTCCTTTTTAGTCTTTAACATTTGGTAACCTAGCCAGATACCTTATTAATATTCAAAGTATATGGTGACCTTGTGTCTGTTTCTGATATTTTTGATGTACTAAAATAAGACCACACGTTTCCTAGCATACATAAGTAAAAACATTGCATTTGATAGACGCAAGATGAAAATTTGTGAAGTATATAGTGACGTCAAGTATAAATAACATACTTAAGCTAAGGTGAAAATTGACCATAACCATCAACCTTTACTCTATGATAATTAGAAATTCCACAAACCAAATACAGAAAAGGTTAATTACAGCATGGATGCTTAAATGCTGTACATGTTTTTCAAGCAGGTGGGGGATACTGAAAATGCACCTAGGAAACAAACACTTATTGATTATTTGTATTATTAAAAGTGAAATATATTTATTTTAAAAATACACTACCTTTTATTTGCTTCTGATTGGATCAGCATTTTGTCACTATGTTATTTTGAATATATAACCAATCACCTGTTTTCCTTTAAGTAACTAATAAACCTGAGCTTTCAGTTTTATCTGAATTGAGATTTGGGTGAAGTTAGGCTGATTGGCTTACCGGCCACATTGCATATCTACCACGTGCCATGCCAACATAAAACTGAACAAATGATATATTGATGCCTAAATATGTTTAGATGCTTCATGATTTGGGATTCTGCTTGTGGTACCTAAACAAGGGGGATAAATTGGAGAGGGTGGCTCATATTCTGGGTCATAGAGACTAGTGTGCAAGCCTGCCTGTGCCTGCCAGTTACACAAAATTTGGGAGATAGACATATTATGTTTAATAATAGTTTAATTGATCCTAGCGTAAGACTGTGGTTAGCAGTAGCCACTGACATTTACACCAAGTTTAGTTAACTGATTTAGCGTTTGACTGCTCTTTTATTTTTGTTAACTGTATACAGAAGGATTTTTTTTTTGGGGGGGGGGGGGGGGAGGGGAGGGTTGTTCAGTCCAATGTGTGCTCTTTTCCCTTTAAATACATAGGAACAGTAATTCGAGTAAAAATTGGATGTAGTGAGAACACGATACAAAGGCTTACTTATGAATTTAAAACATTTACTAAATTCCTTGCAAAGATCAAACAGATATAGACACATATAAAAAGATAACTTTTTACAGTTGAATAATCACATTTCAGGATGACCAATTTAAATAAGCATCACTCCAGATATAGTGGAGACTGTAATAAAATAGCTAAAACAGTCATAATTTGTAAAAGCACTGAAGACAGAAGGGACGTAGTGTAAATGTGACAGAGCTCAAATAGATGACATTTATTCAATATAACTTAAGAAGGAGATAATGTGCAGATTTTCTAAAGACTAACAAAATATAATGTAACTATGGCAATGCCGTAGAGCAAATGTGAGGGTCAAATATACCTTGCTAATGAGCAATTCGGCTGAATGACATGGGCAATATACCATGTGTAGGATAAATTTTTTTTTTTAGAAGTAGACATAGACATTAAAAATGTTTTAACTCTTTGACTAAGCAATGCATCACATGCATAGTGTTTCAAGTTATTGTTATTATTTGCAATTAACAGATAATGGCAAAAATAAGAAACAGGGCTTAGAAATTCAAGTCTTACACTAGTAAAAGGGTCTCAAAGTTTAATTCCACTGCAAGCGAGGGGAGATCCATGGCACAGAAACCAGGGATGAATTTCTACTTGTCTGAGAATTTTTAGCTGCCACTGGCTACTGAGAGAGTGGAAACCTTGAGCCCTAATAAGAACTTATATTCATGACTAATGTCAATTTACAATGGAAATGTTAACAGAAATCATGTTATGGTTAATCGTGTTATTGGTTTAGTGTCACTTTTGCTGATATGCTGATCATCAGAAGCAAATGCAGGTATAAGAGAGCTTACTGGAAAGAAAAGTATTGACGCTAACAGGCCAATCCACGGGCTAAGCAAACCTTACCACTAGCCCACAGGGGACCAATGCACCCCGACACACAGAGGAGTACCTAGGTTGCATGTGGTATGGGTATGTAATCATGGATAATAAAGGATGTGGCAGGGAATTAAGAATGATGGAATATGCCTCTTATGAAGAACTGAATACCTCTATCAGATGAAATCATTAAAAATGCCGGCTAGCTTCTATGTTATGGGTCGAGTGCATGCTAATCCATCGGCATGTCGTAGTATTGAATTATGTTTTAAAAAATGAAAATGATCAGTTTTGGGCTTAAAATCGTGTACCCTAGATTTTAGTGACTTAATGACTCATACTAAAATCTGAATCCGATACCCTAAGTTTGTAAATTCCATCATTTGGTAACAATGCTGTAATATCAGTATCACACAATCATTGCCCTAAAACAGATCTACAGTTTGTTTCTTAAGATGATTTTTATTTGCTTTCTTTATGTAAATCACTAGTTAGTGGTTACATTAATTGAGCTTTGGGGCACTAATCTCTGTTTGTTGATTGCAAACCTTTTGATTTAAAACTGTTCTATACTATAATGATGTTTCAAATTCTTCTCTTACTTTGTCATGTTTTTATCAGTTGTCAGTTACCAGATCGCTACTTTGCATTAAAAGAAAGCAAAACAAAACAAACAAAAAATGATCAGAGAACATCTGTCAACACAACACCAGTAATCGGTTTTCAGAACCCTATTCGGGTGATCTGCTAATAATATTATCTGTGCAATAAAGATGGCTAGATGGTCAGGGAAGATTTAGGATCTAAGATTGGAGGGAGGTTGCTTAAAGATTTAGAAGGGGAGTTAGCGTTGATTAGAAGCAGGATTTATATAGGAATTTGGAAAGAGTTGGTGAGAGCATTATGGGAATTGCACAGGTGATAAGGATATTTTGCTACTATTGTTGTTTTTTTCACTAACTCCATAAAATGTTTATCAATAAGTTACCAAAAAAATTAATAATATACAGATGTCAATAATTTTTCTCATTAATTGCACTAAAACATTAATATTGATGAGGATGGTCAGATGTTACTATAACTTGGAATAGCTTCAAATTTGATATATATATATTTGAGTTCTAAATGATCTAGTCATTAATTGGAATATTGGGACAGGTATTTTAAACAGGATATGCAAATTATTGCATATAAAAAATTGCTCCAAATTACACATTTTATTTCATTACTATATAAACTGTATCTAAAAAACAGAAACTGTATCTAAAATGAACAGAATTACAGAACAAGATCATTTAGAATTAACAGTATACCATAGTCACACGTTCTATTCAATATTTTAAGAGTTGGGACTATATTGTGTATGTGCTTTTAATCAAATATATCTCTTGCCTGTGTGGTTCAATCTGATTCTTTTGTAAGGCAACAATTCTTGTCTTGTAAAGGTCCTGTGTTGTGACAAGTGTCGCTGGAGTCCTCTCCTGCTGATGTGTCACAGCTGATAGTATAAGCATTCCGCATTCTTTTATGGTACCATATTGTATTCTCTTTGTGCATATTCTTTTAAAGGAAAATATTATGGGTATATGGAAAGATTAACATTGAAATGTCATTTGTTGAAACAGATTCACAAATCAAAACATCCTTTTCACAGGAATACAATGCAGCATAGAAATCAAAGGATTTGCAGAAAACATCAACTAGTAATAGTTCTAAGAAATGCAGCATGAATAGATCATTGTTATATACAAGTGAACCAATAAAGTGAAGCAGTGGCGCTATCAAACTGATACAACACATGATTAAATTTAAAGCTGAACTAACACTCCAAGGTTGCACCCCCAAAAATGTAACCTTAATAATTAGAATATCCAAAACACTTTGGAGGGTGTGCTAAATAATGTGAAACAAATGTATACACTTATCACTTGTATACACTTATCACTGAGATAAATTAGTGACGTGTCACCTTTAAATATTCATAAACACATGTGAAAAAAAGAATAATACATAATAGTACAACTTGTCAGATTAACCCGTTAACGCCGTTACGGCGTTCCATGCCGTCCCCATTATAATGGGCTTTAAAGCCGTTGCGGCGGCATGGTACGCCGTAACGGCTTTGAGCCCCAGGAGGTAAGTTATACTTACCTCCGCCGCGATCCTCTTCTGGGGGGCTGCCTGACAGCCAAGTCAGCCCTCCCACGGCATATGAGGCCCCCGGGGGCCATGTGATCGCTCTCAAAGAGCAATCACATGGCCCCCTATAGCTGGCTATGGATCTGCCAGCAGGGGGACTGTCTAAAATATCAGACAGTCCCCCTGCTGGTAAGAAAGTATAAAAAAAGAAATTAAACATGTTAAAAAATAAATTGAAAATATTTTTATATATATATAATATGTATATATATTATGTATATAATATATATACATATTATATATATGTAACGTCATACAAAGTGTATTTTAATACTAATATAAGTATATATATTAGCATTAAAATACACTTAGAATGACGTTACATATATATAATATGTATATATATTATATATATAATAGATGTACATATATATATTATATATATATATATATATATATACGTATAATTAAAATAATAAATAAATAAAATAATAAAATAAATAAATAAAATATTGAAACAAAATTTAATATAAATTATATATTCATATGTAATTTCATTCTAACTGTATTTTGTTAATAATATATATATATATATATTGGTAACAAAATACACTTAGAATGACATTCTATATATATATCTATCTATATATAAAATACAAATAATCGCAAATATATATATATAGATAAATATATTTACATATAATTACATAAAAGATTACATTAGTATACACGTAGAATTTAAATACATATATATGTATATATATTAAAATTCTACATGTATATTTAAGTAATCTTTTAACATAATTATGTGATTTGATTAATTAAAATTTGATTGACATGCCTGACAACACAGGGAGAAAGTGCAGAGAATTTAATTCGCAAGCACTATATTTGACCCTGTAATTCTCCACGACACCATAAAACCTGTACATAGGGGGTACTGTTTTACTCGAGAGACTTCGCTGAACTCAAATATTAGTGTTTCAAACTGGTAAATTGTATTACAACGATGATATTTTAAGTAGAAGTGACGTTTTTTGCATTTTTTTACAAACGAACTGCACTTTTATGGACTATATTATTGTTGTAATATGTTTTACTGTTTTAAAACACTAATATTTGTGTTTAGTGAAGTCTCCCGAGAATAACAGTACCCCCCATGTACAGGATTTATGGTGTTTTGGAAAGTTAGAGAGTCACATATAAGGCTTGTATTTCATTTTTTTCACATTGAAATTTGCTAGATTGGTTATGTTGCCTTTGAGAGCGTATGGTAGCCCAGGAATGAGAATTACCCCCATGATGGCATACCATTTGCAAAAGTAGACAACCCGAGGTATTGCAAGTGGGGTATGTCCAGTCTTTCTTAGTAGCCACTTAGTCACAAACACTGGCCAAATATTCGTTTTTTGCTTTTTTCACACAAAAACAAATATGAACGCTAACTTTGGCCAGTGTTTGTGACTAAGTGGCTACTAAAAAAGACTAAACATACCCCACTTTCAATACCTTGGCTTGTCTACTTTTTCAAATGGTATGCCATTATGGGGGTAATTCTCATTCCTGGGCTACCACACCGTCTCAAAGGTAACATTACTAATCTGGCAAATTTCAATTTGAAAATGGAACGTTCTATATTTGACCCTGTAACTTTCCAAAACAACATAAAACCTGTTAATGGGGGTACTGTTGTACTCGTGAGACATCGCTGATTACAAATACAGTATGTGCATTTTGTTGCAGTAAAACCTAACAGTATTATGACATTTACAGCTAAAATGTGAGGCGGAACTACACATTTTTAAAAAATAAATACATTTCTCACAGTTTTTTTTATTTTATTCATAATAAATTATATTCCATATATGAATAGTTAATGGTAAATTAAAGCCCTGTTTCTCCTGAACAAAATGATATATAATAAGTGTGGGTGCATATAATATGAAAGAGGGGAAACTACGGGTGAACAGACATATAGCGCAAATTCCAGTTTTTGTTTACGTTTTGTTTTGATCAGAACGTGCACTATTGACTCCGTCCTGAAGGGGTTAACAGAAAATATGCAAGTACAAAATATATACAAATATGTATAAAAATGATAGATACAGCTACATTAAAAAAATATAATACACCCTGACTGTATACTGTGGATAAAATATATTGCAGATATAGTTAAATATGCGGATGACTTGATAGGAATGGATGACAGATCGAAGTATTCAGATCCCCACAGGAGGCAAAGAAGAATTATAGTAAAATATATATATATAGTTTTATTGAAAAAACTTAATTGTAATAACATTTAAAAATATATAAATATATTTATATATATATATATATATATATATATATATATATAATAAAGGCGGAAGGGGGTACAATCAAAAGTACATAAATGGCTATAGCTGTGTATGCTAAATAGAGTAACATGCAATGCAAAATGTTTTGTCTGTTGCTATCGCTTACTGGCCAAGTGGTATATGCCATTTGAAGCACATTATTATTTATTTGGTCATAGCCGAATACCCAATATAAAACTGCAAGTCTTTGACCAAATAAATAATAATGTGCTTCAAATGGCATATATCACTTGGTCAGTAAGCGATAGCAACAGACAAAACATTTGTCTGCTTCGGCAATTCGGACCAATGGCATTCGGTTTGTCACTTCCGAACTACTGAACTTTGCCAATTTGGAATTTCGGCAATTTGGAACTTCGGCAGTTCAGAACTTCTAAACTTCTGCACTTCGTAAGCATCCGAATGTCCGAATTGCATGAAACAAATTGCACATGTCTAGTAAGTGGTTGTGGTGGCACTCCAGGCACTGGGAGCCCTATAGATGTGTAAGTGGTTGTGGTGGCAGTCATGGCACTGGGAGGTGGGAGCCCTATAGATGTGTAAGTGGTTGTGGTGGCAGTCCAGGGACTGGGAGCCAGGAGCCAAATAGATGTGTAAGTGGTTGTGGTGGCAGTCCTGGAACTGGGAACTATTTAAAAAGTAGCTATTAAGATCAGTAGCACAGTCTTATTGTGTTACTGATCTAGATAGCTACTTTTTCATATTGCAACATTGTTATTGATTTTGCTATAACTATTGGTTACACATACTCTTACCGTAGCTCTCTATCACTTCTATATAAGATACTGGTTTATTTATATCCAGTTTTAAATGACAGGGAGCAGCTACTGGCTGCTCACTGTTTGGGCGACATGCCCCTACTGGCGACATACCGCGAGTAGAGGCATGCAGCAGGATTTAACCTGTACCAGGCCCCCCCTTATTGCACTAGTCACTACTATTTTTAACTGACAGTGAGCAGCCACTGGCTGCTCGTTGTTTAGGCAACATGCCCTTAGAGGCATGCGGGAGGGGTTAACCTCCCTTTTCTTAATATGGGGGTCACATAGGTTAATATGGGGGGGCTGAAATGGTTAATGTTTATTACAAGAAGGGAGCTTGTAGCACTGCCAGCTCCCTCCTCTTTTTTTTTGACGCATTTGCAGTGCTATTTTCATCCTAATGGATGAAAACAAATAATTTTTCACTATATTTCGTCTGAAAAACGAATGGTTTACGGATGAAATTCGGGGTTGACGAATTAAATTATTATTTAGTACGAAATCATTCGTACGAAACAAAAATGTCAGAAATTTCACTGGTGCACATGTCTAGCAGATATAATTATTATTATTATTATTTTTACATCTAATTTGTGTTTATTTTCAAAATTCAAGACAGTTGCAGAAGAGTCACAATAAGAACAATATATCATTGTACATTAAGGGTAGCATGATATGTAACAACTCCTCCATCATGCAATGGGGATAAGTACCTCAAGATGAAACACATGCATGGTAAATATATGCTGTAACATAGAACAATAATGGACAATAATACACAATAACAAACAATAGAGTGTTACAGAAATAAAAATAAAAGAGAAATGGTTAATCACAGGATAACTTAGATAGAATCCAGCTTCGACCATGAAGCATTATACCATAACCAAAAACGTCAAGAGTGGTATTTTGAATATTACTAATAACATATATGTTCAAATAAACACAGCATCCTCTTGGCCAGTCCGGTACTAATTAGAAATAATAGTAGAAGTTGTACTAATAAAATAAATACTAAAACGCTGTTTTGTTTTACTGATTGCTTGAGCTTTCAACATGCAAAGCCTCTGGAATATAGTGTGTGCTTATATCGGGCATGATGTGATTATATTTATTTGACAGTTTTTAGCCTTTTTTACTACACTGCATTTACTGATTAGACACAGGTAAAGTTTAAAGCTGTCATAAAATGAAATCGTTTGCCATATCCCCCAGTTCATTGCAAACTGCTTGGAGCAAAACTACATACTGCAAGATTCTCCTGCTATATATTGAACCTTATGTTTTGTATGCTTTATAGGTTTCCTGCAAAATTGATGGGCATTTACGAAGATGATTGTGTTAAATTAGTTTTATGTTATGTGTGGAAAAGGGAACATCTTAAAACAAAAACAAATCACCTACAGCTTGTGCTAATGTTTAATGAGCTGCGTCATTGTTTTTTAAATACATGAATTAGCAATTGTCTTCTGCAGAATATTACATATTATATGTTCCTATTCATAGTATGTATGTATTTCTAGTGGATAAAGGAACAGATGCTAATGTGCTATTCTGTACCATGAAAAGTTTACAATGTGTGCGAGTACCAAGAGGAATGAGGGTCTTCTTATGAGTCCTAACATAACCATAGTTTTAGCTAAAAGTTCTCGTCATTCTAGCTATTTAGAACAGTGGACAAAGGGCCTGCCTTCTCTTTTTTCATTGATCTTCATCTCTGTAACATAATTAAACTGTACCATCTGTTAACTATCTTTCAAGCTGTTTCACATATGTGCTGCTGTTTCCATTGTGAGTGTTATTATGAGTATTATAATTTTTTTTTAGAAAGCACCAACTCATTTCACAGCACTGTATATGGGTACAATTTGTACAAGTAAATACACAACAATACAAGGTACAATACAAAATACAATAGATGTGATATAAAAGGTGCTTGATAGATAATTATTAGTGGTAAATAAAAAGCAGCTGAAGCCATCTGAGAATACTCCTTAAAATGCCACAAAAGAAAAAAAAAACTGTGTTAATGTTTAGCTGATAAACCCCACCATAAAAATATTTGAGTAAAGCGCTGTTAAATAATACACTGGGGGGAATCATGAAAGTATGTGAAACAAAATAATGGTTAATATATATATATATATATATATATATATATATACACACATATATATATATTTGTGTACGGGATTATGGATGGGGCGCACATTAAACTGTGTGTAATTTTGATGTATGAGAGTCGGTTGAGGTGTGCCGAAACCGACGTGAGGTTAGGCCTGCAAAAGAGGGCCCACCCAGGTATAATGATATATGAAGAGGGTGTGGTGGGAGGGAATTTCCGAAATCGTCGCAGACAGGTGAGTAAGGGGATTTGCTGGGTTTAAATAGCTATAAAATCCCTCCCACAATTTCAGGCAAACGCCTTCTATTTGTGTACGGGATTATGGATGGGGCGCACATTAAACTGTGTGTAATTTTGATGTATGAGAGTCGGTTGAGGTGTGCCGAAACCGACGTGAGGTTAGGCCTGCAAAAGAGGGCCAAAAAGTGTGTGACATTAATTAAACATAACAAAACATTTAGACATATTATAGAAAGCGAGCCCGATTTCTTTCTGGATTTGGAAAGAACGGGTTGTATGCCGAGGACTTCCAGCGACCCATCTTCTCTACAAGATGAGTTGGAACTGGATAACTTGAGGCTGCTGTGGCGGCCCTAACACGGAATGAATGTACCGAGATGGAACTTTGGATTGAGGCCAAAACTAACAAACAAGGAGCGAATGTATAGCATGAACTGTTTGAGAGATGTGGCAAAATTGTACGAGCAACCATTATAATCGGAACGCATTTATCATCTTGAACCACATACAATACTTACACGTATCGAAAGCCGTAGAGTACATTTGCTTAGTATTAGTGGACAAATCTTACCTGCATAGACTCTAACTTCAGGCATGATTGATACCTTTTTGACCTGCAGAGGAAAACTGGACTGCGTGTTCTTTTATCTCAACCGTTACGTTTAAGCAAGGTCCGACTTCAGGACTTCGGAAGTGGCTAAAGCGGAGGAAACTGCAGGGGAACTTGAGACGTCAGGGTTAGTGTTTATTAAAGAAAATACGATACCTGGAGCTAGTTCTTGTAGCATGCTGTGAGGAGGAAGGAAACGTAATAAGTTTAAATTATGCAAAACTCAGAAGCTCATTGGGCTTTCTCGTGTAGTAGAGCTGCGAGCTAATGGGTACCAATAGGTGAAGATAAGGACTATCCCGTAAGAGTTGAGGCCGTGCCAGTAGCCCTGTGTTTGAGAGAAGCCCTACCTACGATTTGGGCCATGTGGACTTGTGCCAACTATGCGCGGCAGGGTATTAACCTCTTGTGAAAAGCGTTAACCTGACCGTACACGTGCGATTACCAGCATTAACCATAGCGAAAAGGACTGTAACAGGCGCCTGATGAAACTGCCGTGATGTGAATCGAAGAATAGAATGCAAAGCCGTGACCCACCGTAGGGAAAAGTTTGCACGAGAGAGGAACCTGAAAAGGAGCTTTGACATAACTTGAAGACGATATGTGTTCGTATAGCAAGTACCCTATAGCAGTTACTTGGTAGGCATGAGATCGTAAAAGATTGTACTACAGGATGCATAAGGTGATACGCCTTAAATTAAAACATCCAGCATGACCGAAAGTAACTCCCGATGGACTACTTAAGCTTACATAAAGAGAAGCGTGAACAACGACAAATGCGTGACGAATGAAATTGACTGCGCATGGAGGACCCTGTGAATGTCAGGCGTGCCGACAAGTCCCTAATTAGTAGATTAAGGATTCGAATGGTATTTGTTTGGCCAAAATGGAGGCGGAGTGATGCCTCAATGTCCGATATGAAACAAGCGGGAAATCTGTTCACCCGGTCCAATCGGATCGCTAAAGCTTATCCTGCATTGCTTGTATAAGTGACGCCGACGTGAAATTGAGTGATAGTATGAGTCGATAAACGGTAATTTAGAACTCAATGTACCAAAGAGCCCCCGAAATGTTGTGAAGTAACGAATAGTATATTCGTAATACATGAGTCCGGAAGCAGTCACTGTACGTCACGACAGCGCCTGGAGGACCCGACGATGGTCCAATACGAGGCCAAACCTGTACAACGTGCAATGTGGAGGGCAACGTGAGGCCCAACATACCAATCCGACTGAATATAAGTAAGAAATGCCTGAAACACGTTGATGGAGGAACCGCCGGTCTTGGAGTCTACTAGCTCGGTCTGGGCACGTAGTATACATGGAACCTAAGGATCGCCAGTGAACGACAGGTTGGGGTAACATATGTATATATATATATATATATATATATATATATATAAATATACAGGAATCCTTGAACTGCTAGCACTGAGCATCTAGCAGAGCCATAGCCCGTAAGAGATAATGTATTGAAAGCACCGGAGTAGCCGAGTACGATAGTTCTGAAATACTGTTTTGCATCAATGTAGGAGTAAGTAACGCACGATCGAAACTAAGGCGGGAAATAAAGCGCTAGGATACCCAGAGCGGTTATGGGATCTAAATCATAGTGATTATGCTCGACGGGTCTGGGGTGTGTCGCCCCCCCCCCCAGCTGACTAGGAGCGCGAGTGTGAGTGCGTGTGTGCTGGCTGACTAGCTAGTGCCGCAAAGCGGCGAAACAATTACACTAGGTTGGTGACAGGTGAGGCCCTGCTAGTTGCCAAGCGGCTTGAGAGGCTCTATCTATGCGTTGGCGTGAGGGGGTAGCGAGGCCACTGAATGAGGTGGCGGGGTGTCGGCCTCTCGGTGACAGTTAAACATAAGATAGAATGGGAGTGACGGATGAGGCCCTCTCTATGCCACAATGCGAGGCGACTAGCTATGATTTGGCCCGAGGGGCGTAGTACCTCCGAGTATGAGGATGGGAGTTGGCCTCGCGGGACCACTAACCTATGGCGAAGAAGCCGGGGAGAATAACAACTAGTGGACACCTAGGAACCTAACAGCCAGCAGTTGCTAACTAAGATGGAAGGGTAGTTAGTGAGAGAGGACACACTACAGAACGAAACGTGGGTAGCAAAGAGTTAGGATCGTATGGTTTGACCGAAACCGGAGTGCCCAGTGAGCATGTGGGGTCCGGATGGTCGGGACGTGTGAACTAGGATGCGTGTATGAACGTATGAATGGCCCTCGGGGCACGTGGTGCCTGACCGTGGCCACGATTCGAAATGCAATACGAATAGACGTGTATATCATTCGTTTATTTGTATGTATATATATGCAGATCTTGTTCGTAGAATTGTGAAACGCGTACTGCCGTAGCCGAGGCTCGCTCCCCAGAACTGCAATATGAAAGTAGACGCATTTGTCCAATAACGCAAGTGCTTGTCTGCGTAGGAGTACGCCGGGTTTTACACGTGACGCAAATTGCCGCGCTGACTGAGGATGAATTAGGGCTGGAACAGACAATGCTTCGTTTGCTGTGTACATACATCGCTTCAAAAGACCCTCACAGCGATGAGCAGGTTAAAGAAAGTCAGAATAGCCAATTATCCAAAAATTCAGCCATAACCAAGCGAGCTGGCAAATTACCGTAACCGTCAATACGCGTCACTGTATATCAGTACATCAGTGTTTATATCTGCGTATGTGTGCGTACGTGAACATCAGGGATATAATATTAATATAAAGACAATTATTAAATTAGCAAAAATTTATTCTTTTTTTTTTTTTTTTTTTTTTTTTTTTTTAATGCGAAGAATGTGGTAACATACAATGCCAGTGTAAGACTGACCATTCCAGGAATATAAAATTCGGTATGGCATAAAGGTTGATAGGACAATTTATGTTATAAAATGCAAACAACGATTCAAATATAGCATGGTTTAATTAAATGAAGGTGAGGACTAGTGGTTCAGTTGATTGCCATGGGGCAGGGGTTCAGTGCCATCGTGAAAGCTGAGGCTGGATGATGTGATTCAGAGCCGTACATGTGTGCGTGGTCGTAGTGCATAGGAGTTGGTCGCGGTAGACCTGTGTTAGTTTAGTACCGCTCTAAGACAGTCGGGGTTGTGTGTGGGGCCCTGACGGGGTAATACCCCTCCCATGCTGGCGGCATTTTAGAAGGGTTTTGCTCAACCCAAGGATGGCAGTATAAAAACTGTTAGGACTAAGCTGAATAGGAGGGACTGTACTCCATGTCGTTAATACGACAATGGATGGAAAAGTGAAATATTGCTGAAAGCAGACTCTAGCTCTGTTTTTATATTGTTTTTAATGTTTGGTAAAATTCCAATTAAAAGGACTCACGGAGGTTCTGTGATACATTCGAAGTTGTAATTTCACAGCTGAGACAATTGGCTTCAAACGAATATTTTAATGATGTCCCCTTTTCCTCTCCCGGAATTCATTACATGCTGCACAAACACTAAGGGGTTAGTAAAATGGTAAATTAGTGCGAACTGACAGCTGATTTACATCCGTCCGCAAACACAAAATCAAATGCTGCACTTTGTAACGTGGTAATTTTTGGTCATTATTTAGTGAATAAGGCCCTTGATTTCAGGGACGTTCTCCATGTGATTGGAATAAGTGCCCTCAGAGGGCTAACATTTATCCTGTATTGATGGACATATAATACATATCATTCTATCACTCTGTGTATGATGGATATATAATACATATCATTCAATCACTCTGTGTATGATGGATATATAATACTTGTGTACGGGATTATCATCCTATTTGTGCCCTGTCCCCATATATATGTCTTACAAAATCCTAGACAGTTGAGTTGTGTGCAGTATTAAAAATCACAGTGTGGTAAAGGTGTGGTATGAATGAGTGCACGATAGCATTCCAATTCACGACGGTGAACTCTGTACAGTACAGTACAGTAACACAATTATGCAAATATAATTGTATAGTGAAAGAACACCTTCAACCTGCACAGTACTGTAGGATGTGCTAGCACGCAATAAATACGAGTTAATACATGAAAAATATGTGTTTCAGAAACACTAAGAGATAGACTGCCGAGGATGTCATAAAGTGGGTTAAAGGGGCGTTAGATCGTTAAGAAGTCGATTTATAATAGGGTGCCGGGCAGTTCGGAAGAGGAACTCTTCTAAATAATTATTTTCCGAAGCGTGAAAGTAAATGCGAAATCCGAACTGCGTTTGAAAAGTACTCACGATTGGAAACTTGCTGAACGCTGACGAACGCGTACTCGTGTCGAGGCGGAAATGACGTCAGAGGTCTGCGACACCCGGAAGAGGAATTTCCGAAATCGTCGCAGACAGGTGAGTAAGGGGATTTGCTGGGTTTAAATAGCTATAAAATCCCTCCCACAATTTCAGGCAAACGCCTTCTATATATATATATATATATATAAATGTGCTATAAATAGTGATGTCCCGAACAGTTCGCCGGGAACTGTTCGCCGGTGAACAGTTCCTAGCGAACTGTCCGGGACATCACTAGCTATAAACAGTGATGAGTAGTGGAAACTCACTTTTAGGGCTTCTGTGTCTTTAACATTACCTTCATGGACACAGCTACCTTCTTGATAGCATGTTCCTCTAGCAGTAGTATGGAAAAAGACAAAGGATGGAGAACAAACTGCTGGCAGTATTATAGACACAGTGATATCTGTGATATTCCTTAGTTAGGAGTCCATAAATTACTGGTTACACATATTTCAGGTATGGTGTCAAAAATAGGGTGAGACTACCTTTCTTTACAAACTCAGGATGCAATATCAGAAGAACACAGCAGATATGTATAATATAAGTGAATTTATTGAACATAAAATAATTACTCCCTCTGAGACGTGCTTTACCTTGTGCAGGCTTTCTGAATTAGTGCACATCTGTTCATGGGATCTCCTACTTATAGGAGATAAGTTAACACCTCCTCATTAACTTTCATGACGTGTTCGTCCAATCAGAGAGGATTTCCAGATGGAGGGGCATGTTGTTCTTCCCTCAATGCTAAAGTCGTGTGCCAGGTATGACACATTTCAGATACGTAATTTCCGGTCTTCGCAACATACTAGAAGGTCCATGATGCTTCGAAACATCTTACTAATAATGACAATATATAACTTCTGGGTACAATCTATCTGAAACAATACAACATTTCACAGACAAATACAAGAGAAGTTGAGGGTCCTATTCCTGTGGGAAGTTACAATCTAGATGAATAGGAGAGTTGAGAAGCAACAGGTAAAGGGAAGAATGATGTTTATACAGATTGAGATGAGTGCATTTATTGGTTGTTTGATGTGTAAATTACCGAGTTGAGAAGGTAGGGTTCCTTGTACAAGAATGTCTTTAGGGAGCTCTTAAAGGAACACTAAACTGTATTCCTAACACTATAGTGTCCCTATGCCCTAAAGTGATTGTGTGCCCCCCATATTGTTGGAAAGGTTACAAAAACCCTTTTATCGCTTACCTCTTTCCAGTGCTGAGGGACCTGACTCAGTTTCTGCCTCCTCCAACATCAGCAATCAGTGGGAACCTAATGTACACGCCCAGTGAATGCCACAAATGCATTTAGGCCTTCCCGATAGGAAAGCATTGATTTAATGTTTTCCTATAGGGGATTTAAAGATGCCACACATTCTCATGCAAAGCGTGAGGATGTCCAGTATAGTTTAACGTCAATTAATATACATTCAATGTTTTTCACTGCAGGGTTAAGGAGACTGGGACACTGTGTCCAGCTTCATATTTGACTTGTGATTTCTGGTATCCTGACCCTGGCTTTGTATTTGACTCGTGATTTCTGGTATCCTGATCCCGGCTTCGTATTTAACTCATGATTTCTCATATCCTGACCTGGCTTTGTCTAGACTTTGAGTCTTTCTGTAATCCTGATCTTGATTTATCTTGACCCTGTTTCTTGTTGTATTAATATGTTCAGTCTGGCCATTCTAAGGCTCGTTAATACGTTTTTCGGATCCACCTTTTGTGGGTTTCCTCTTTCCTGCGTGGTGGGGTACAACTTCCGTGACACAATGCACCCAGGCCACATTGATAGAATGTCAAACTATGGGAAAGTCTGACAGTGTAGGGAAGTGCATTTCAGAGTGTTGATCCCACATGATAGAAGTCCTGCACTCTAGTATGGGAAGAGGTCATAATTTCAGATGCCGAGAGTCAGTCATTGCTAGATCTTAGGCTAGAGTATATTTATTAATTAGTGAGGACAGGTAGTGGGAAATGGCACCACTAAGGATTTTTCAGGTCAGGCTGAGAATTTTGAATTTAGTTCTTCTGTGAATGGGAAACCAATAAAGGAATTCACAAAGAGATGCAGTAGATACGGAAACGGGTAAGGTGGATTAGCTTGGCAGGATGCCATTCAAGATGGCTGCCAGGGCATACATTGACAGGCAGAGCATTCACTGCACATTTCGACTTTGAGGCCAGGTTAGCTGAACTGAGGACATAGCTCAATTAGAAACTTTTCCCAAGCTGGTTATTTTGAAATTAGCATTTAAATTTACTTTGAATTCTCACTATAGTGAATAACCCAGGCTATTTCCGTTGGTTATCTATATGGCTGCTCTCTGACTTGTCAGGTGTGAAGGGCAGAGCTTACAACAGTGATTGACAGAGTGTCAATCTATGTGGATTTTTAAATTTGATTTATTTTTAAAATAAAAGGGATAAGTAAATATAGTATTTAAATTCAGGGATGTGACATGTCTCCTTTAATGCAACAAACACATTAGCATTTTTGTAATAGTTGTGTATCCAATTATATTGGATACAACATTAATGAACTTTAGCTAACTGATTAATTTGTTGTGTGAAAGAAGAACATGTGTAAATTGCATTTACACTGCATAAGAAATCAAGTGATTATACTTTATTTGAACCCCATTTGAAGTTTTGTTTACTTAAGGAAAAAAACAAGTATCTTCATTATCCTATGTATTAAAATGTAAAAACTATATTAACTCTTTAAGGATGGATACAATTGTCAAACTTCTGAACCAAAACAAAACCTAGAATGTGTGCTATGTGTTTGTATCACTATATTTTATGGGTTTCTCTTCAAGTGCAACCATTCATATTTTATATAATTTTTCATAGAACAGAATGGCTTTATTTTATTAATATATATTAGTATAATATATATATATATATATATATATATATATATATATATATATTATACTGCAATATATATATATTATACTGCAATACTCTGGCATTTTGGCATATATATATATATATATATATATATATATATATATATATATATATATATATATATATATATATATATATATATATATGCCAAAATGCCAGAGTATTGCAGTATGCAATGATACCTTTTTATTGAACTAACATAATATTTTAAAGATAAGCTTTCTTCCTCAGGTCTGAAGCAATACTTCAGTATTACTTCAGACTTACTTCAGTATTGCTTCAGACCTGAGGAAGAGAGGAAATCTCTCAAAAGCTTGTCTTTGAAATATTATGTTAGTTCAATAAAAAGGTATCATTGCATACTGTACTACTCTGGTATTTTGGCATCTTGTCTACTGGACTAACATGGCTAATCCAATCTACACTATATATATATATATATATATATATATATATATATATATATATATATATATATATATATTGTATTTTTATTTATTTATTTTTATAATTATTTCTACACATAGAGTGCACTAAACAAAAAAAAATCAAACTAGATTCACATATTAGTCACGATTCATAAATATATTTTTTGTAGGTGATGCTAATCATTTATATGTTTTTTTTTAATTACCTTGGGTCATGAACTCTGGGATGAGAGCTATGATAGTTAGTTATGTAGCGGTGTGGTAGTGCTCAGTTTGACTACTAACAGTGAAAGGGTGCCTTGGAACTCCTGACACTGTAAACAGTACAGCGAGCTGTAATAGTCATGATGCTTGGAATGTTCCTTTAACAAAAGTAAGTTTAGTTTGGAAACTGAAGGTTTTCATATTCAAAT